>NC_053028.1:372598637-372925963 GCF_003073215.2 Triticum urartu | reverse complement strand
GCTCTGCTCTCCACCCAGCCGGTGCTTGCTGCCCCAATCAGCAAAGAGCCTCTGCTGCTGTACATTGCGGCCACGGGACAAGTTGTCAGTACAGTACTCACGGTCGAGCGGGAAGAAGAAGGAAAGGCCTTCAGAGTTCAGCGCCCAGTCTATTATCTGTCTGAAGTTTTGACCCCTTCAAAACAAAGATACCCTCACTACCAGAAGCTTGTATATGGGATTTACATGACCACGAAGAAGGTTGCACACTACTTCTCTGACCATTCCATTACAGTCGTCAGCGACGCCCCACTATCAGAGATTCTGCATAACAGAGATGCAACTGGTCGAGTGGCCAAGTTGGCGATTGAACTCCTTCCCTTGGATATCAAGTTTGAAGCAAAGAAGGCTATCAAGTCCCAAGCAATCGCAGATTTCATCGCCGAGTGGATTGAACAGCAACTTCCGACTCAAGTTCACTCGGAGCACTGGACCATGTTTTTCGACGGATCTAAGATGCTGAATGGTTCTGGTGCTGGGGTAGTTCTAGTCTCCCCCCGAGGAGATAAGCTCAGACATGTTCTCCAGATTCACTTCGATTCCTCCAACAATGAAGCAGAGTATGAAGCACTTTTGTATGGGTTGCGCATGGCCATTTCACTCGGCATCTGTCGCCTCATGGTCTATGGCGACTCAGATTTGGTGGTTAATCAGGTGATGAAGGAGTGGGACGTCAGAAGTCCAGCTATGACTGGTTATTGCAATGCAGTGAGAAAGCTAGAAAAGAAATTCGAGGGGTTAGAGCTTCATCACATCCCCCGACTCAAAAATCAAGCAGCTGATGATCTAGCAAAGATAGGCTCCAAGAGAGAAGCCATTCCCAGCAATGTGTTTTTGGAGCACATCCGCTCGCCGTCAGTCCAGGAGGATCCTTTCACAGAAGAAGCCCCACAACCGAAAAGTGCCACAGATCCGACTGAAGTCGAAGTTCCTGCTGTGGTCAACCTGATCATGGAAGTCTTGGCCATCACTCCCGACTGGACGATACCATACATCGCGTATATCCTAAGGAAAGAGCTCCCAGAGGACGAGGAAGAGGCTCGACAGATCATCCGCCGATCCAAGGCCTTCACAGTCATAAAGGGGCAGTTGTACAGAGAAAGCGCGACTGGAATCGGTCAGAAGTGCATAACTCCGGAAGAAGGTCAGATGATCCTTGATGAGATCCATTCGGGAACCTGCGGTCACCATGCGTCCTCCCGAACCATTGTGGCCAAAGCATACCGGGCGGGATTTTACTGGCCAAGAGCAAATGAGATGGCAAAGGAGATAGTTGACAAGTGTGAGGGGTGTCAGTTCTACTCCAACATGTCCCACAAGCCCGCATCAGCCCTGAAGACCATTCCACTCGTCTGGCCCTTCGCTGTCTGGGGACTGGACATGGTCGGTCCTCTGAGAACAGGCAGGAGCGGTTTCACCCATGTGCTTGTGGCAGTCGACAAGTTTACCAAGTGGATTGAAGCTAAACCCATCAAGAACCTCGATGTTGGCACTGTTATTAGTTTCGTCAGAGGACAAACATTCAGATATGGAGGCCCTCACAGCATCATCACTGACAATGGGTCAAACTTCGATTCAGACGAGTTCAGAGCCTTTTGCGCCTCTCAAGGCACTCGTGTCGACTATGCGTCAGTCGCCCATCCCCAGTCGAATGGACAAGCTGAAAGAGCAAATGGTCTGATCCTCAAAGGACTAAAGCCTCGGCTAATGCGTGATCTCAAGCATGCAGCAGGTGCCTGGGTCGACGAACTTCCGTCAGTTCTGTGGGGATTAAGGACCACCCCTAACCGGTCGACTGGAAGAACCCCATTCTTTCTTGTTTATGGAGCCGAAGCCGTTCTGCCAAGTGATCTCCTTCACAACGCTCCCCGAGTCGAGCTTTACACCGAAGATGAAGCAGAACAGGCTCGGCAAGATGCAGTAGACCTCCTGGAAGAAGAAAGAGAGATGGCCATGATCAGATCGACCATTTATCAGCAAGACTTGCGTCGATTCCATGCCCGGCATGTGAAGAGTCGAGCCTTCCAAGAAGGAGATTTGGTCCTCCGAGTGGATCAACAGAAACCACACAAGCTTGCTCCTACTTGGGAAGGCCCCTTCATCATTACCAGAGTCCTCCACAATGGAGCGTATCACCTCTTCAATGTTGATCGCCAGATCGACGAGCCTCGAGCTTGGAATGCGGAACTACTCCGCCCCTTTTACACTTGAGCTCAATCTTGGACGAGATGTAATAAGAAAAATTCCCGCAGTTCGTTTTTATCAAAGGCAAGAGTGTTCCAGTAATTGTTGTCACTTTTGTTTACACACGAAATCCCCCAGTGGGTGACTTAGCTGCGAATCCGTCTCGCCTAAGTTCAAAAAATCCTACCGAGTGGAGAGCGATCCTCCCACTCGGGGGCTTAACTGCGAATCCGTCTCGCCTAAGTTCAAAAAATCCTACCGAGTGGAGAGCGATCCTCCCACTCGGGGGCTTAGCTGCAGTCCTGCACTCGCCTAAGTTCTCCTACGAAGAGACTTAGCTGCAGTCAGCACTCGCCTAAGTTTGAAAAATCCTACCGAGTGGAGAGCGATCCTCCCACTCGGGGGCTTAGCTGCAGTCCAGCACTCGCCTAAGCTCTCCTACGAAGAGACTTAGCTGCGGTCAGCACTCGCCTAAGTTTGAAAAATCCTACCGAGTGGAGAGCAAACCTCCCACTCGGGGGCTTAGCTGCAGTCCAGCACTCGCCTAAGTTCTCCTACGAAGAGACTTAGCTGCAGTCAGCACTCGCCTAAGTTTGAAAAATCCTACTGAGTGGAGAGCAAACCTCCCACTCGGGGGCTTAGCTGCAGTCCAGCACTCACCTAAGGCCTCCTACGAAGGGACTTAGCTGCAGTCAGCACTCGCCTAAGTTTGAAAAATCCTACCGAGTGGAGAGCAAACCTCCCACTCGGGGGCTTAGCTGCAGTCCAGCACTCGCCTAAGTTCTCCTACGAAGAGACTTAGCTGCAGTCAGCACTCGCCTAAGTTTGAAAAATCCTACCGAGTGGAGAGCAAACCTCCCACTCGGGGGCTTAGCTGCAGTCCAGCACTCGCCTAAGGCCTCCTATGAAGGGACTTAGCTGCAGTCAGCACTCGCCTAAGTTTGAAAAATCCTACCGAGTGGAGAGCGATCCTCCCACTCGGGGGCTTAGCTGCAGTCCAGCACTCGCCTAAGCTCTCCTACGAAGAGACTTAGCTGCGGTCAACACTCGCCTAAGTTTGAAAAATCCTACCGAGTGGAGAGCAAACCCCCCACTCGGAGGCTTAGTTGCAGTCCAGCACTCGCCTAAGTTCTCCTATGAAGAGACTTAGCTGCAGTCAGCACTCGCCTAAGTTTAAAATCCTACCGAGCGAGAGCAAACCTCCCGCTCGGATACTTAGCTGCAGCCCAGCGCTCGCCTAAGTATGAAAACATTTCTCATGTCCCAAGGGCGACGAGGGGCAGGTCGACTGCCACCTTCTGCTTCGGAGCTGCACCACAGACACAAAGTTACTTTGAGTGAAGATCAAATCCCACTCGACGGGTCATCCACAAAGAGATTCAACGACAAATCAATTACGGATAAAGCCTAAAAGGCCCTAGAAACCTCAGGTCAAAGTACTCGAGCCCCCGGCTCGGCAGAGCTTAACTGTTACACTTCCACTCGGCATTCCGAGGCAAATTTAAGGCAGAGTTTAACGGTTTACAAAATACACTCGGCATTCCGAGGCAAGTTTTTTCATTCCTCAGGAGGAGGAGGACTGGCAGGGGCCACGAACTCATCCAAGTCGATCCCATCTGCGATGCGGGTAGCAGCAGTAATAAATGTCTCCATGAAGTCCTGGAAGTTGTGCTTCCTCGTGTTGGCAACTTGGATGGCGGCCAGCTTCTCCTCCCGCGCCTCCTTACAATGGACGCGGACCAGGGACAGAGCCACGTCAGCGCCACACCGAGCTGAAGACTTCTTCCACTCCTGCACTCGGTCAGAGATTCCATTGAGTCGAGTCATCAGAGACTCGAGATCGTTCTGGAGCGTAGATTTCGGCCAAAGTGTCAAGTCGATCCGCGTCATGGCAACCTTCAATCGAGCTAAGTAATCCACGACGCCGTCAACACGAGACTCCAGACGGAGCACGTTCATTGCGGCCTCGTCCTTCACAAGAGAGTTAACAGGGTCCAAGCTCGGCTCCACTCGACTGGTCTCCTCTTCAAAATTCTGGCAAAGCTCTGCATACAAGATTCAAGGATAAGACAATTTTCACAGAATGAGTCGACTCAAAAACCAGTCGGAACTGAATGCGCACCTTCAAGCTTAAGGTACAACTTCTTGGCGAGGCTCCCCAAGTAGCTCTCCAGGTCATTTCTCCCGCGAGCGAGGCCTTCCAGCTTCTCGCTCAGGGTGAGGTGCTCCTTCTTCCAACGCGAACACTCCCTGTTGGCTTCCTTCAGAGCGGTCTTCAACTTGGTGTTCTCCCCTTCCAATTGGTTGACCGAAGCCAGCTTCTGCGCAGCCAGAGCGGTCTTGTCATCAGCCTCCTTACGGGCGGCAGCCAAGTCCTGATCCTTCTTCGCCAGAGCTTCTTTCAGTTTTTCTGCAAAAAATGATGATTGAGTCGGAGAAAGCGAAAAGATTCTCAAGCATAAAAACCAACCAGTCGACAAAGGTGTCTTACCTGCGGCGCCGTCTCTGACATTCTGCAGCTCTGTCCTGGCTAGCTCCAGATCAAGGTTCATTTGAATTTGCTGCTTCTCCAAGTCAGCCAAGCAGGTTCCAAGATCACAAGATTTCTGAAGTCAAAGAGGAGGAGTTACAATTTCAGTAAAAAAGGAAAAAGCAACAAAGGCAGTAAATACTAAGACTACGGTCGACTGCCAGCAGTCCACCATAGTCTCGGGGACTACACCCAGTGGGTGCACTTAGCGTGCCCCCACCGGTTCCTAACCCACTCGACCGTTCCCTGAAGTCGAGTCCAAGACAAGCTGCTTCCGAGCAGTTAAGAGACAATAACAGAGTTTCTAAGACTACAGCCGAAGCAAAACATTCGACAGTAGTCTCGGGGACTACACCCAGTGGGTGCACTTAGCGTGCCCCCACAGTAAAAAAAAGAGAGAAAAGACGTCGACTGCCCGCAGTCGACGAGGTTCCATTCGGCACGACCCGATCAGACAGAGCGAAGAAACTCAACTACGACTCAATTTAAAAAGACTACAGTCGACTGCCAGCAGTCGACCGTAGTCTCGGGGACTACACCCAGTGGGTGCACTTAGCGTGCCCCCACTCGTCCAAGAATTGGCAAACACACCCACCGGGTGTACAAACTTAAGGACCTTCGGAAAAGAGATTCTTCAAAGGACATATCAAAACAGACCAAGTGTTGAAGTTGACTGACCTGGACATTGCTCTGAAGAGCCGAGCTTGCGTCATAAGCCGCCTGGCAAGCCTCCCGAGCCACTCTCACCTGTTCCATCATGACTCCAGCTTGGCGTACAGCCTCCTTCGCAGCAGCCGCTTGGTCCTCAGGGACGGGGTACGCAGCAAAAAGCGAAGACGGATCTGCAGTCGATGCTGAAGGCTGCACACTCGTCAAAGGAACAGCGAAAGTCACGGAAGCCCGAGTGGGTTTGCCATCATCCCGAACCGCAGCCTCAGGCGCGGGAGTGGATTGCGGAGCCTTGCCAGCCAACACCTTCTTCTTCCTCTTCACCCTCAGTGGTGTGTTGTCGTCGTCGTCCGGGAGGTCGATAACATGAGGAGGAGCTGCAAGGAAAACATTCAATCGACCGACACCTTCTTCAGTCGACTCTTAAGCAGGTCGGCAGTGATCGTACCAGGGTTGGAGGTGACAGCGTCCTCCATCTCTTGGTCCTCGTTCCTGGCGGAGACCTCAGAAGTTGCACCACTTCAAATCTCGAAAGTTAGTCAGTTGGCCCAGTGAATCGACCAAGGATCCGTCCACAGTCGACAAAGGAAAGCAAGTATTGTTGTTACCCCGAAATGGTGGGAACAGCTATCTTCATTTTGGGCAAGGCCTTGGGCGGCTTAGATGGCGCCGTTCGCGGGTGCTTGGGAGCCTTCCCGGTCGGCGAAGGAGAAGAAGTCCGAGGGCGTTTCGACGACTGCCCAACGGGAGCGGCCGCCTTGCCGCGTTCCTGCGCTGGATCGTGGGCGAGCTTGGACCGTCCCTCCGGGCGGGAGGGTTCAGCCTCCTCCTCCTCCTCACTGGAGAAGATGTCGTCGCCCTCCTCTCCCTCGCCGTCGGACTCCCACTCGACCTGGTCGTCCCCGCTCTCGCCTCCGCTCCCCTCACCTTCCTCGGTCGACCCTTGTGCCCCGCTGGGCGTCGAGTACATCTCAGTGGTAGCCTGGAGGACAATGGACAGGACGAAAGTCAGTCGACTTATACAAAGAAGACTAATACAGAAGGCCAGATATCCGACACAAAGACATACCTGATCCACTTCATATGAGTTGTCGAGTGGAATCACCCTTCTGGCTCCTCGGGGGTTGTCTTTGTTCCCCGTGATACTTGACAGCCACCCCGCCAGCATCTCATCGGTGACCTCCTCCGGGTGGATCCGAGTGGTGTCGTCAAGGCCAGAATACAGCCACATCGGGTGGTCTCGCGCCTGGAGCGGTTGAATGCGCCTCTAGAGGAAGACCTCTAACAAGTCCATCCCAGTCACCCCCTCACGGACAAGTTCAACCACTCGACCCGCCAACACCTTGACCTGGGCCCTTTCCTCCGGCGCGACTTTCAGAGAGACAGGCTTCTCGGCTCGGTCGAGGGAAAAAGGAGGAAGACCAGTCGACTGTCCGGGGGTAGCCTGGTCCTGGCAGTAGAACCAGGTCGACTGCCAGCCGCGGACCGACTCCGGGAAGGTGATAGAGGGAAAACAACTCTTCCCCCTCGTCTGGATCGCCAGGCCCCCGCACAGCTGGATCACTTGCGTCTTTTCATCACTCGACTTGGCCTTTTTTACCGACTGAGAGCGGCAAGTGAAAATATGCTTGAAAAGCCCCCAATGCGGACGGCAACCCAGGAAGGCCTCGCACATGGAAATGAACGCGGCAAGATAGACTATGGAGTTGGGGTAAAGTGATGGAGCTGCGCTCCGAAGAAATTCAAGAAACTCCGGAAGAAAGGATGGGGTGGCAGAGAAAACCCTCGGTCGATGTGGGTGGCTAGGAGCACGCACTCACCATCACGGGGTTGAGGTTCGATCTCTCCCTCCGGAAGATGCGCAGCTTCGTGGGGAATGGCCCCCCCCTCGACCATGTCATCAAGATCGTCTTGCCGGAGCACTGAGGGCATCCAGTCGCCCTGGATCCAACCTTTGGGCAGAGCGGTCCTGGAGGAGGATCCGCCCCGAGCAGATCTCTTCCCTTTCCCCGCCGCCGCCGCCTTCTTCGCGCGCTCCAAAGCGGTGGTCTTGCCCTTCACCATCGTCGCCGGAGAGATCTCGCACGGGCTCGCGGCGCTAGGGTGAGAGCGGAGGTAGCAGGGAGACTGGCAAAGGGAGAGAGGAAGAAGGAAGGAGAAGAGAGCGCACGGCTTGGAAACCCCAAGCCGGCAACTTATAAGGGGCCGCTCCCGAGTGGCTGACCGGTAGGCCCAGGCCATCCAGTCAAATCCCGCAACAGACGCGCGCGCAGTACGTGGCGAAAAAGGCGACGCGGAGATCGAGGAACTTCCGCTTTATCGCTTCCGATTACTGCGGCTGCTCCCGTCCCGCGCGCTTCCCAAAATCCAAATCCCGCGACATCCGCGGGCCGCAGAACAACTTGCTAAAAAACAGAAGACCCCAATCGCGCCGGCACTCGGTATGACACAAACAAAGTAATTCACTCGACGGAAGGCCTGGAATGGATCAAGGCAACTGAAAAAGGTTGGCAACGTCATCCGTGACGATTGTCCCGAAACGAGGCGCTCACATAGCCCGAAGAACCAGTCGGAAAGATCTCCAACTCTTTCCCCACTCTAGCCTCGATCCATTCGGGGGCTAATGATGAAGACATGTACCTAGGGTAGGGACACGGACCTGACCGAAGAGTCCTACTCTAGGACACCCCTGGGAGAAATCACCCATCAATCGAATTGAAGGTACTTCACTCGACGGGTTCAAGACACTCGACCAAGAAGCTACCACTTGACCATGAAGCTATTCACTCGACTGCTAGGAGATCTACAGTCATTCCATAGGCAAACGGTCAGCTGTTAAGTAGTCTTCATGGTCATTACAGCACTTTATTAGAGGCGTTACCAGTAACGCCCCATCTTGAATGTACTTTAAAACCCTGCATTACTGAGGGCAGGAGGGGGTCGGCGAACTCTATATAAGCCACCCCCCTCCTCAGTAGGAAGGGTTCGCACCCCTGTAATCCATACACGCATAATCCAGTCGACCGCCTCCGGGCTCCAAGACATAGGGCTATTACTTCCTCCGAGAAGGGCCTGAACTCGTAAACCTCGCGTGTAACAACTTCCCAATAGCTAGGATCTAGCTTCTCCATACTCACCCCCTACATCACTGTCAGAGTTAGAACCACGACACCCGGCTTCGTGATGATTGCCGGTGGCGCTATCCTCTCTGGTTCTCCAGTGTTGAGCTCTATAGCCGCAGAGAGTCCTCCGGGCTCTACACTCCCATCTTCGGACCTGGTGACGCGTTCCGGATCTACGGACGGAGCGGTGGTTGGAGCCGCGAACCCTTGGAAGATCAAGTCTCCTCGGATATCAGCGACATAATTCAGATTTCCAAAACTGATCTGGTGACCAGGGGCGTAGCTGTCGATCTGCACCAGGTGGCCAACCGAGTTGGCCCGCAGTGCGAAGCCGCCGAATACGAAGATCTGGCCGGGGAGAAAAATCTCCTTCCCGACAGCATTGTTGTACATGATCGATGGAGCCATCGAGCCTTTCGATGATGGCATAGTGGAACTCTCAATGAAAGCACCAATGTCGGTGTCAAAACCAACAGATCTCGGGTAGGGGGTCCCGAACTGTGCCTCTAAGGATCGAGGGTAACAGGAGGCAAGGGACACGATGTTTTACCCAGGTTCGGGCCCTCTTGATGGAGGTAATACCCTACGTCCTGCTTGATTGACTTTGATGAGTATAGGGGTTACAAGAGTTGATCTACCTCGGGATCATAATGGCTAAACCCTAGATGTCTAGCTTGTATGATTATGATTGCCTCTAGGGGCTAAACCCTCCGATTTATATAGACACCAGAGGGGGCTAGGGTTGTACAGAATCGGTTTACACAGAAAGGAATCTTCATATCCACACGCCAAGGAGAGGCCCATCCGGCCACGGGGGAAAGCCTTCTATCTTGTATCTTCGCAGCCCATTAGTTCGGCCCATGTTACATAGCCCGAACGTCCGAGGACCCCCTAATCCAGGACTCCCTCAGCGAGCAAGGGGAGGATGTAGATGAGAATGTAGGCGGGACGACGTGAGCAAGGTAGTATTTATTGGCGGCCGGAATCTAGATCGACGGGAACAGTACACACGCCGGTCACCAGAATTTACGAGTACTATAGTTTGAATTACACATGATTCTCGTAGCAAAATCCGTGTGTGAACTTAATAGCTGACGGTTTCCAATACAGAACCGTGTCTGATTACTAACCCGTGTAGAGTGCCAAACGTGTGGGGCCTTGTTGTCTTGCCAGATCTTTATATTTTTCTTTTTAGAACACCAGATATTTACATCGTCTACTGATTTTTTAACTCACACACAAGTACACAAAGATATGATTTTTCAAACCGTTATGGTTAGCCTTTGCAAATAGATGTTGTTCAAATTTGAATTACGGTCATTAAATGGCTAGAAAATCACTTAATTGTCTTTAAAAGGTCAAATGACCCCTGAAATTTTCCAAATTTTCACATGACAGTTGTATTACTTCATGTTAAATGTAGAAATAAAATTGAAGGCCGTAAGAGGAAGCTATGTCCCGTTCATCATCTAACATGCATTGTTCCCTCTCAGAAACACAAGCCTTTTAGTGAGTTGCTCTGGTTTGTGAGGGGTGTATGTCCAAACTTTCGTCAAACATGCCAATTTTTTACCACATCATTTTGGTGGCATGACATTACATCAAGCAAGGTTTCATGTATTTCAGATCTTTTATATTTTTTTGGAATTTAAATGCCATGGCACACCATGCATGTGTCCAGGGCGTGACACCAATTATTTGAAAATTCCTTCTAATTTACTACACATCGAATTAACTCACACACAAGTACAGAAATATGATTTTTCAAACTGTTATGGTTAGCTGTCGCATGTAGATGTAGTTCAAATTTGAATTACTGTCATTAAATGGCTAGAAAATAACTTAAATGTCTTTAAAAGGTCAAATGACCCCTAGAATTTTCCAAATTTTTCACATGACACTTGTATTAGTGCATATTAAATGTACAAAAAATTGAAGGCCATAAGAGGAAGCTATCTCGCATTCGACATCAAACATGCATTGTTCCCGCTCGGAACCATGACCCATCTAGTGAGTTGCTCCGGTTTGTGAGGGGTGTGTGTCCAAACTTTCATCAAACATACCAATTTTTTTACCACATCTTGGTGGCATGACATTACATCAAGCATGGTTTCATGTTTTCTGATCATTTTTTAATTATTTTTTGGAATTAAAATGCCATCCCACTCCATGCATGTGTCCATGTCGTGAGACCAATATGCTTGAAAATTCCTTCTAATTTACTGCACATGGAATTAACTCACACACAAGTAGTCAAATATGATTTTTCAAACCATTATGGTTAGTTTTTTCATGTAGATGTAGTTCAAATTTGAATTGCGGTCATTAAATGGCTAGAAAATCACTTAAATGTCTTTAAAAGTTAACATGACCCCTGAAATTTTCCAAATTTTCACATGACAGTTGTAATAGTGCATGTTAAATGTAGAAAAAATTGAAGGCCGTAAGAGGAAGCTATCTCCCGTTCGTCATCAAACATGCCTTGTTCCCTCTCGGAACCACGAGCCTTCTAGTGAGTTGCTCCGGTTTGTGAGGGGCGTGTGTCCGAACTTTCATCAAACATGCCGATTTTTTTACCACATCATATTGGTGGCATGACACTACATCAAGCAAGGTTTCATGTTTTTCTAATGATTTTTAAGTTTTTGGAATTAAAATGCCATGGCACTCCATGCATGTGTCCATGCCGTGAGACCAATATGTTTGAAAATTCCTTCAATTTACTGCACATGGAATTAACTCGCACTCAAGTACACAAATATGATTTTTCAAACCGTTATGGTTAGTTGTTGCATGTAGATGTAGTTCAAATTTGAATATGGTCATTAAATGGCTAGAAAATCACTTAAATGTCTTTAAAAGGCCAAATGACACCTGAAATTTTCCAAATTTTCACATGACAATTGTATCACTGCATGTTAAATGTAGAAATATAATTGAAGGCCGTAAGAGGAAGCTATGTCCCGTTCATCATCAAACATGCATTGTCCCCTCTCGGAACCACGAGCCTTTTAGTGAGTTGCTCTGGTTTGTGAGGGGTGTGTGTCCAAACTTTCGTCAAACATGGCAATTTTTTTACCACATCATCTTGCTGGCATGACATTACATCAAGCAAGGTTTCATGTATTTCTGATCTTTTTTTGGAATTTAAATGCAATGGCACTCCATGCATGTGTCCAAGGCATGAGATCTATATGTTTGAAATTTCCTTCCAATTTACTGCAGATGGAATTAACTTGCACACAAATACACAAATATGATTTTTCAAGCCGTTATGGTTAGCCGTTGCATGTAGATGTAGTCCAAATTTGGATCACAGTCATTAAATGGCTAGAAAATCACTTAAGTGTCTTAAAAAGGTCAAATGACCCCTGAAATTTTCCAAATTTTGACACGATAGTTGTACTAGTGCATGTTAACTGTAGAAAATTTTTGAAGACCGTAAGAGGAAGCTATCCCCCATTCGTCATCAAACATCCCTATCAGAACCACTCACCTTCTAGTGAGTTGCTTTGGTTTGTGAGGGGTGTGTGTCCAAACTTTTGTAAAACATGCCAATTTTTTACCTTGGTGGCATGCCATTACATCAAGCAAGGTTTCATGCATTTTTGATCTTTTTTGCAATTTAAATACCATGGCACTCCATGCTTAATTGTGTCATAGCCGTGAGACCGATATGTTTGAAAAATCCTTCCAATTTACTGCACATGGAATTAACACACACAAGTACACAAAATATGACTTTTCAAACCATTATGGTTAGCTGTTGCATGTACATGTAGTTCAAATTTGAATTATGGTCATTAAATGGCTAGAAAATCACTTAAATGTCTTAAAGGGCCAAATGACCCCTGAAATTTTCCAAAATTTGACATGACAGTTGTATTAGTACCACAAATTTTCTCGTACATTTAAAACACCATCTGTTGCCACTTTACTCCAAATTCGTTTTTCACAACTAATAAAAAATATCAACATCACACATAGTTTTTTGTAGGAACCGTTTGCGATGAAAATTCCTGGGTCTATTTAGGTCTTCCTCCTTAAGCTTCGCCGGCTCGTCTGCTCCAATGCTGGCAACCCCGAATCCACGAATCCCGATCCCCATTCTTGCAACCCCTTCTTGCAAAGATGACACCGTGGAAATGCTTCGTGAAGGCCCGTACGGTGGCCGCGTCCTCCCCGAGCGTCACCGCCTGCACCAAGAGCGTGGCCGCCTACGCCGAGAGTGTCAACACATCCGCATTGAGCATCACTAGATCCGCTGAGAGGACATCTGCGGCAGCCGGCAGGGCAGCTGTAGCAGCCGAGGCGGCTGCAGCAGCTGCTGCGACGGCGGCTACAAACACCGAGAGCGCTTGAGCTGTCATCCGTGCCACTGATGTCACCCTGGCCTGGGTCGTGGCCATCCATGCCAAGATCGAGGACGCACATGCCAAGATATTCAAGGCCGCCTCGGAATCCAGCATGAAACCCATGTCCGAAAAGATGGCGGTGGCCATGGAGCACATGCTTCCTCATGAGATCGCCGAGTGGGAGCTGGAGATGCAGGAGGCGGCGGAGATCGAGGAGCGCCGAGAGGAGGAGTCGTGCGTGGCTGAGGTCGAGGAAGAGAAGAGTCTGGCCGTCGAGGAATCGGCGGGGGAGTACCAGTGCGAGCTCTGGCACAACCACTACTATGAGTACTACAACCTTGAGGGCGGCGCCAAGGATGAGGACGAGGACGAGGATGCGGTCGACTTCAGCAGGGGAGACGTGGAGTCCACCAATGGCGGCATGTTGCCAGGACAAGTCATCGACGTCTCATCTCCAACCAACGATGCATAGGCCGGTGCAGCGGCATATTTGTTAAAATTATGTGTACTTAGGCTTTGCTTTTAACGCTGGTCTTTTGTTAGAGCAATGTATAGGTCAACTGGCTTTGTTTAATTACTAAAATTTCTCGATTCAGTAAATGTGGTCTGTGTGTTGTACGCTCTTTTGTGTGGCCAAATTAGCAAGCGGTGTTAAATTATGCAATGACGTGGATGAGGACAGTACCCGGGGAAATTTCCACCAAAATTTGAATTATCAAACTCATCCCATGCACGTAAAGCAGAAGAATCATTTGCGATGCAGACAATCGTTCAAAGTGAATGGTGTCCGGCGGTACCGTACGCAAAGTTTCCCTCTACATTTCGAAATTTTTGGCCTACCGCCGAAATATCTACCCCCCCTTCCCCACCCCCTTTTCACCCCGACCACAAGTCACATTTCCCCTGTTTTCTCCTTCCTTCCTTCCTTCCTAAGCTATAGCCGCTTCCTCACTCTTGCCATCTCGCATCCTACCGTCGGGGTCGCCATGGTCTTCTTCAATGACCTCTTCAGCGGTTCCTCCTCCTCCGACGACTCCTTCACCACCCGGGTATGCCTCTCTTCTCTCTCTCTCTCTCTCTCGATCTATGACTTGCAATGAAGGATTTTAAACTGACGGTCGATTTGAGTCATTTCTTCCTCTTGTAGCTCCCTAGGACCATTAGTTGCAACGAATGGAGCGGGGTGGCTGAAGATCTGTCTGCTCGTTGTCACCATCAATCTCCATGCGTGAAGCTAGTTGCGTTTGAATCTGTGGACAGTGGGAGGAAGTTTCTGGCATGTGCAGAGAAGGTTAGCCCCTCTTTGGTTGTTACAAATCATTTGTTAGATGTGATTCAGACATTGTCACGGTCCTAACCCATTCATACCACACCTTCAACCAAACGCATCCTAAGACAGTATCACAGTTTGTACCTAGTATCTAAAAATGTTGCCATCTCATCACCGGTGCCATTAGAAAATTATTTGGCACCGCTTCAGCAGTTTGTGCAGCCAACTTTGGTCCCCACATCCGAGTAGCCAAGAAGTACATAATAAATATTTATGGCACAGAGGAACTGGGCATCAGAGCAACTAGGTGCTCCGGAGTCCAGGTCCTTGATTTTTTTCCACTACATCGGCTCGCCAGTGCAGGCCAACGGTGCGAAATGTAGAATAATTGTATTTACATTGGTTTGGGCATACATAGTGGATGGCCTTAGTGCTATTAGTTCTATGTTACTCAATTTGTGCATGTACACACCTGTAAGTATCAATTTGCTATCATCCAAAAACTGTCGCTATGATGTTGCAGTTATATTTAGCTACCTCATAAAATGTTCAATTTGTTATTAATAGTACATGAGTAAGAACTTGTAGCATTGTTGTAGTTAATTATAGCTTCTGATGTTTTAGAATTTGGTTGTTGTCTCAGTGGCAATTAATTCATTTGCACATTGATCTTTTTGAGCATAATTAATATGTTTCCTCAGTTTTTCAAAATAAGTATTGGTGATTTTCTATGTTGCTATAAACCCATTTCCCCTACAATTGTTACTAATCTAGTTTTAAATATTATAGGATGAATGAAAGTGTTCTTACTTGGAGTGGGTTGATCAAGAGTGGCCATAGTCTTTGAAGATGTGCCTAGCAAAGCTCTGGATCATGTATGAGGAAGAGAACAGAGGTAGGCTTAGAGAAAGTGTTGTCAACGATGAAGAATATTTGAAGATGTGGGATAAAAAGAGGAAGGTGGTGAATGATCTTAGATTTTTTAATCGGACTTTGCTAAGGTGGTGTAAGTGAAGGAGGAGGCACTTTCCTAGTTGGCCAGTGCAAAACAGGTTCTTACTGAACTGAAAGTAGAGGTGGATAAGACGAGCCAGGATGATCTCGATTAGGGAAATGAATATATTGTTCTAATATTGTTCTTATGAAGCTGAACTAGCTATATGTTGTACTGTGTTGTTTTCAGGTAGCTATCGTACTGTGATGTTAAAATACATTTATGTGCCTGATATGAAATTGGCAAACAACTGTTCGATATGAAATGTGAATTTGCGTAATACTGGAATTATTAATTGTAAGCTAATAAACCTCCTAAATGGGTCATGGAACTTTGCAAACGGCTCTAGCAGTAAAAGCGCTTGTGATGGATAACCCAATGCCACACAGTTTTCTTCGTCAAATCATGTGTGATGTAGTTGAATAAAAGCAAACGGTTAACCGAGGCAGAGCATGTGTGATAGTTACACCTATCACACATGAGCCTATACATAAAACTATGTGGGATGTACATACGAACGGAAATGTTTTCCCTGGATTGACTGTGTGGGATGTACATACGAACGGAAACGTATTCCTTGGATTGACTGTGTGGAATGTACATAACAAACGGAAACATTTGTTTGGGACTGACTGTGTGGGATGTACTTACGACCGAAACCAATTAGACCTGTATAATCGTATTTGATCCCTCGCCCGTCGCACACGACCTCATTTTGCCGAGCGTGTGTGCCAGGAGAGCCTATCCTCGGCGGTTTCTGGGTCGTGTCGTCACGAAAAGGGGTTAAAAACTATTTGTATAGCACCTCACTGTATCAGTGATTGTGTCCCTAAGAAGGGAGGTATTATTGTTGTTCCTAAAGATAAAAATGAACTTATTCCACAAAGAATTGCCACTTACAATAGAATAGTAATTGATTTTAGAAAATTAAATAAAGCAACTAGAAAAGATCATTACCCTTTTCCTTTCATTGATCAAATGCTAGAAAGATTATCTAAGAACACACACTTTTGTTTTCTTGATGGATATTCTGGTTTCTCTCAAATACCTGTTTCACAACCTGATCACGAGAAAACCACCTTTACTTATCCTTTTGGAACTAATGCCTATAGACGTATGCCTTTTGGTTTATGAAATGCACCTGCTACCTTTCAAAGATGTATGACTGCCATATTATTTGATTTTTGTGAAAAGATTTTTGAGGTTTTCATGGATGATTTTTCCGTTTACAGAACTTCTTTTGATGATTTCTTAAGGAACCTTGATCGATTTTTGCAGAGACGCGAGCAAACTAATCTTGTCGTGAATTGGGAGAAGTGCCACTTTATGGTTAATGAAGGTATTGTCTTGGGACATAAAATTTTTGAACATGGATGACCCACACCTTTATAAAGGAGTAGATGGTATTATTATAAATTATGTACCTGAGCATGAACAGGGACAAATCCTATGGAAATGTCACTCTAAAGCTTATGGAGGGCATCATGCAGGAGACGGAACTGCTCACAAGATATTGCAATCTGGTTTTTATTGGCCTACTCTCTTCAAGGATGCTTGTAAGTCTGTTTTATCTTGTGATGAATGTCAAAGAATTGGTAATATTGGTAAGCATCAGGAAGTGCCTATGAATTATTCTCTTGCTGTTGAACCATTTGATGTTTGGGGTTTTGATTACATGGTACCTTTTCCTTCCTCTAATGGGTATACACATATTTTGGTTGCTGTTGATTATGTTACTAAGTGGGCAGAAGCTATTCCAACTAGTAGTGATGATCACAACACCTCTATTAAAATGCTTAAGGAAGTTATTTTCCCAAGGTTTGGAGTCCCTAGATATTTAATGACTGATGGTGGTTCATACTTTATTCATGGTGCTTTCCGTAAAATGCTTGCTAATTACGATGTTAACAATAGAATTGCATCACCCTATCATCCTTAGTCTAGTTGTCAAGATGAACTTAGCAATAGAGAAATAAAATTAATTTTACAAAAAACTGTTAATAGGTCCCAAAAGAATTGGTCTAAAAATTAGATGATGCACTTTGGGCTTACCAAACAGCATATAAAATCCTATGGGTATGTCTCCTTATAAAATGGTTTATGGAAAAGCTTCCCATCTGCCTCTTGAGTTAGAACATAAAGCATATTGAGCAATTAAAGAACTCAACTATGATTTCAAACTTGCGGGTGAAAAGAGGCTATTTGATATTAGCTCACTAGATGAATGGAGAACCCGAGCTTATGAAAATGCCAAATTATTTAAAGAAAAAGTTAAAAGGTGGCATGATAAAAGAATCCAAAAGCGTGAGTTCAAAGTTGCGGAATATGTTCTTTTGTACAACTCTCGTTTCAGATTCTTTGTAGGAAAACTTCCCTCCAAATGGGAATGACCTTATGTTATCGAGGAGGTTTATCGATCTGGAGCTATCAAAATAAATAATGCCGAAGGTACTAACCCGAAAGTTGACAATGGGCAAAGAATAAAACATTATATCTCACGTACGCTCATCAATGTTGAAAGAAATATTATCCAAACTATGACACCGAAAGAACACATAAAAGAAACCTTCTGGAACACTCCAGAATCATGAAAACAGAGGAGGTATGTGATGCGGTAAGTAAATGGACTCCGAAAAATCTGAAAAAATACTCTCTGTCAGTTTTGGAATATATTAAAAATTAGGAAAATAAGAAACAACCAGGAAGGCAACCATGGTGGGCACAAGACACCAGGGCGCGTTTGGCTTACCAGGCGCGCTCAGGTGGGGTGTGCCCACTTCGGGTACCTTCCAGACTCCGTTTTTCTACCGTTTGCTTGTTCCCCAAGATAAAAAATATTTATATACCCCTCGTACCTATTGATCACTGTATCACGGAGAAATATTCTGTTTTCTTTTCTTGCTGTTTTCTTGATAGATGTGAAAATATTTCATCCCAAGACTCGAAAGGTGACAACCATGTTGTTGATTATATCACAAACCCCATGGTTTATGGGGATGTGGAGAACTATAGTTGGACTTCGGAGGAAGAAGAAGACTATGATCGTAAGGGGGAGGAGGAAACAAGCTGAGACAAAGATGAAGTTCCATTGCCTCAACCTGGGGACATGCACGTGGAATTCAGGAAGTCAAGTCTCCCCAACAAAGCAAAGAAACCTAAGATTTAGTTTATCCCCTTTTGTCTCTTGCAGGAAAACAAGCAAGAATTATGCAAAAGGATATTAGAACTCGAGCAGGAGATCGGTGACTTAAAGGAGGAAAATTGCATCCTCAAGTGTAAACTGAGGAAGAAGGACAAACCCACTACCTCATCACCACCACCTTCTTCATTACCAAAGGAGACTTGAGTATCGGGTATGGGCACTCCCCTTAGCTTGTGCCAAGCTTGGGGGAGGTGGCCCGGTATCATGTCACCCCCACTATATTTTGCCTTTATTTATCTTAGTTTGATCCTTAGTTATCTTTCGATTTAGTTGAATAAAAGTTTAGTTCGATCCTTTCTTTTTAAGTGTTTGCTTAGTAATTTATCTATCCTTGTAATCGTGTGCGAGATATATAATAAAGTTTAGTTTTAGTTTTTCTTTATTTACTTTCATGTTCAATAAAAAGAAAGGAGAATAAATGGAAAAGATCATATCTAATCTTATGGTAAGTAATGACATCACATAAGGAAGAGTATAAGTACTAAAATTTATTGGAGATTGACTAGCATTGGTCAATGATGCAACTCATGAAAGAGTTAATTAGGGAAGAGAAGATTCACATGCAAATACACTATCTTGGACATCTTTTATGATTGTGAGCCCCCATCAAAATAGTATATGCCGAAATTGTTGACGTTGGACAAGGAAGACAACGTAATGATTTATGTTTGTTCTTATTCACATAGAAGTAATATTGTCATAGATCCTTTAACATGCCGTGCTTGCCCCCATCTTTGCTAGCCAAAAACTCCACACTAAGTAGAGATACTACTTGTGCATCCAAAACCCTTAGCCGAAATCTTGTTTTGAGATTCCACCATACCTACCTATGGATTGAGCAAGATCCTTCAAGTAAGTTGTCATCGGTGCAATAAGGCAATAAAAATTGCTTCTAAATGTGTTAGATCATGTAGTGTAAAAGAAAACTGAGCGTTGTATGAACTTGTGATGGCAAAATAATAAAGGCAACAGACTGCATAATAAAGGTTGCTATCATAAGGGGTAATATAACATGATGTTCTTTTGCACTAAGAGATTGAGCATACAACCAAAAAGCGCATGGCAACCTCTGCTTCCCTCTGCGAAGGGCCAATCTTTTACTTTTATGTATTTACTTTTCTGCAAGAGTCAAAGTATATCTCTCTATTCCTTTTTATTTTCTCCTTCGGCAAGCACCATGTGGTGAGGAAATATCTAGGCACATATATCCAGTTGGATATGGGTGGGCATGAGTTATTATTGTTGACATCACCCTTGAGGTGAATACGTTGGCAGGCGAAACTATAAGCCCCTTTCTTTCTATGTGTTCGGTTGAAACTTTTTGCTCATGTGTATGCGGTGAGTGTTAGAAATCATAGAATACTATATGATGGTTGACTGTGTGGACTTGCCAAAAGGCTCCGATATGTGACCCTTCCTGAAAAGATAATGAATTGTAGTTGCAAAGTTGACTGAGAACACAGATTTTAGTTTTCAATAGAGATTATGCTTATACTTTGACGTTGTGATGAATTGTTACTTGTTCATGACAAGTTTATGATAAAAGTTATGTGATAGAAGTTCTATAATAAAGTTTGTTGCTGTTATAATAATATACACGATGCTTCTATGTTCGTATTTTCATTTTATCGACACCTCTCTCTCTCTCTAAGCATGTGGACATGTTTTTCGATTTCGGTTTTTGCTTGAGGACAAGTGAGGTCTAAGCTTGGGGGAGTTGATACGTCCATTTTGCATCATGTTTTCCTACTGTTATTTATGATGTTTATATGCATAATAATGCTTTATGGAGTAATTCTAATGCCTTTTCTCTCATAATATTCAAGGTACACACAGAGAGGGAGAATACCGGCAGCTAGAATTCTGGCCTGAAAATCTATGTCATGCTACCTATTCTACACAACTCTAAATGAGCTGAAACTTCACGGAGAATTTTAATGGAATATTTAAGAATTATTGGAGCAAATAACTACTAGAGGGGGCCCACCAAGTGGGCACAACCCACCTGGGCACGTCAGGGCCCCCAAGCACACCCTGGTGGGTTGTGCCCTCCTCGGCCCACCTCCGGTGCCCCTCTTCTAGATATAATTCATTTTTACCTAGAAAAAATAAGGAGAGGACTTTCAGGATGAAGCGCTGCCGTCTCGAGGCGGAACTTGGGCAGGAGCACTTTTGCCCTCCGGCGGAGCGATTCCGCTAGGGGAACTTCCCTCCTGGAGGGGGAAATCATCATCATCATCATCATCATCACCAACAACTCTCCCGTCTTGGGGAG
This sequence comes from Triticum urartu, assembly GCF_003073215.2. Classification (NCBI taxonomy): domain Eukaryota; kingdom Viridiplantae; phylum Streptophyta; class Magnoliopsida; order Poales; family Poaceae; genus Triticum; species Triticum urartu. Next base: position 372,905,323 of record NC_053028.1, on the reverse strand, counting down.
GGCAATATCCATCAACATCTTCAACAGCACCATATCCTCTCAAACCCTAGTTCATCTCTTGTGTTCAATCTTTGTACCGGAACCTTAGATTGGTGCTTGTGGGTGACTAGTAGTGTTGATTACATCTTGTAATTGATTACTATATGGTTTATTTGGTGGCAGATTATATGTTCAGATCAATTATGCTATTTCATACCCCTCTGGTCTTGATCATGATTATCATTGGTGAGTAGTTACTTTTGTTCTTGAGGTTACGAGAGAAATCTTGTTGCATGTAATCATGTGAACTTGATATGTGTTCGATATTTTGATGGTATGTATGTTGTGATTCCCTTAGTGGTGTCATGTGAACGTCAACTACATGGCCCTTCACCTTATTAGGGCTTAAGGGAATGCATTGTGGATTAGTTATTAGATGATGGGTTGCAAGAGTGACAGAAGCTTAAACCCTAGTTTATGCACTACTTCCTAAGGGACTGATTTGGATCCAAAAGTTTAATGTTATGGTTAGATTTTATCTTAATACTTTTCTCGTAGTTGCGGATGCTTGCGAGGGGGTTAATCATAAATAGGAGGTTTGTTCAAGTAAGAACAACACCTAAGCACCAATCCACCCACATATCAAAATATCAAAGTAGCGAACATGAATCAAACCAACATGATGAAAGTGGCTAGATGAAATTCCCGTATACCCTCAAGAACACTTTGGTTATCATAAGAGACCATTTTGGCCTGTCCTTTCCCACAAAAGGATTGGGCTACCTTGCTGCATATTATTTGTCGTTATCGTTACTCGCTTGTTACAAATTATCTTATTATCAAACTACTCGTTACTTATAATTTAAGTGCTTGCAGAGAATACCTTGCTGAAAATGTAACATCCCAAATTTTCAATTTGGAATGTTATACACTAGATCATCATGCATAGCATATTTTCTTGCATTTTGGTTGATCCTAGAAATTTCACGCAACTCAAGGACCCTCGGAGAGAGTTGGAGATTTCGTTATTTTCATATTTGAGAGTTTTCTCGAAGTTTGAAAATAGGATCATTTGATTTATTTATTTTATCTTCAATAATTTTTCCGGTGTCAAAAATATATGAGAGAGGGAATAATATGACTTTCCCAAATTTAGGAAAAATGAAGATTTAATAAATAGATTAGTTTTTGTTTGCCGGAGTTTTATTTGCATTTTATTTGGATAGGGAAAATGCGCGTTTTCGAAAATTGCATTTTAGGTCCGGAGAAAAGTTCATTTTGTTCGGGTCATTTTTAGGAGTCGGGAAAAATTTACTTTAGATTTTTCGGAGTTCGTTTAGATCTCTTTTTGTTTTTTTTTCTGCGCGCTGAACTGTTAAAAAAAAACTATTCGCAGGCCAGCCGGGCCAAAGGCCCAAGCCGCCGCAAGCCAAGCAGCCGGCCAAGGCCATCGCTAGCCGCGCGCCAGGCGCAGGTGCAGGAGGCCGCCGCCGCCTCTCTCCTGTACCGAATCCTAGTAGGACTTTGGTCCTACTTCCGTATATTCATTTTCTATTTCTAGATCTTTTCCTTCCCTCTTTTCTATTCCTATTCCTAGTCTAATTCCTTGCCCTCTACCCCAAGTAAACCCCTCCCCTCCCCAATATAAATACCCAAGCACCCCCCCCCTCTAAACACATCAAATTCCAAGCCTCTCTCAACCCCAAGCACTCCACCGCACCCTGCGCCCTAAGCCGCCGCCCGCGCCCTACGCCGCCGCCGCCGCCTTAGCCGCCGCCGCCGTCGCACCTAGCCGCCGCCGCACCTTGCCGCGCCGCCCCACGCCCACGCCGCCGGAGCCCCTCACCAGAGACCTCGCCGGAGGTAGCCCCGCGCTACATCTATTCTTTTCATCGGATCGTTTTTTTCTAATCGTTCCGATTCTTCTTTTCCGATTCGTTTTCTTTCCGGTTCTTCGCCAAACCGTTCCGGTGTTCTAGATCGGTTTTTCGTTTCGGTTTTCTTCTCCGAAACCCTAGATCGGATTCGTTTTCTTCTCCGATTTAGTTGCCTTTGGACCGTTTGCCGGACCGTTCGTCTTAACGAACGTGATCACCGGATTCTTCTAGGTTAACGAACGTCCGTTCGTTTAACCGTTCTTCTTTTTCTCGTCGGATTTATTCCGCGTCTTTTCCGCGATCGCGATTTCAGATCCGATCTTCTTTCTAGTCTTTCTTTTCGCTCGTTTATCGGAATCAGGTGATTCAAGCGCCTGGAGTTTCATTTCGAAACTGCCGTTCCGTCTACTCAACTTAAACAAGTTTTTGCCCCCGGTAAAATTTGACCTAGTTTCAACTTGCTAGAACCGAGTTGTTTTCTTTCGCCGTTTGTTTCTTTGTTCAGTTCTTTCTTTCTTCTCAACCAGAGTTCTTAAATTGAACTTTCTGGTTCATTCTCTTGTTCGAGTTTTACCTGTGCATTAGATGAGTACTTATTGTATGCTTGTTGTTTGTCTGTGATAGATTACCCGGATTGCGCCGCTTGTTACTTCAAAACCCTAGGACTCGTGGATCATCAGCAAGGCAAGTAACACTTTGATCATACCTTTTCTACAACCCATGTTTTATTGCATTAGATCAATCCTCTCACATTGCATGATTAGGATCTAATTAAATTGTGGGATGGGAAGTAGATGAGGTAGTACCTATCACATGTATTACTATGAAACCTTTGGGAGTTACTTCTACGTTTGCTTATTATGCCATGCTATGCTAGTAGACGTGGATTGGGTGAGTGATATCCATGACAGATGTGAGATTGATAATTTTAATGGTTTATCTAAGGTGGCAACTTAAACACACATCTGGGTGGATTGATGCACCTGATGTCTATCAGGACTTGCCTGTTTTTTTCGGACCGCCACCCAGGCTCAAAGGGATCATAAGATCTTTCATGCTAGAAACTTCCGTGTGCAGCCACAAGCCATTATGGGCTCTGGCATAGTTGACTAAGTTGTGCGAACTCTTACGGGGTGGACTAGCAGATGTAGGGGTTGTAGGTGGTACGGTCTACCCCACATGTAAGGTGCTAGCGCTTCTGAAAGACTGTGTCTCGGTCATCCGTCTTCTCAAACACCGTGTAGTGCGAGAAACCAAACGGAGGCGATCGAGTCTTGTGGGGAAAAGTGCGCAAACCTCTGCAGAGTGTACAAACTAATCATGATTAGCCGTGTCCCCGGTTATGGACAACTTGAGTATCTAGTACTTGAATATCATTGTGAATCTCAACATGGTTACTTCTAATTAATGTTGTTGGGTTTTAATTATTCTTAATTGGGATTGAGAATGCTGTCAACCATTCTCAATGTTTCACAACCACCATAATAGTTAAATAAATTTATTCCTTTGCAGTAGGGAAAAATTGGCTTTACGCAAAATTGTAACCATAGAGCTTTCCACCAGCCATATATGCATATAGTATAGCTGTTTCATTCCATTACTCTCTATGTGTTACTTTGCCAGCATATTCCATGTGCTGACCCGTTTTCGGGCTGCAACGTTAATGTTGCAGACTTTTCAGACGACGATTGAGGTGCGTTTAGGTCGTGGCCCTATACTCAGTGATGCCGCTGGAGTTGATGGACCCATTTATCTTCCAAGTCTTCCGCTGTTATCTTTATAATATGGCCTTAAGCCATATTTATTGTAATAAGTTCTTTTTGAGCCATCGATGTAATAAGTGTGTGATTGCAACTCTATTATAAAACCTCGATGTACTGTGTGGTGTCAGCATTACTAATCCAGGGATGACACCGTAGCACAGTAGACGTGATCCATTCGGGTCAGGTCGCTACAGAGATGGTATCAGAGCACACGGTGACTGTAGGACACGACCACTAAGTTAAAGCCATAGATTTCCATTCTCTTCTCATTTTCTAACTCCTCATCTTTTCTACTCTATTAGGATGACGAACGTGAAGATTAAGTACGCTCAACCGGATGAAGGTACACCATTTGGATTTCACCTGAAGGAAGTCACCAAGTACCTGAACATTGGATTACCAAGCTTCACGGGAACTTTCAACGCCACTCTGCCTAAAGAGGAGCGCTGGAAGATTCAAGCTCACGTTCCGGGAAGAACATTCGCGCCAATCACGAAGCCCATAGATAGTGTCTTCAATGCACCAATCTAGAGTCTGGGAAGGAGCATGGCAGCTCATATCACCATAGGACGCATTGGAGAAGTTTATCAAGAAGACCTCAAGGACACTATCTACCAGATTTGCGGACGCCGAGATGAACAATGGGAGTTAGTCAGCACCAAGAAGGATAGATCCATTGCAGCATTCATCCAGGAGTTAAACCAGCACATTCGACGCCACGAGAACCAGATGTGCAATGATATGATGGAGTTGAAGAATGCGAAGGCAAGGATCATCGAGCTAGAAGGAGAAATGAAGTCTACACGCAAGGACTACATGGACGAGATCATAGCTCTAGCAAGGCACAATAACGATCTTAAGCAGGAGATTGAAGAACTCAAGAGGAAGTTAGCATCCCAGGAGGAAGATGAGTACGTCGCATGTCCGGACAACTACATCATCATCGACGACACCGATTCGGATCCAAGTGAACCCGACTTTGAAGACGAAGCTGGAGCAGATATCATGGAGTCTTCCACCGGTTCAAATTTCTAGATGACCACCAGATAATAGTAGTATTTCCCCATGTAAACAATAGTCGAGCACTTTTGCGATAGTTAGACCGTTTGTAAGCCCTTGTTTGATTGATTGAAGTGATTTTGTGTGCATTTGCCTCATGTGCATATGGGTAGTGTTTTCCCTTTAGACCCCTCTATTCTTAATTCTCGTCTTTTCTAAAACCCTCAGATGCCTCCGAGACGTGACAATGGATTTCCACCGGAGCTCACTCAGTTGATTCAGCAACAGAATCAATTGATGCAGATGTTAGTTCAGAATCAGCAGAACAACAACAACAACCCACCACCACCACCACCTATTGACCACTTAGCCCGTTTCCTTAGGCTGAATCCGCCGGTGTTTTCCAGTAGCACCGAGCCGATAGTAGCAGACGATTGGCTCCGCAAGATAGGAAGGGAGTTGACCACTGCAGGATGTACGGATGGTGAGAAAGTGAAGTTTGCCGCACACCAGCTTGACGGACCCGCGGCAGCATGGTGGGAGAATTTCACAGCCACTTACCCAGTTGACACTGTCACATGGGATCAGTTTCAGCAAGCTTTCCGCACTGCCCATGTTTCAGCAGGAGCTATGGCCATAAAGAAGCGTGAGTTTCGCAACTTACGCCAAGGAGGAAGGACAGTTGGCCAGTATGTTGACGATTTTAGCAAGTTAGCACGTTATGCCCCAGATGACGTTGCTACGGATGCAGCTAAGTAGGACAAGTTTCTGGAAGGATTGAATGATGAGCTAAGCATGAAGTTGATGGTAGCAAGTTTCAACAACTACCAGGAGTTGGTAGATCGTGCCATCATGATAGAAGGGAAGCAACAGCAGATGGAGAACCGTAAGAGGAAGTATGGACAGGGGAAGTATAACTCTGGAGCCCAGCAGTAGCCCCGTTTTACCCCTAAACCGGGATTTCAGTTTCAGCATACCCATGGAGGAGGTAGCTCGCACAACCATAATGGCCACAAGAATGGTAATGGGAATGGAGGAAGCAACGGCCAGAACCGGACAACCCCATCGACCCCAACCAAGAGAGACCTGAGTCAAGTCACCTGTTTCAAGTGTTCGAAGACCGGACATTATGCCAATGAATGTCCTGAAGGCCAGATTGGAAATGGCAATGGAAGCTCTGGAAAGAAGCCGAACCCTTTCAATAGGGGACAGGTGAACCACGTTAATGTGGAGGAGGTTGAAGATCAGCCCGATGCAGTAATCGGTAAGTTTTTGGTTAAGTCATTTACTGCACTCGTTCTTTTTGATACTGGTGCATCGCATTCATACATATCAAGGGGATTTGTGGAAAAGTATAACCTGCCAACCCAAGCCCTTAGGTCACCCATGTTAGTAAGCTCACCAGGAGCGGAGTTTATGGCTAGACGATGGTGTGATCGGTTACCATTAAGGATTGGTAACTATGTGTTTCCCTCAGACCAAATAGTATTGGAATCTCAAGGATTGGATGAGATATTAGGCATGGATTGGTTATCAAAGTATGAAGGGAATATTGAGTGTGCTAGTAAGTCAATTTTGCTTACTACACCAGAAGGGAGAAGAATCAAGTATGTATCCCGGCATGTACCAAAAAGGACACAAGTGAATTGCCTAACAGGAGTCGTGCAGGAGGAAGTACCAGTGGTAAAGGATTTTCCTGATGTATTTCCTGAGGAATTGCCAGGCATGCCACCGGATAGAGACATTGAGTTTTTGATTGAGTTATTGCCAGGTACAGGCCCAATATCGAAGCGACCATATAGGATGCCAGCAAAGGATTTGGTGGAAATAAAGAATCAGATTAAGGAGTTATTGGATAAAGGTTACATTCGCCCAAGTTCTTCACCTTGGGGATCACCCGTACTCCTAGTGGAAAAGAAGGATGGATCATTAAGGATGGTTGTAGATTATCGGGGATTGAATGAAGTAACCATCAAGAATAAGTACCCACTGCCAATGATCAACGATCTGTTTGATCGTTTGCAGGGACCTAAAGTGTTTTCCAAGATCGATTTGCGATCAGGGTACCACCAATTGAAGATTCGAGAGCAGGACATACCTAAGACAGCATTCACCACGAGATATGGATTGTATGAGTATACCGTTATGTCATTTGGATTGACTAACGCGCCTGCCTATTTTATGAACCTGATGAACAAAGTGTTTATGGAGTTTTTGGATAAGTTCGTCGTAGTGTTCATTGATGATATTCTGGTTTATTCAAAGAATGAAGAAGAGCATAAGGAACATTTGCGTTTGGTTTTGGAGAAACTAAGGGAACATCAGTTATACGCCAAATTCAGCAAATGTGAGTTTTGGTTGAAGGAAGTAGGATTCCTCGGACATGTTATATCCGGAGAAGGTATAGCAGTTGACCCCACAAAGGTTGAGACCGTAACCGAATGGGAAGCACCAACAACAGTTGGAGAGATCCGGAGTTTTCTTGGACTCGCAGGATACTACCGGAGATTCATTGAGAACTTTTCAAGGATTGCGAAGCCTATGACGGAGTTGTTGAAGAAGGATACTAAGTTCAATTGGACTGAGGAGTGTGAGGCTAGTTTCCAGGAGTTGAAGAAACGTTTGGTTACCTCACCAGTATTGATTTTGCCAGATCAGACCAAGGATTATGAGGTGTATTGCGACGCTTCACGTCGAGGACTTGGAGCAGTGCTTATGCAGGAAGGAAGAGTTGTTTCGTATGCTTCACGACAACTGAAGCCTCATGAGTTGAATTATGCCACGCATGATTTGGAGTTAGCAGCCGTAGTGCATGCATTGAAGACGTGGAGACATTTCCTCATTGGAAATCATTGTGAGGTGTACACGGATCACAAGAGTTTGAAGTACATTTTCACGCAGAAGGAGTTGGACCTCAGACAGAGGAGATGGTTGGAGCTCATCAAGGATTATGACATGAGATTGCATTACCATCCCGGAAAAGCTAATGTAGTAGCTGACGCATTGAGCCGTAAGAGCCATGTCAATACGATAATGACGGGGAGTATACCAAAGGAGTTAGCAGAAAACCTTCGTGAGCTATGTTTGGAAATAGTTCCGAGAGGCTATGTAGCAGCATTGGAGATTCAGTCAACATTGATGGATAAAATCAGAGAAGCTCAGAAATCTGACAAGGAGATTGCCGCTATAAAGGAGAAACTTAGCAAAGGAAAAGCTAAGGGATTTCGTGAGGATGAGCACGATACCTTATGGTTTGAGGACCATGTTTATGTGCCCAATGACCCGGAGATCAGGAAGTTGATTTTGCAGGAGGCACATGATTCACCGTTTCGATTCACCCAGGGAATACCAAGATGTATTTGGATTTGAAGGAAACATTCTGGTGGACCGGAATGAAGAAGGATATTGCAGCATATGTAGCAGTTTGTGACGTATGTCAGAGAGTAAAGGCAGAGCATCAGAAGCCAGCAGGATTGTTACAACCATACCCGAATGGAAGTGGGATAAGATAGGCATGGATCTTATCACAGGACTACCCAGGACGAAAGCAGGCTATGACTCGATATGGGTAGTAGTTGACCGTTTGGCGAAGGTAGCACATTTTATTCCAGTTAAGACCACTTACACCAGTGCTAAGTTGGCAAAGATATACATGACTACGATCATTTGTTTGCATGGAGTCCCGAGGAGTATCGTATCAGATAACAGTTTCGTTCCATGACAACAGTTACGAAGTTGGAGACCGACAATTCTTTGGACCAGATTTGATTAAGGAGTCTGAACGGAAGGTTAAGTTGATTCGCGATAGGCTCAAGGTAGCCCAGTCCAGGCAGAAGAGCTACGCAGATTCTAAACGCAAGGAGATAGTTTACGAAACCGGAGACAGAGTTTATCTTCGAGTATCCCCACTTCAAGGAGTTAAGCGCTTTGGAGTTAAGGGAAAGTTAGCACCGCGTTTCGTTGGACCGTTTAAGATCTTGAAACGTATGGGAGAAGTCGCGTATAAGTTGGAATTACCAGAGGGACTGTCAGGAGTTCATGATGTATTTCATGTTTCTCAGTTGAAGAAATGTCATGCCGAGATGGCGGAGGTACCGCTAAGAGATACCGTGCCTCTTGAAGCGATTCAGTTGAAGGACGACTTAACATATGAGGAGAAGCCAGTCAAGATTCTCGATTATGCCAGCAGAGTTACTCGCAGCAAGGTTATCAAGTTTTGCAAAGTTCAGTGGAACCACCACTCAGAGGATGAAGCCACCTGGGAGAGAGAAGAAGATTTGCTCAAGGACCACCCTCACCTATTTTCTAGCCAACCAGAATCTCGAGGGCGAGATTCATCTTAAGGGGGGTAGGTTTGTAACATCCCAAATTTTCAATTTGGAATGTTATACACTAGATCATCATGCATAGCATATTTTCTTGCATTTTGGTTGATCCAAGAAATTTCACGCAACTCAAGGACCCTCGGAGAGAGTTGGAGATTTCGTTATTTTCATATTTGAGAGTTTTCTCGAAGTTTGAAAATAGGATCATTTGATTTATTTATTTTATCTTCAATAATTTTTCCGGTGTCAAAAATATATGAGAGAGGGAATAATATGACTTTCCCAAGTTTAGGAAAAATGAAGATTTAATAAATAGATCAATTTTTGTTTGCCGGAGTTTTATTTGCATTTTATTTGGATAGGGAAAAATGTGCGTTTTCAAAAATTGCATTTTAGGTCCGGAGAAAAGTTCATTTTGTTCGGGTCATTTTTAGGAGTCGGGAAAATTTACTTTAGATTTTTCGGAGTTTGTTTAGATCTCTTTTTGTTTTTTTTTCTGCGCGCTGAACCGTTAAAAAAAAACTATTCGCAGGCCAGCCGGGCCAAAGGCCCAAGCCGCCGCAAGCCAAGCAGCCGGCCAAGGCCATCGCTAGCCGCACGCCAGGCGCAGGCGCAGGAGGCCGCCGCCGCCTCTCTCCTGTACCGAATCCTAGTAGGACTTTGGTCCTACTTCCATATATTCCTTTTCTATTTCTAGATCTTTTCCTTCCCTCTTTTCTATTCCTATTCCTAGTCTAATTCCTTTCCCTCTACCCCAAGTAAACCCCTCCCCTCCCCAATATAAATACCCAAGCCCCCCCCCCCCTCTAAACACATCAAATTCCAAGCCTCTCTCAACCCCAAGCACTCCACCGCACCCCACGCCCTAAGCCGCCGCCCGCGCCCTACGCCGCTGCCGCCGCCTTAGCCGCCGCCGCCGTCGCACCTAGCCGCCGCCGCACCTTGCCGCGCCGCCCCACGCCCACGCCGCCGGAGCCCCTCGCCGGAGACCTCGCCGGAGGTAGCCCCGCGCTACATCTATTCTTTTCATCGGATCGTTTTCTTCTAATCGTTCCGATTCTTCTTTTCCGATTCGTTTTCTTTCCGGTTCTTCGCCAAACCGTTCCGGTGTTCTAGATCGGTTTTTCGTTTCGGTTTTCTTCTCCGAAACCCTAGATCGGATTCGTTTTCTTCTCCGATTTAGTTGCCTTTGGACCGTTCGCCGGACCGTTCGTCTTAACGAACGTGATCACTGGATTCTTCTAGGTTAACGAACGTCTGTTCGTTTAACCGTTCTTCTTTTTCTCGTCGGATTTATTCCGCATCTTTTCCGCGATCGCGATTTCAGATCCGATCTTCTTTCTAGTCTTTCTTTTTGCTCGTTTATCGGAATCAGGTGATTCAAGCGCCTGGAGTTTCGTTTCGAAACCGCCGTTCCGTCTACTCAACTTAAACAAGTTTTTGCCCCCGGTAAAATTTGACCTAGTTTCAACTTGCTAGAACCGAGTTGTTTTCTTTCGCCGTTTGTTTCTTTGTTTGGTTCTTTCTTTCTTCTCAACCGGAGTTCTTAAATTGAACTTTCTGGTTCGTTCTCTTGTTCGAGTTTTACCTGTGCATTAGATGAGTACTTATTGTATGCTTGTTGTTTGTCTGCGATAGATTACCCGGATTGCGCCGCTTGTTACTTCGAAACCCTAGGACTCGCGGATCATCAGCAAGGCAAGTAACACTTTGATCATACCTTTTCTACAACCCATGTTTTATTTCATTAGATCAATCCTCTCACATTGCATGATTAGGATCTAATTAAATTGTGGGATGGGAAGTAGATGAGGTAGTACCTATCACATGTATTACTATGAAACCTTTGGGAGTTACTTCTACGTTTGCTTATTATGCCATGCTATGCTAGTAGACGTGGATTGGGTGAGTGATATCCATGACAGATGTGAGATTGATAATTTTAATGGTTTATCTAAGGTGGCAACTTAAACACACATCTGGGTGGATTGAGGCACCTGATGTCTATCAGGACTTGCCTGTTTTTTTCGGACCGCCACCCAGGCTCAAAGGGATCATAAGATCTTTCATGCTAGAAACTTCCGTGTGCAGCCACAAGACATTATGGGCTCTGGCATAGTTGACTAAGTCGTGCGAACTCTTACAGGGTGGACTAGCAGATGTAGGGGTTGTAGGTGGTACGGTCTACCCCACATGTAAGGTTCTAGCGCTTCTGAAAGACTGTGTCTCGGTCATCCGTCTTCTCAAACACCGTGTAGTGCGAGAAACCAAACGGAGGCGATCGAGTCTTGTGGGGAAAAGTGCGCAAACCTCTGCAGAGTGTACAAACTAATCATGATTAGCCGTGTCCCCGGTTATGGACAACTTGAGTATCTAGTACTTGAATATCATTGTGAATCTCAACATGTTACTTCTAATTAATGTTGTTGGGTTTTAATTATTCTTAATTGGGATTGAGAATGCTGTCAACCATTCTCAATGTTTCACAACCATCATAATAGTTAAATAAATTTATTCCTTTGCAGTAGGGAAAAATTGGCTTTACGCAAAATTGTAACCATAGAGCTTTCCACCAGCCATATATGCATATAGTATAGCTGTTTCATTCCATTACTCTCTATGTGTTACTTTGCCAGCATATTCCATGTGTTGACCCGTTTTCGGGCTGCAACGTTAATGTTGCAGACTTTTCAGACGACGATTGAGGTGCGTTTAGGTCGTGGCCCTATACTCAGTGATGCCGCTGGAGTTGATGGACCCATTTATCTTCCAAGTCTTCCGCTGTTATCTTTATAATATGGCCTTAAGCCATATTTATTGTAATAAGTTCTTTTTGAGCCATCGATGTAATAAGTGTGTGATTGCAACTCTGTTATAAAACCTCGATGTACTGTGTGGTGTCAGCATTACTGATCCAGGGATGACACCGTAGCACAGTAGACGTGATCCATTCGGGTCAGGTCGCTACAGAAAACCACTTGTCATTTCCTTCTGCTCCTCGTTGGGTTTGACATTCTTACTTATCAAAAGGACTACGATTGATCCCCTATACTTGTGGGTCATCATACTGCTATAGTTTCCCAAATGAGATTCATGTGTCTATTTACCGTGTATGATGCTACTTTTTGAAAGGTTTTCGATGTTGCATGTGAAACTTGGTGCTATTATGTAATGGCGTAGCTACCTATATCCCTCTTTGGTGTAACTGAGTGTTGAATCTATCTGATGTAATTCGATTATGAAATCCTGGTGTGTTTTATAAGAAATGTCAATTTGTTTACCACATGGATTATCAATAATTAGATAATTACCGTGCTTATTAGGGTTTTCTATTGCAGACAGTTACTCAGACAACACCGTGGGCGATGAACTCAAACAACCCACACAGTTTCTAGAAAGTAGGTGTGTTGGCTCAACTAACAATCACACACGGCTTCCGGCAGAGAACTGTTTGCATTAGGCCACCTTGCACAAATGTTTCCACACAAAAAACTATGTGTCATATACATACAAATGGAAACATTTTTCTGTGATTCACTGTGTGGGATGTACATACGAACGGAAACGATTGGGCTTCGATGCCTAGCCCGATCGCACACGAGCTCATTTTGCCCCACATGTGTGGCCGGATGGCCTCTCCACGACGGTTTCTGGGTCGTGTGTGAAGGACCCCTCTATCGCACACACTCACTAGGCAACGGTTTAAAAATGTGTCATGGAAAGGGGTTAAAAACCATTTGTATAGCACGTCTCTATACCAGTGCATGCCTATAAACATTGATGCGGAGCATCCTATGGACATTACCATGTCAAGAGTCCGTTTGGCAAGTGACACGTGCGACATCTACTTCACATACATAAAGGTGAATCATCTCCTTTACACGTGCTCACTTGACCCCTTCGAGGATGGTATACTACTTGACACCCCTCTCGTGTGCATGCATAGGTATTGTCGGAACACTACGGACGACGACGAGGAGTGCAAGCGCCAAGGAACAACTACACCATCCGCGAGGGAAGCATGGAAGCGACGACGGAAGAAGACGGAGACAACTTCCAGGACCCAGACATCCGGCCTTGGCCCAGACATTCGGCCCCTGGACGTGTCACCAGCAGCAAGGAGCCAGCGGCCAAGTCTACAGGGCCCGGACATCCGGCGACCAGTCTGAACATCCGGCGCTTCCCGAGTCCCAGGACATCCGGCCTCCAGCCCGGAAATTCCGACCCCGCCATTCCAGAGAGCAACAAGGTTGGACCCTGCCAGCCCGGACATCCGGCCCCAGCGCCCGGACATCCGGCCCCCCTGCCTGCGTGCAGCGCATCTGGGCCGTGGCCCATGCACCCCTTCGCCCCTTAAACTATATATACCCCCCCTCCACCTATGTTTTAGGGTTAGCATTGGTTTAGCTCATTTTGGATATAGAGCATTGCTCATCCATATCGGATCTACTCCACAAGAGAGACCGCGACCCCTCTACGGAGAAGATCCACCTTGCATTCAAGACCCCTCATGGGAAGATCCCCTTGTGGATTCAAGACCTCCTCTACGGAGAAGAACCGGTTACCTCTTGTATCGTCCGTTGTTGACTTTGGATCTTGTATCTCCTTTGTGTTCATGGATCTAGCGCATGTGTGATCATTCTTGTTGGTTTGAGTGTTCTCTTGTGTTCCCCTCGTGATTTTCCCTTCGTTTCCCTCCTCGTGTTCTTTGTGTTCATCGCGGGATTCTCTCCTTTCGTGAAAGATCGGGCCACTAGGGTTCTACCCTACATCATCTTGGTATCATGAGCCAAGTTGATCACGATTTCGGAGCCTCCCCATTGTGTTTTCTAGCCTAATTTTGTTGTGTTCTTCCCCGATTTCGAAAATCCCCACCAAAAATAGCCCCCCAATTTTTTTTTGTGATTTGTTGGTGAGATGAAGTTTTGTTGGATTTGATCCATGGATTTGCTTGGTTTCGAGTGTATCTAGCATATCCCCAATTTTCCCCACTTTCCATCCACGAAATCTCTGCAATTTTGCCCCTAAAATCATCAATTTCCGCCCCCAATTCAAAAAATTCGCCCCAAATGCGATCTGGAATCGTCGGGCCGGACATCCAGGCCTCAGGCCGGACATCTGGGCCATCGTGCCGGACATCCGGGCCCCAAGCCGGACATCCGGCTCCTGGAGCATAAAGCCTGCACGGTTCTGGACATACACCCCCAGATATCCGGCCCCGACCCCGGATGTCTGGCCCCTGGCATTTCAGCCTTTCCCATTTCACCGTTTTGTCCATAACTAATTCATCCGGAGTCTGTTTTTTATGTTCTGTAGCTCGTTGAAAAGCTCTTGACATCCCCCGTCCCACAAAAATACTACCATCATCATTTGACTCCATCAAATTTTTGGAACTTTGGCATCTTTGCCTAGGGCTTCCACCACAACCTCCGCATAACCACCACAACCTCCGCTACTCCACCACCGACTTCCGCAACCTAACCAATATTGATCCCCATAGCATTAGTGGTTGCTTGAGGAGTGATTTGAGTCTCCTAAGGTGTCGAGGCTACTTAGGGACGATTGCTTCTTCATCAACCACCACCACCACTACCGCATAGGCTTGACCACTATACACTTCCGCCACCCCGACTTAACCCAATTTTCTTTGTGTTGTGAGTTGTGTCTCCTAAGGTGTTTCGGCTACTTATGGACCGTGCTTCCAACTCCGACACCGTGTATAGTCCACCACCTTACCCTCCACTTCCGCATTGTGTCTCATAACCCATCATTGCCATTCCGCAATTCCATTGAGCTTCCGCAACCACCACCGCATCCCGCTACCACCATTTGACATTTGACATTTGAGATTTTGAGTTCGCGGTTTTTCCGTTTCCTAAGGTGTTTCGACTACTTAGGGACGAGTCTCCATCATCTTGATATCTCCATCAAGATCACCGCCACTCATCATCGCCTCGGACGGTAACCTCCTTATCATCTCGGTATCGTGGTATCCATCCATTGTATATTCCCTTGCCATTGCATTGATAACCCCTAGCCCATTTTGCGTCACTTACCTATCGAGACTAGCCATTTGAGTATTGCCAGCAATGTTACTTGTGCACATTAGTGATCATCGAGCTACACCATACATTGCATACATACCATATCATATTGGTATCATATCATCCCTTGTGCCTCAAGTTTGTTCCCGCATATACACAATTACTAGCTTGGTTTGTGCATTTCGCAAAAGTGTCCATACAAAAAAAATAAAGCTTTTAAGCAAAGAAAAAGAGTGAACAAAGAGCTTGTAAGCAAGTGCCATAGCATCATACCACATTGCATAAGATTGTCATATCCGATCATCATGGATCATACCACCGGAACATCATACATATATAGCAAACTTGGGATCGAAAGTTCATACATTTTGCATCTTATAGGTTGTGCACAAGTGTCGTATCCGCCTATAGAGAAATCGTGCTAGCGTCTCTCTTAAGTTGTGCAACACGAGCGTTTTTCGTGGATTCCACATTTTGTGCTCATCCTTGGTTGCACGACCCCACTTATCTATCCGTGTGTCTGTTTCCGTGTGCCACATATTGCTATTGGTCTACTTGTTTCACTTGCAAATTTGTGAATCTCTTTCAACATTATTGACTCTTGCTAACATTTTGCATCAATTTTTTTGTGCCACTATCCTCACCGAGCTCCACCATAAGCCTTATTTGTGTAGGTGTGAGAAACTGACAAGAATTGGTACCAATTGGGCTATTTCCTTGTCCACATTGGAGTGATCATTGATCCACTTTCAACTTAGGTCAAGGTACATTTGGTATTCGTTCTTCTCTTTCTACCACTCACGTTTTTCTCTTGGAGTGATGGATAGGCAAGGCATTTACTCTTCAGTCTACAACAACAATGACGAGTTCGATGCCATGAACAACTCCAACGACGCCAAGATGCAAGCTCAAATGGAGGAGATCAAATCCCTCATCAAGTCCTACAAGCGGTCTTCCTCATCTTCGAGAAGACTCTCAAGAGCACATGCCTCCGAGCTACCATCTCCGACAAGGTCACATCCGCATCGACACCATCACCACCATGAACGTGAAGGTCAAGAGCTCAACACCAACAACCGCTCAAAGACTTCACCATCTCCCTTGGCATCTTCACCAAGCGACTTCAAGGCATCTTCGCCTTCGAATATACGGCATCTTCGCCAACAGGCACCTCAAGACTACGCTCAAGAGAAGCTCCCCAACCACAAGTCCACAACTTCCACGAGCTACTACGACCTCGACACTGACCACAAGATTCCTTTATATGGGACTCTAGAACCCGAGGAGTATCTCGAGTGGGAGCGTTTGATGGACGCCTACCTCAAGCTACATCAAGTTCCTCCCGAAGATCAAGTGGAGTGCGCCACAAGAAACTTCCATGACTACACGTCCACATGGTGGCTTCACGCACCTTCGGAGAGCTATGACATGAGTTGGCCCAAGACGAAGAGAGCTTTGCGGTAAGAGTTCGTGCCTCCAACCTACACAGAACAACTTCTACGCCAATTGGAGAACACCACCCAAGGATCCAAGTCCATCGACGAGTACTTCAAGGAGATGAAGATTGCCTTGCAACGAGCCGGCGTGGACGACCCTATTTCTATGAAGTTCCACTTCATGATGGGATTACACAATGACATCTCCAAGACGATCTTCCTCGAGAACTACAAGTCCCTCGATGACAACTACATTGGTGGTCTCAAGGCGGAACAAGAACTCATGAAGGCCAAGGCTTCTCCACCCCAAGCTCACTTCGTGACGACCAAGCTCCATGAGAATGAGCATGAGGCTAGTACCACCAAGATATCCAAGCCCGACGAGCTCCAAGACCATGCTCCCAAGTTCGACTTCACCACCATCCCTCTTTGTGGCATTGATGATGCCGAGTCTACTTCAACTCTTTTTCAAGATGGTGCGGCAACAAGTACGACTACGAAAAACCTCAAGGACCAAGCTTTGGAGGCGAGCGACAAGGTGGCGAGCAAGGATGATGCTTCCATCTTAGGAGGCGAGAGTGATGATGTGCCATCTTCGGCCTTCATCCACGGCGACAACAACGAGATGGTTGAGCATGGGATTTTCCCTTCGACCACGGCGACATGTGATGACTTGAGTGACTTTATCCACCATATTGAGAGTGAGAGTGACTTCACCACTAGCCCCATATATGATGTGTTTCCACAATTCCCATGTGAGGAGAGCCACAACCCCCACCACTTTGAGTGAGATGAGTGACTCCACCATACGTGAGATTGAGTGCACCTATTTTGTGGGAATGAGTGAACCACCACATAGAGAGAGTGAGATAGTTAATTGGTCATGTGAGGCCACTTTCAACACTAACGACTTGACCTCTACCTCTATTGTGTCTTCTCATTTGGTGCTAGGTCCCATCTATGATGACGTGCCGATTCGCGATGACTTCGTCCTCCCTTTGGACAAGACGATGGCCATGGTGGAATATGATGCACCCCCACATGGTTCCATCAAGATGAAGATGACCACCATTTGGTCTTTCCCACCTCACCTACACCACATGAGTGGAATGACAAAGGTAACATAGGTGAAGGTGATGCTCTACTCCCACTAGTGGACATTCATGACATTGATTGCTTGCATGATGTTGATCCCCCTATTGACATGCTTCATGTTAGTATGATTTCCCCATGCGATGATTTACCCATTTATGATGAGTATGATGATTGCCATGTGGAGTCTTTTAGTTGTGATGCCATGTTACATAGGATTTTTTGTGACAATTCTCTAGGTCACATCATGTTTGACAATCCGCTTGACTTGTCATATGCTCTGCATGAGATCAATCATATGTCATATTTGCAATCTCTTCATAGTGACTATACATATGCCATTAAAATTAACCCAATTTTCACATATGGCATAGATGACAAGCCCATGGTTATTGGCATTTGTTTTTCTTGTGATGATATTGGTATGCTCCCTTTGCATCATTTATCTCATATGCCATGCCATGACTACCTAGCTTCGGATATGCATTGTTTTGGATGTTGTCCATTTTCTCCATATGATGTTTCCAATATTGCTCATGAGGAGACTCCCATAGTTTCCTCATACATTTTAGGAGATTTTGATTCATCCCATTCATTGCATGATCCCAATACTTGTGTGCACCATATGATTCCCATGAATAAACATGCTATTGATGTGCCATATACTTGCATTCTCAATTTGCATCCCCATCGTGTTATACACAATAACTATTCTTTCATGATGGATGACATGTTCTTATACCATGCATCAAATTTCTTTGAGCAATGCTTACCTTGTGCTAACTCAAACATGCACATACACATCATGATGGATGATGTGTACATTTACCACACACACAATTTCTTTGGCTTGTGTCTCTTTTGTGTAGGTACCCATGAATACTTGTCAACCTCACAATCCCATGAGTTGACAAAACGAGCTCTAGAGAGCAATGATGACTTGGGATCCCATGGAGTGTCTTTCCCACCGCTCTCTTCGCGCAAAGACTTCACGCATTTCTTCTACATGGCCCTCACTTGGCTATGGGTTATTGTCCATTACATATTATAGGCCCATCTTGCCATGTTCACTTTGCATGATATGCTCATTCCTATGCCTTTGCCATGCATTTGTGACCCATGCTTTGCATTACACATGATGATTGATTATAGTACTTCTATGTGTATTTGCAAGCTTGGTGGAGATATCACTTATTATTGCCATGTTTGCTTTGTGCCCCATGCCTATGATTATACTATGATCTTGCTTTGTGTTCGCGCTTGCGATATGTCATGTGCATTGCCTATGCTTATTATTTACTCACATGACATAATTGCCATGATTTCCTCTAGTGTGTTGCATCTTCGCTCCACTAGTTTGCATGACATGATTGTTATTGCTTCTTGTCATATCTCTCCATATGTTGCCTCTCTCATGCTAGATGATTTGCCATGTATTGAGAGCAATTATGCCTTTAGTCTTGATAATGAGTTTGCCCACATAGCATTCTCACATATATTTGGAGATTTTGACATATTCCTTATGAAGCATGCTTGTCTTACCTCTTTGCACCATATACCTAGTGCCATGAATATTGCCATTGTTGCATCATATTCTTCACGCACTTGTGCTTCTAATGGTTATGTGCAAGAGAAGAGAACCATCATGATGGTTGATGTGTTTATCTACCATGCACATACGTTCTTTCTTTTGTTGTGTGCATGTGTAGGATACTTGGACTTCGTGTCAACTTCCATGTCACATGAGTTGACAATCCGAGCTCTTGAGAGCGAACCACCTTCTACCACGACGATTCTACATCACACTTGCTTGTACTTCGGCATTGTGAAGGACGCACAAGAACATGCTTTCAAGGTGATATCCTTCTCTTTTGAGAACCCCAAACCATGAGCATGCATATTGTGGATCATACTACTTGTGTTGCTTGCACCATGCAACTTATTTGTCATCTTGGACCCCTTGCTTGCGCACATGTTAGAGATCTTGCTTCCACTTGTCATTTTCACAATTCCATGCATCATGATATATATGCCTTGTGTGTTGCACCCAATTCTTGGATTACTTGCTCCTATCACATGTTTGGTTGCAACAATGTCGTCACTTCACATATGCCATGTCCCATTGACTGGTACATGCTTGCCTTGATTGCCTCACACATGATGAACAATTGCTCTTTCCATTGTGTTGAGTGCCACACGATATTCACTACACCCAATGCACCATATGCTTGGATTGTCTTGCACTTGACCCATGCGTTTAGACACTTCATTTTATTTGGTGTTGTGAATGCTTCTTATGCCTACCATAGACCTTTCATTGAGCAATTTGCCCATGCTTGCTATGAACTTGAGGTAGATGCTTCTTCTCTTCTCACACGTATGTGCATCACTACCTCACATTCACATGATTGTCCCCACAATTTCTTTGCTTGTGCTCAATTGATATGCTTTAATCTCATGTCACAATGCTTTGTCACACCATATGCTTTGCATGATGATGACACTTGTTTGGTGAATCACCTCTTGAATGCTTGGTTTTGCACTAACGCTAACCACATTTGTTTTTCCAAGTGTTTGTTGTCTTTGCTACTTTTGAAGGAATCCCAAGATGGTGCGACATTGGAGAGTGCCCATTTTGAGCTTCAAGATGACGAGAACTTGGTGACTGACCACTCCTACACGGCGACGCCATCTCTTTCCCATGGTGATTTGGATTTCGATCCGAGGTCGGATCTTTCCCAAGGGAGGGGAGATGATGCGAAGCATCCTATGGACATCACCATGTCAAGAGTCCGTTTGGCAAGTGACACGTGCGACATCCACTTCACATACATAAAAGGTGAATCATCTCCTTTAGATGTGCTCACTTGACCCCTTCGAGGATGGTATACTACTTGACACCCCTCTCGTGTGCATGCATAGGTATTGTCGGAACACTACGGACAACAAGGAGGAGTGCAAGCGCCAAGGAACAACTACACCATCCGTGAGGGAAGCATGGAAGCGATGACAGAAGAAGATGCAGACAGTTTCCAGGAAACGGACATCCGGCCCCTGGACGTGTCACCAGCAGCAAGGAGCTAGCGGCCAAGTCTACAGGGCCCGGACATTCGGCGACCAGCCCAGACATCTGGCGTGTCCCGAGCCCCCGGACATCCGGCCTCCAGCCCGGAAATCCAGACCCCGCCATTCCAGAGAGCAACAAGGTTGGACCCTGCCAGCCCGGACATCCGGCTCCAGCGCCCGGACATCTGACGTCTAGGGAAGGCCCGGACATCCGGCCCGATGCCCGGACATCCGGGGCCCCTGCCTGCGTGTAGCGCATCTGGGCCGTGGCCCATGTACCCCTTCGCCCCTTAGACTATATATACCCCCCCTCCACCTATGTTTTAGGGTTAGCATTGGTTTAGCTCATTTTAGAGATAGAGCATTGCTCATCCATATCGGATCTACTCCACGAGAGAGACCGCGGCCCCTCTACGGAGAAGATCCACCTTGGATTCAAGACCCCTCATGGGAAGATCCCCTTGTGGATTCAAGACCTCCTCTACGGAGAAGAACCGGTTACCTCTTGTATCGTCCGTTATTGACTTTGGATCTTGTATCTCCTTTGTGTTCATGGATCTAGCGCATGTGTGATCATTCTTGTTGGTTTGAGTGTTCTCTTGTGTTCCCCTCGTGATTTTCCCTTCGTTTCCCTCCTCGTGTTCTTCGTGTTCATCGCGGGATTCTCTCCTTTCATGAAAGATCGGGCCACTAGGGTTCTACCCTACATCAAACATCATCCTTAAATTTTTTATTTTTCTTTATTTGTACACATTCTCACAACTTTGTATTCAGTTATGATGTAAATATTGATGCTCTTTTTAGATGCATTAGCATGGATGTTAATTTCCTTTGTGTTTGACGGAATGTTGTAACGAGATAACTTTGGAGGCAACATGGCACATGAAACCAAAGTTGAAAGCTTCATAGCATTACAACACAATTTTATTGTGCTGGATAATTATGTGTACATATAAATATATCCCGTAAGCTTGATAGAAATGCCCCAAATTATTCAAACTTCCTTTCGCCCACATGTCGAACATCCAGAATCCGGGTCCGTGTGCCATTGCCGGTGTCCTGGGAACGGGGGTACCTAGACTTGCCTGCCACCGGCCCATGGCGTGACTCCGTCGACGGCCTGGTACGGCCCAGCTTCAGCAACATCAACCCAAGACCCTCGTGAGGGGCCAAGCCTCACGAGGCAGACGACGCCAGGACCTCCTTGGGGGTCGGCCTCGCCAGGCTGGCTCCCGAGGAGCGGAGATATCTATGCAAGACGCACCTCGCAAGGTTCACATGACGTGAGCCGTGACGACCAAGGCCAGGCAGGCGCCAGCGGGCGCAGTGTACCAGTTTCCTCTTTGGTGCTAAGGAGGCAAGCGCAGGCGCGGAGTCCCGAGGAATCAAGCAAAGGTTTCCATATCGTTGCAACAAGACCAAGACCGCCAGGACGGCAGGCTGGATGTCATCGCGGAGCCCACCGCGGCATCACCACCAAAGGATTTTACAGGCGAAGACTACTTTTGTCAAGGTAACTTGTACTAGTTGTCTCCCTTCAAATTTGGCCGTTGTGGGATCCCTTCCCGCCTATATTTGGGAATAGGACCAAGGCCACTATAAATAGGACTTAGCCACCACCATAGAGGGGAGGGATCATTCAGATCAACCTCTCATCCACCTGCTCATTGAGCTCAAGAACACCTCACCTCCTAAAGTTGTTCTACCACTGTACTAGTTCATCCTCAGCCCCTAAAGGCAATCCACCACAAAGCTAGAGTAGGGTATTAAACCGCAAGGTGGCCAGAACCAGGATAAACTGTTGTGTCTCTTGTCCCTTGGGTTCGTTGAGCTAGTCCTAGGAATCGTTGAGCGGGCAGACTAGGGAGGATGAGATCTTCAAACGCACCCCAGAGTTCGAACCTCTCAAGGGTTTGCAGAACCCAGAATCCGACATTTGGCGCACCAGGTAGGGGTGCTTCGAAGCCTCTCTTCCGCCGATCGACTCACCGTTGCTCCACCGCTTCCATGGCTGACGCTCGTCGAGCCCGTGTTGAGCTTCGGGCCGCTCTTGCCGCTCGCATCACCCAGATGGCACCCGCCGATGGGCCTCCCCATCATTCCCCATCTCCTGCTGCCAACTCCGACACTGGCCCGGCAGGGCACAAGCAGCAAGCTTTGTTGCTGCACCACTCTGTGCGGCGTGATGGACGCACGGCCACCCCGTCGCTGACTCCAGCTAGTTCGTCATCTCACGATCGTCGTGGGCCGGCGGACGCGCGTGCTGTGCTGCTCATGGCACACAAGCTACTGCGCTATCGCCCGGTCTACGACTTCTATGAAGACTGGTTGGGCCGCATCGCCGAGCTTGTCAGCGTCATTGGGGGCTCTCCTATGTCGTCCCTCTCGCTACCTCACCCACCGCCTGCCACGAGCGACGTAGCCCATGGAGCGCCTTCGCCACCTCCCCGTCAAGACATCGCCCTCAGACCAAGGCGCATGGCCCCATGTCGTGACCCGCCGCACAGCGCGCCCACGCGTCAAGAAGAAAGCTGCCAGGAGGTACAGCGGCCGCAAGAAGATGCTCCAGCGCTCCCTGCACCACCGCATCAAGACCGCGCGCTGCTTGCAGTGGTGGCGCGTGAGCGCCAAGATCAGGCTCCACCTCCACGCGCGGGCTCCTGTGACCACTGCGGGCTGTTGAGCCTTCACTCCCGAGCTACACAGCATCGTCTGGCCGGGGAAGTTCAAGCCCGACCTGCCTCCACGTTATGACGGCACCCCGACCCTACCAAGTTCCTGCAGCTCTACAAGCTGAGCATCGAGGCGGCCAACGGCGACGAGAAAGTCATGGCGAACTGGTTTCCCATGCCCCTCAAGGATGGCGCACGCTCGTGGCTCCTGAACCTGCCCGCGGGATCGATCTCCTCCTGGGGAGAGATGCGCGAGTGTTTCATCGCCAACTTCCAGGGCACCTACGACCGCCCGCCAGCCGCAGGTGACCTACGGCGCATCAAGCAGCAGCCAGGGGAAACCCTGCAGAAGTATATCCAGCGCTTCAACAGCGCTCGCCTCAAGATCCTCAAGGTGTCGGACGAAGCCAGCATATTAGCATTCTCTGATGGCATCTGTGATGTCAAGATGAAGGCGGAGCTCGCCATACACGAGGACTTGTGCACGGCTCTGGAGATGTTCAACATGGCGACCAAGTGTGCGAGAGCTGAAGAAGGACGCATCTCCCTCCTTGAGCTCCCAGCGGCTGACCCAAAAAACAAGAAGGCCAAGGACAAGGACGTGAAGCGCAAGGCAGCGGTCATGCTCGTGGCTGACCCAGAGATGAAACGCGGCTGCGACCACCCAGAGTCATCCAAGGGCAGCCGTCCGTTCTTCGTCTTCCACAACATACACAGCCACAACACCAATGAATGTCAAGAGGTCAGGGCCATCCATGATGGGCACCTCAGTCGTTGCCCCGAGTGCAACTATCGAGGTTATGGATGTGGAGGAGGTCGAAGTGGAGGACGATGGGCCGACCGCGGCCCCCGCCAGGAGTAGTGCAACCAGCCTCGTGAGGACCGCTGGCAAGGCCAGCCTCACGAGGGCCCCTGGAGAGATCAGCCTCGTGAGGAGCGTCCTCGGGGCAACGCTAGCCTCCCTCCGCTGCCACCACCACCAAGATAAGGGGGCTGGGGGCTTCCAAGGGCCTCGAGCCATCGCCTGCTTCTTGGGCGGTGCTCAGGCCCTAGCCTCTCATCGCATCTTCAAGCAGTTCGCCCGTGAGGTCAACGCGGCCCTCCCCAGGCTCGAGGTCACACGTCCGCTCAGGTGGTCCAAGTGCACCATCACCTTCAGCTCGGCCGACCAGCTCAAGTGCGTGGCGACTGTCGGCGCCCTCCCGATGCTTTTCTCGCCCGTCATCAGCAATGTCCTCATCACAAAGACCCTCATCGATGGTGGTGCGGGGCTCAATGTTGTTTCCATCGAGACGTTCGACCGCCTCCAAGTGCCCTATGATCAGCTGTAGCCCACCAAGCCTTTCTCGGGAGTGACCGACGGCTCCACCACCCCAACAGGGCAGATCCGCCTCCCTGTCACCTTCGACTAGCGCGACAACTGTCGCACTGAGCTCTTCGACTTTGACGTCGCCCACATCTGCCTTCTGTACAATGCCATCCTTGGATATCCAGCCCTGGCCAAGTTCATGGTGGTGACTCATCATGGTTACAATGTCCTCAAGATGCCAGGGAACCGCGACATCATCACAATCGCCTGCGAAGAGAAGGATATGGTGTGCTCTCTCGAGCACGCCTACCAGGCTGCAGCAGTCGAGGACCCAGACAACGAAGGCACCATCTACCCTCCTGAGGCTGTCCCCAAGAAGAAGAAGCAGCTGCTCCACCAAGAGCCTCAGGAGAGCGGTGTCTCCAGCAGCACTACCTCAGGACCTGCGCCCACGGACAGGGCACCTCCCTCTCGCACATAGGAAGGCGCGCCCGGCGCCCTACTCAGGCTGGGCTCGGGGGCTCTCTTCTGGAGGGCCTCCATCTTAGCCAATTTCACGAGGGAGGCACTCGGGCACCACGTGGAGGCATGCTTCATGACATGCTTCCCTCACGAGGGCACAAGGCATGGGGTGCCATGTGCTAAGGAGTTCATCACCAAGGCGACCGAGGAGCTTCAAGAGGCGAGAGCCATGCACGGCGACCGCCGCCCGCCGTCTAGCACGGCTCCTTGTCCTAGTGAGGACAACGAGCTGGGCGTCTGCGTCAACATTCTAGGGCTCAACCGAGCCGCATCCTAGGAGCGCTTCTGGCCATCGCATGTTGGTCGGTGTGAGGGCCCACCTCACAGCTATGTTCGCATGCCTTTTGGCCAGCCGAACGCGGTTGTTACCTACCAGTGTTGCCTGCAGAGCATCATGGCGGCTCAGGAGGCCAGGCACCACACGGTCCTGGCGGACATGGCGACGGTTATTCATGAGCCTCCCGAGCCTCCAGAGCCTCCCGAGGTTTAGGACCCAGACGGCTCGTGAGGAGCGACTTCTTCAGTATGCGCCTTCAGCTACTCCAACATCTCTTCAGCAACGGAGCCAGGTGACATTTTCCAGTTTATTTAGTTGGGGGTGCCTCTCGGGCTGCATTATCCCCAGATTGCATGGGCTTGCCCCTACAGCATGTGTCTTTCTTCCATCTTCTAGTCGCTCTGTTGGGGGCGCCCCTCGGGCTGCATCATCCCCAGGCCGCATGGGTCCGTCCCTATGGCATGTGTCGTTCTTGCATCTATTTAGAACTAGTGTTGTCTCCTTCCATGAGATGATTTATGTTATCACTTGCTTGCCTGATGTCTTATCGCCCTTCGCGGCCTCCCGCGTTGCTGACCGGCCTCCTGCTCATCCCGCAACGGGGGCTACACATGCTGGCACGACGCTTGTTCTCGGGTCCGTCCCTATAATGCTAACAAATCGAGCTCTGGCTCGTGGCCCACCCCGCACATGTCACCTCACCAGATCCTCAGTGCCTTCATCTTCTTGCTGAAATATCAGTGGCAGGATAGCAAGCATGATTATGAGTTATATTATCCTCTCGGACTAACCTGCAGGAACCTCCAGAGCTTAACTACAAGCGGTCCCGCTGGCCGCCCCTTTTTTACGCGATTTGCTTGCGCGTTAAAGGGGGGCTCCTGAGCATCGCGCCTCAGGAGCTCCTACTGACTCTCCAGCCCTCACCGCCTAGCCTTGACCATGGCATCACGACCTGGCATACCAGCGGTTGCTGAGCCTCGCTCAAGAGTCGGGACTCGAGGACGCAGAGCATTTAGATGAGTGAGGAAAGGGGAGGCCGGCGTGAGCCCTACCAAGTAGCACCACTGCTAAAGCGAAAATCAGGTGCCGCACAAGGAACCACGTCAGGCTTGCCAAAAGATAAGTCACCCGTGCATGACGGCATGAATCTCTCCGTCCGATGTCCTCCACTCTCATAAACTCGCTCCGGCAATGCTACTTCCCTTTTCGGCCTCCAGGGAGTTGCTTGCACGCTAAAGGGGACCTCTTGAGCATTGTGCCTTAGGAGCTCTTACCGGACCTCGGGCCGCTCACCTCCTAGCCTTGACCACAGCATCGCGACCTGGCATACCAGCGACGGCTGAAGCCTGCCTGAGGACTAGGATCTGCCGGCGTAGAGCGCTAAGCTACCGCACGAACGAGAAGGAGGAGCAATGCCGAAGCGGGACACACAGCTGCAACCTTATACTAGTAATAATAAACTTCAAAACAAAAGCGTTACAAGATTTTTCACATGCCCCCGCGGGGTTTGTCTCGATTCCTCGCAGGGAACAAAAGAAGAAAAACTTCAAGGAGCCCTGGCTACGGGAAACACCGTTGACGCCATCATCAACAATGGGCCACGTGAGGCTGATGCCAACCCCATCCAGATCATCTTTGACGTCGAGCGGATGCCGCTGCCGCGCTCTGGGCACAGCGAGAGCTCGGAGGCACGTAGCTGTCGCCGCTTGACTCCAAAGACTCGCTGGGCTCGGGAGAGTTGTTGGACTCCTGGGAGTCATTGCTGTTGCTGGAGGAGCTGTCGGCAGGGCCGGAAGGAGGCTCAGCACCCATTGTCGCACCATGCTGGCGGCTTCCCCCAAGGCAGCACTCCAGGCGGCCACCTTCCCCGTCGAAGACCTTGAAGAACAGTGCGGAGGCGCCATCGTACTCGAAGTGGATGGCGAGGGCCCCGTCCGCGGTAGGCGCGAGCAACGTCGCCCCGTCCTTGGTTCATGAAGATGCCGCCTGGAGGGACGTCCTCGACCTCCGCCCTCGTGGCTAGGCTGCAGCATCGGCGTGCTGCAGCCACAACTCTAGCGGCCCTCTTGGCGGCATCTCCTTAGCGAAGAACCGCGGGAACCAGATCCAAGTGCGCGGCGGCATTACCGCCCATATCACAAACTCACACGAGGAGCCCTCGGCATGGGTTCACGGGCCGGCCGGTCGCGCAGCCTCAGCCTGGCCACCATGGTCGTGGCCCGCACGATGCTGGGCGCCGCCGCCCTCCCCGGGGCTCTACGCACAAGCGTACAGAGGGAGCGGGAAGCCAAGCGGTGGCCACTCATACTAGGGCCGCGTCACCTCCTGCCTCTCCCCGACATCGTGAGGGCGGCTGAACCTTTTCTTTGGTGGAAGTGGTTCAGGCTCCTCCAGAGGGGACTTTCCCTTTTCCGCTGCAGAGAACCTCCTAATCAGCGCCATGGGAGCTACAGCAAGTCGGAGAGACAAGAAAGAATAAGAAGCAGACTGCGAGAAGATGAAGATGAGCAAGGGGGCTCTGCCCCTCCCCTCATTTATAGCCGGAAGGAGGCCAACCGCTGGCCTCCACGACCGCATGTAATGATGGTTTTCTCTGCATGCAGCAGGGTCTCGTCAAGTCGAACGGTTGCCGAGGTGGCGTGGGGAAGCGGAGGCGCCCACATCCCATTAATCTCCATGCGTCAACCGAGGCCGCAGGCGGTTGGGGCCCGTGGTGCTCCGCACTTGCCCTTTGGCTTCGCCTCGAAGCCAAGTTCGAGTGCGCCTTGGGCCCGGGGGCTACTGTCGGCGTCTTGGGAATGGGGGTACCTAGACTTGCCCGCCTGTGGCACATGACATGGCCCCGTCGATGGCCTGGTATGGCCCAGCTTCAGCAACAACAATCCAAGACCCTCGCGAGGGGCCAAGCCTCACGAGGCGGACGATGCCAGGACCTCCCTAGGGGGCGGCCTCGCCAGGCTGGCTCCCAAGGAGCAGATATATCTATGCAAGACGCACCTCACGAGGTTCACATGATGTGAGCCATGGCGACCAAGGCCAGGCGGACGCCAGCGGGCGCAGTGTACCAGTTTCCTCTTCGGTACTAAGGAGGCAAGCGCAGGCGCGGAGTCCCTAGGAATCAAGCAAAGGTTTCCATATCGGTGCAACAAGAGCAAGTTCGCCAGGATGGGAGGACGGAGGTCATCGCGGAGCCCACCGCAGCGCACCACCAGAGGCTTTTGCAGGCGAAGACCACTTTTGTCAGGATAATTTGTACTAGTTGTCTCCCTTCGAATTTGGCCATTGTGGGATCCCTTCCTGCCTATATTTGGGAAGAGGACCAAGGCCACTATAAATAGGACTTAGCCACCACCATAGAGGGGAAGGATCATTCAGATCAACCTCTCATCCACCTGCTCATCGAGCTCAAGAACACCTCACCTCCTGAGGTTGTTCTACCACTGTACTAGTTCATCCTCAGCCCCTCAAGGAAACCCACCACAAAGCTGGAGTAGGGTATTACACCGCAAGGTGGCCCGAACCAGGATAAACTGCTGTGTCTCTTGTCCCTTGGGTTCATTGAGCTAGGCCTAGGAATCGTTGGGAGGGCAGACTGGGGAGGACGAGATCTTCGCACGCACCCCAGAGTTCGAACCTCTCAAGGGTTTGCGGAACCCAAAATCCGACAGCCATGTACCGCTGGCGAGATTCACCCTGCTTGTTGCGCTCCCACTACTAGGGAAAAGCCTAGCAGTAGCGCAGGTCTAAGGGCTATCAGTAGCGCAGGACCCCACGCTACTGATACGTCGCTACAGCTAATGTTTAGTAGTAGTGTTGTTTGACACGCGCTACTGCTATGCCTACTTAGCAGTAGCACTTTCCAAGCCAGCGCTACTGCTAAGTGCTTTAGCAGTAGCGTTTTCCTGTCATGCGCTAAAGAGCACTACTACTATATTTTCTCATATCTTTTTTTTGCTACATATTTGCAATGTTTTTGTACAGGTTTTATACAGTATTCTAATCATATCATAAACATGCAATATGCTCATCATATCATACACATAATAGTCTCATCATATCATCCAACACAAATCATGTCATCACATCATAATCACGATATAGCTATACAAGTTACATGACATGTCTCATCATACATAATGTAGTACTTCTTGAGGCATCGGTTCGTATCCCTCTCTCGCACTAGCGTGAACCTAAACTAACTACTGGTTGTCGCTCGGAAACCGGAAACAGGTAGACCTAGGTGTCGGTGTCAAAACCGGCGGATCTCGGGTAGGGGGTCCCGAACTATGCGTCTAAGGCGGATGGTAACAGGAGGTAGGGGACACGATGTTTTACCCAGGTTTGGGCCCTCTTGATGGAGGTAAAACCCTACATCATGCTTGATTAATTCTTGATGATATGAGTATTACAAGAGTTGATCTACCACGAGATCGGAGAGGCTAAACCCTAGAAGCTAGCCTATGGTATGATTCTCTGTTGCCCTACAGACTAAAACCCTCCGGTTTATATAGACACCGGAAAGGGCTAGGGTTACACAAGGTCGGTTACAAAGGAGGAGATATACATATCCGTATTGCCTAGCTTGCCTTCCATGCCAAGTAGAGTCCCATCCGGACACGAGACAAAGTCTTCAATTTAGTATGTTCATAGTCCAATAGTCCGGCCGAAGGATAGAGTCCGGCTGTCCGGAGACCCCCTAATCCTGGACTCCCTCAGTAGCCCCTGAACCAGGCTTCAATGACGATGAGTCCGGCGCGCAGTATTGTCTTCGGCAGTGCAAGGCGGGTTCCTCCTCCGAATACATCATGGAAGAATTTGAATACAAGGATAGTTTCCGACCCTGCAAAATAATTTCCACATACCACCATAGAGAGAATAATATTTCCACAAATCTAATCTGCTGACACGTTTTGGCAACATGACATTATGCCATGGCCCGGTAATTATTCGAACCGTTTCCTTTAACTAGCCCCGCACATAACGCGAGGCAGTTTTTTGACACGTCTTGTCAAAGCAGAGATCGTGTCCCCCCTTATTATGAGATTCTCATCAATACGGGCATGGGTAACCCAACCGTGCCATCGATTACGGCGCTTGGGGGATAAGCGAGTTTTACCAGGCTAGTGGGGGCGCATAGTTTCGGCCTCCCTTATAAAGGGACAAGGTTTAACCTTTTTCTACCCACGCCTTCTTCCTCCCTGCTCATCCACTCTTGCGCACTCGAGCTCCAACGCCCAAGCCCACATCCTTCCCCTCAACCTTCTCCAATCATGTCCGGAGCGGGAGGCAAATGGATGGCTTCCTCCGTTACAGAGGGACACATCAAGAAGCTGCGCGGAGCCGGATACTTGGCCGCGAATATAGCGCATCGGCTGCCTGCTGCGGGGCAGATCGTTCCTACCCCTGAACCTCATGAGAGGGTAGTTTGCCTCCACCACTTCCTCCACGGGCTGGGGTTTCCCCTCCATCCATTCGTCCATGGTCTCTTGTTCTACTACGGGCTGGACTTTCATGATCTGGCCCCGAACTTCGTCCTCAACATTTCGGCGTTCATCGTCGTGTGTGAGGCTTTCCTCCGCTCCGGTCCCACTTTGGCCTGTGGTTAAAGACCTTCAATATCAAGCCGAAGGTGGTGGGTGGCCAACAAGCAGAATGCGGCGGAGCCATGGTGGGCAAGATGCCCAACGTTATATGGCTTGAAGGCTCCTTCGTGGAGACCATAAAGGGGTGGCAATCGGCCTGGTTCTACATCACCGAGCCGCGCGACACCAACTGGGCGGCAGCCCCCGAGTTTCGATCCAGATTCCCTACACGGCTCACTTCCTAGAAAGAGAAGGGCTTGTCGTGGGGTTCATCGGTGGAGCTGGATGGACTCCAGAAATGTATCCTGAGTATGGCAAGCAAGAAGCTCAAGATTGTCAACATAGTCCAGGTCATGCTCATCCGCCGGATCCTCCCGTGTCAACAACGGGATTCTAGCTTGTGGGAGTTCGACCCGGCCCAGCACCAGATTCTGAGCGAGCTCTTCGATACGACGCACAAGGACGTCTGGAGGGTGCTGTTCAAGGGCGCCGAGGTCCCTCCCTCTCTCGCCGAGGACCGCGGGCTAAGCGCAAAGCGCCTAGCGCGTTCGGTGAGTTCTATACATCCAGTAGGATATTTATTTCCCCTAGCTTAATCATGTGCGGGGTCTGATCTCCATGCCTTTGACAGGACTGGGTGGTCACATCGGGGCAGAACTGTCCGGCCCCTCTGCCCGAAGACACTGCAGACGCTCTCCTGACGGAGATGCTGACTCCGGCTCCTTACAAGGTGCCGGAAAAGACCAAGAAGGCCAAGGGAACCCGAAAGAGTTCTCGGCGCCAGGTGATATCGGACTCATCGTTCGAGGACTCCTCGGCGCACTCCTCCCACGAAGACGAGGAGGAAGATGAAGATGCTCCCCCTCCAGTCGAGGGAGACAAGAAAAGGAAGGTCGCCCCAACTGGGGGGGCGAAGGGTCCAAGAAGGGAAGGACTCTCCTTCCAAACAGTTCCACCACCGCCGCCGAAGGCGAAGACGAGTGGCTGCCCAGGGCCAAGCCCCTGGCGAAGTCGTAAGTATTCGGATACC
This sequence comes from Triticum urartu, assembly GCF_003073215.2. Classification (NCBI taxonomy): domain Eukaryota; kingdom Viridiplantae; phylum Streptophyta; class Magnoliopsida; order Poales; family Poaceae; genus Triticum; species Triticum urartu. The sequence continues at coordinate 372,873,350 of NC_053028.1, read as the reverse complement.
AGAATAACTCATAGCATTCCTTTGCCGCACTGCTTCCCCTAACTCCGAATTGTGATTATGCAGACCGCCCCAAGCCCGTATCGACGTATCCTCGTCGGACGGCTCCCTGGACTCGTCGGATATGGATAGCGATCCACTTCCGACTGCCACCTCCCCTTGCCCTACGGACAACACCGAGGTGTTGTCTCAAGAGGCACCGGGTCGAGGGGAGACAGTCCTGGAGGCGCCTCAAGGCGACCTTCCGGACTCCGGGAGCGGAGGGAGCAAGGCTCCCGAGGGCTCCGAGTTCGGCCCTCAGCCGAACACCGCGCCGGAACCTCCAGTGGTTCCGGAGTCGGGCAGGCGGCCTCCTTCCAAAAGGGGCAAGACGCCTGTGCCGGTGGCCTCTGTCCATCCAGAGGCACCGGACAATCTGCTTGGAGCGCTTCGCAGCGCTTCCATCGATGAAGAGCATCGCACTATTATGAGTGCGGTGATCAAGAAGGTTCAGTCCGTTAAGAGCGTACTGACTAAAGCCTGTGCTAGCCTTCTAACAGGCTTTGAGGTAAGTATTTAAAATATAGGAAAAATATTACCGCATAGAAAGTAGCCCCTGATGCTCTGTTTGGTGTTCACAAAGAAAATCCGAATAGAGGATCAAACAATATTGCAGGAGTCTAACATAAGTATGTCTATATGCGTATGCAGGCTTCGCTGCTGGCCACTGCCGCACAGACTGCGGAGGTTGCCGCATTGAAGCAGGACCTCGAGGGGTCCAAGAAAGAGCTCGGCCTTGCCAAGAGGCAGCTCGAGGAGAACAAGGGTAAGTAATACCCTGTCTATAGATATGTATATATAAAAGAAGACGCGATTGCAAAATAACAGGATCATCGTAAATTTGCCAGGGGCCACGACCGAGGTGGCGACCCTGAAGCAAGCGTTATCCGAGGCCGAAGACAAAGCGGCCAAGGAGCGCACCGAGCGGGAAAGGCAGGAGGCATGGGTGGGCGAGGTGCAGCAAGAGCTCCAAGCTCTCATGTCGAAGCATGAGGCGTTGGAGCGTGACTCGAAGACGCGAGAGTTCGAGCTTGCCGCGGCCCTCGAAAGCGCGAAAAATGCCAAGGCTGAAGCCCAAAGAGCCCTCCAGGAGATTGAGGTGATGAAGAAAGTAGCGGCGGGTAAGGCATTCCTTATGCAGAGCAAGCATGTGAAAGTAAATTACTTGTTACTTACCCGAATCTCCGAGCTCTCCAGGAGCGTTCACAGATTTGCCCCGCAGCATGTCGGATGCCGCATAGTTTTACCAGGGCGAGGAGGGAAGCTCAATGGAGAAGTTGTTCTGGGCCCAATATACTGGGACCGAACACCCGATGCCTATGAGCGACCAGCTAAAGCAGCTGGTCGAGCTATGCAAGGCGCCTGAACAGGCCATGAAGGGCTTTATAGTCCGGCTGTGGCCTGGCGACGCCCTTCCGAACAGCTACTTCGGCCTAGTGAGGCGGCTTGTGGATGCCTGCCCATGCTGGAAGTCGTCAAGCGGTCCGTCTGCATCGAAGGTGCACGCCGGGCTTTCGCCCGTGTGAAGGTGCAATGGGCCAAGCTAGACGCCGTGAAGCTGATCAAGGAAGGACCGCCGGAGGGCAAGGAGCATCGCCACCCTGAGATGTACTATGAGGGTGTCCTGAAGGGTGCCCGCCTCGTAGCGGACGAGTGTACCAAAGATACAATATTTGAGTAAACCCGCTCGTGTAATCATGTATTCATGAAAACTTGTTCATATGCGCTATGCAACACTTGTTTGAATTTAAAATATTACCTTCTGTTTGGTTGTTTATCAAATCTGAGAGATGGCTAGTCGTCGCCTTCTGCCCCCATGCCACGAGTGCTGGGGTGTTCGGGATAAACCTGAGCACTCTTGTTCCCATTTTTGGGTCCTTCCAGGGAGGTGCTCAGCACAACGAACAAGGCAATCGGACTATAATGCGTTATCACTCTCACTTAGCCATAGAATTCTATAATTTTAAATTTCGGCGAAGCCCCTAGTATTCGGAAGGCCGAATCTGGGGCGTGATACACGCCTTAAGCCGGACAGGGCCGACTCCTCGCTCTAAGCGGCATAAGTCTTTAAGGACTCAAAAACCTCTCGAACAGCGACCAGTCTCTCGCCTTATCATGACAGTCAGTTTTAGCTTTCTCTACTAAGGTGCTTAGCCCAACAGAACCGGGGCACAATCGCAGCAGTTCTCCCAGTGCTACCTTAGCCGATATAGCGGAACGTAAGGTACCAAAACATGGGAGCCGGGCAAACCCAACTATTGACCCAAGACATGATTCGGAGCTGATGCATATAATGCTATAAGTTCGGGGTGCCGCATTGTTGAAAGTGTTCGGACTTCTCACGCCGTATTGTGGGGTATGCTTAAGCCCCTGGCGTATTGGCCATACCAGAGTGTACAGGTGCTGGATGGCATAAATGAACATATATATATATATAAAGAAGAATGCAATAATAGCCTTAATGCAATGCATTGTTTATTAAAAACATGCGTTAGAGCAGAATGATAGAGGTAGTGCGATAAGCAAAAATTAGGACTATGTCCCCTCCAAGGGCAAGCTGAGGAATAATATTAAAGCAAGTATTTCACTCGTTATCGTAATCCACCTGGGAGTTCCATGGTGTGATGTAGCTTTCTGCCTCCTTGGTTGTTGCATCATGTGTTCGGCAATCATGCTGCCGGACAGGGTTTCCAGAGATTAAGGTCCTGAAAGAGAAAAATAACAAAGTAGGAAGCCCCTAGTGCGGTTTAAGCCGTGTCTTGGAGCGTGCCGTAAGCGTGCCCCCTCCCTACCTATGCCCATGGTATTTTTAATGCGTAATTATGTACGTGTGGCACGAGTTTCGCCGTTTGGCTTGGGCCGGGGTGGGGGCCACATTGCTATGCGAGCTCGGAACGTGCCAGGTGGTCCTGTTGCCGATTACTCCGGGTGCGCTTGAAGGTGTTCAGGTCCTTAAACGCCGAACTAGTGGATTGCCTTAAGAGGCTGCTTTGCGCTTTCGCTACGAGGGCCGCAGTGTGCTCCTCCGTTCAGAGAGAGCGCTCTGTGTTTCCATTAACTGTAATGACCCCCTGAGGTCCTAGCATCTTGAGCTTGAGGTATGCATAATGTGATACCGCATTGAATCTCGCGAATGCGGTTTGCCCGAGCAGTGCGTGATAACCACTGCGGAACGGGACTATATCGAAGATTAACTCTTCGCTTCAGAAGTTATCCGAGGATCCGAAGACCACTTCCAGTGTGACTGAGCTTGTGCAGTGGGCCTCTACACCTGGTATGACGCCTTTAAAGGTCTTTTTGTGGGTTTGATCCTTGAGGGGTCTATACCCATTTTGCACACTGTGTCCTGATAAAGCAGGTTCAGGCTGCTGCCGCCATCCATAAGGACTCGAGTGAGGTGAAATCCGTCAATGATTGGGTCTAGGGCTAGTGCGGCGAATCTGCCATGACAGATACTAGTGGGGTGGTCCCTACAATCGAAGGTGATCGGACAGGAGGACCATGGGTTGAACTTTGGGGCGACAGGCTCCAACGCATATACGTCCCTTAGCGCACGCTTCCACTCCCTCTTGGGGATGTGGGTTGCGTATATCATGTTCAGCGTCCGCACTTGTGGGGGGAACCTCTTCTGTCCTCCGGTATTTGGCTGTCGGGGCTCCTCCTCATCATCGCTATGCGGCCCCTTATCTTTGTTTTCAGCAATTAACTTGCCGGCCTGCTTGAACACCCAACAATCCATGTTGGTGTGGTTGGCTGGCTTGTCGGGGGTGTCGTGTATTTGACACGAGCGATTGAGTATACGGTCCAAACTGGACGGTCTCGGAGTGCTTCTTTTGAATGGCTTTTTCCGCTGACCGGGTTTAGAGCCTTTGAATCCGGCATTGACTGCCGTATCCTCGGTATTGTCGCTGTTAATGCGGCGCTTATGTTTGTTGCGACGTGACCTGCTATTGCCGTCCTTGGTGTCCGAAGTACCATGGTTCTTTGATATGTTATCACTGCGAGCCAGCCAGCTGTCTTCTACCGCACAAAAGCGGGTCATGAGTGTCGTGAGGGCTGCCATAGATTTTGGCTTTTCCTGACCAAGGTGCCGGGCTAGCCACTCGTCGCGGATGTTGTGCTTGAAAGCTGCTAGGGCCTCTGCATCTGGACAGTCAATGATTTGATTTTCTTTGTTAGGAACCATGTCCAGAATTGCCTGGCCGATTCCGCTTGCTGCTGAATTATGTGGCTCAAGTCATCGGCATCTGGTGGTCGCACATAAGTGCCCTGAAAGTTGTCGAGGAATGCGGCTTCCAGATCTTCCCAACAGCCAATGGACACTGCTGGCAAGCTATTGAGCCAATGCCGAGCTGGTCCTTTGAGTTTGAGTGGGAGGTATTTAATGGCGTGTAGATCATCACTGCGTGCCATGTGGATATGCAGGAGGAAATCCTCGATCCATACCGCAGGATCTGTTGTGTCGTCGTATGATTCTATATTTACGGGTTTGAAACCCTCTGGGATTTGATGATCCATTACTTCGTCTGTGAAGCATAAGGGGTGTGTGGCGCCTCTGTACTGGGCTATATCGCGACGTAGCTCTAATGAGTCTTGCCCGCTGTGCTCGGCCCGGCCGGATTTACTTTTACTGTATCTGGCGTGACGATTATCGTCTCGCGTAGTGGCGCGCCCTCGTGATCCGTAGATCGATCTTGCATGTTTTGCTTTGTCCTCCAATACGTCTCGCAGGTCTGGCGTATTTCCCCATGCCTTTTTATTTGAATGGCGTCGGGGTGTAGGATGAGCTTTTGGCTGGAATGCCTCTCGGTCGCGGCCACGAGGTGGCCGATCAGCCGCGTCATATGCTTCTTCCTCCAGTCAGGGTAGCAACCTGCATTTTGGGTAACTCTTGGAGGGGCATTCGAGTTTATATTCCTCGGCCGCGAGGACTTCAGTCCATCTGTCAGCTAGCAGATCTTGATCAGCTTGAAGCTGCTGCTACTTTTTCTTAAGGCTATTTGCCGTGGCTATAAGCCGGCGCTTGAAGCGCTCTTGTTCGACAGGATCCTCTGGCACGACGAATTCATCATCGTCGAGGCTTGCCTCGTCTTCGGAGGGGGCATGTAATTATCATCCTCCGCCTCTCCATCTGCCGCTCTCTCTGGAGGGCTGGCCTCTCCATCCTCCTGTCCTAGATCGTGCTGGAGGGGATTGTTGCCATCTTCGGCACTATCCGGACTGTTATTATATCCTGTGCCGGTATCACCACTTTTGCTTTGGCGGGACTTAGAGCGACGCCACTGACGTTGGTGCTTGGGTTGCTTCTTGGAGGGGTCATCCTCCGTTATCTCATCGCCATTGCCTTCTTTGGGTGTGTCCACCATGTATATATCGTATGATGAGGTGGCTATCCAGTGCCCTGTGGGCAGTGGTTCCTCTCCGTCTCCTGCATCGTCGTCCATACCGTCTATGTCTTCGGAGTCGAAGTCGAGCATGTCGGTTAAGTCGTCGACAGTGGCTACTAAGTGGGTGGTGGGTGGGCAGTGAATTTCTTCGTCATCCGCATCCCAATCCTGCCGGACATAGTTCGGCCAGGATCCTCCTGACAAGGAGAGAGACCTTAATGAGTTCAGTATGTCGCCAAAGGGTGAGTGCTGAAAAATATCTGCGGAGGTAAACTCCATGGTCGGCGCCCAATTGGATTCGCTAGGAGTGGGCGCAGGCGGTTTGGAGTCTGTGGCCGGAGAAGGATCCGGCAGTCTGACAACATGGCTCTCATGCAGGGTAAGGTCGATGTTTGGCTCGATCGCCGCTGAGGGTAAGGCCTCCATGGCGGGGTCCATCCACCCGTCCATGGACGGCGCAACTGGCTCCGAATTGAGGGTCGGAGCGGCTGCCGGTGCGATCTCCTGAACACTGTCTGATGGTAGAGCTAAATCGTACTCATCGTGACCGCGTGACGCACAAGGCAGAGGCTCGAATCCATCAAAGATCAAGTCTCCGCGGATATCGGCCGTGTAGTTTAAGCTTCCAAACCTGACCTGATGGCCAGGGGCGTAACTTTCGATCTGCTCTAGATGGCCAAGCGAATTGGCCCGCAGTGCAAAGCCGCCGAATACAAAAATTCGTCCGGGGAGAAAAGTCTCACCCTGGACTGCATCGCTATCGATGATCGTAGAAGCCATCAAGCCTAACGGCGACGACACAGAGGAACTCTCAATGAAAGCACCAATGTCCGTGTCAAAACCGACGGATCTCGGGTAGGGGGTCCCGAACTGTGCGTCTAAGGCGGATGGTAACAGGAGGCAGGGGACACGATGTTTTACCCAGGTTCGGGCCCTCTTGATGGAGGTAAAACCCTACGTCCTGCTTGATTTATTCTTGATGATATGAGTATTACAAGAGTTGATCTACCATGAGATCGGAGAGGCTAAACCCTAGAAGCTAGCCTATGGTATGATTGTTTGTTGTCCTACGGACTAAAACCCTCCGGTTTATATAGACACCGGAAAGGGCTAGGGTTACACAAGGTCGGTTACAAAGGAGGAGATATACATATCCGTATTTCCTAGCTTGCCTTCCAAGCCAAGTAGAGTCCCATCCGGACACGAGACGAAGTCTTCAATTTAGTATCTTCATAGTCCAATAGTCCGGCCGAAGGATAGAGTCCGGCTGTCCGGAGACCCCCTAATCCCAGACTCCCTCACTAGGCCTGACACTCCGGCCACTCGTCGTATACTCCTGGCGTAGCACTTCTTCGCCATCGATGATCTATGCACATGCATCGTCACATGAGTCGATGATATGCAACATATATAGTTGAGCAACAGAAAGAGACAAACTTGGCAAAAATAGAAGCAACATATCATAATACATCCAAGTCAGGGAGATAGTCCCCGAGCTTAGTGAAAGACTTCGGGTTGAGACGTTGAGCGGCTATGCGTGTTCGGACGTCTTCCCGCGGCATTTTCCCTTCTTCATAGAACATCCCTACACCACATGCTGGAGTACAGTCTACTGATCCCGTCTGTACTCCAGCATGTGGTGTAGGACATTGAATCCATCACGAAGAGTACCACTCGGTTGCTAGATGCAGCAGAAGTCGGTCTTATGGCCGAAGGTGGGCCTGTGGTTCCTTGTCTTCCTGGTCTTGATCTCTCCACCTCGTGCGTCGTAGATAAAGATAGCACTGTCTAGAACAGACTTGATGTGGTTGTAATCCTTTTTGTTCATGTTCTTTGATGAGTCCAAGTAAAGAGCATGGGAGAATCAGGGGTAAAGGATGATGAGGACGGTGCGCCCGTGGCTACGCAAAATAAGTACACCTCAAATTAGCCTCCACCATGCAAATGAATGATTAAAATCGAAGGAAGGATATCCACGCGGATGACTTACGTCGGATGATAAGGCATGAGAGTCGTCTCCTTGTCCTTATGGGTGACCATGAAATTGGTGATGTAGTCCCTCGCGTATTCATGGTGCTCTGGGCAGACTGCTAAGAAGCCCTCATTCATGAAGTACGGGTCAGCAACACAGATATATGGTATCTGCTCAATCCCGATGATGTAGTTCATGTAAAGGAAAAAACGAGGACAAACATAAAATCCAGCTTTTTCAAGTGAAACATGTCGAAGATGTAATCGAAATGAAGGAAGAACTTCTCCGCAGGGAATGTGTCGACATACAACCTTAGCCATGGCACGTCAACCACGTAGAGTGGGTATCCTGGATTTTCTGAGGAGATTAGGCTTTTCTCTCTCCATGGCACATCATCATGAAGTCTCCTTAGATCGCCATATACGGCCTCTACCGCTGCCTTAGGTAGGATCGGATGACCAAGAATATGACATTGTGCCGCACAGGGGATAGCTATACGGTTTTGAACCCGAGGCTGCTGAGGCGGCTGGATCATAGAAGCAGCTTTGTTGCCTTTCCTCGCTCTCTTCCTATGCTTCTTTGCTACTGGAAGGTCGTCTATAATACATTCAGCCGCCGGCAATTCAGGCATCAACTCATGACGCTCAACCCCTGAGTACTCATATTGCTGAGCCATCAATCCTCCGTCGTAGGCGCCAGTATTGAGATACTGTAGAGTGTCATCCTCTTCCTCATCCTCATCGATGGCATTGATACCATGCATTGCTTCTTCGACGGTGGCGACGTCATTAGCGACTAATGGCACCTCTTCCTCACCCCATCCACTATCACCCGACACGATAGGAGACGCTAATTGGGTAGGTGTGGTGTTGATGTTCATACCTTATTGAGGATGTGTGGTCGTGGGTGTGCTCCCAGTCGCCTCCAGACGAAGCAGACTCTTTGGCCACAACAGGACCCACCTCTTGCAATCGCCAAGCTACCACGGGGTCTCGTTGTCATCTCCCCCAAGTACCGGAGGAGCCTAATTCTCGTGGCCCAGTTTGACACTGGCCACGGAAACCTTGAAGACGTCGGGGGGGGGGTCGGCCAGCTATGGAACAATTGTTCCTTCAGCTTCACTATCATCGCCTTCCCCACGTCCACCTTCTGGCCGCTGATGGTGTACAATATGGTGCACGGGGTTACGTCGACCTACAAAGACATGTCTGCAATGTGAGACATCCGAAAGGCAACGGAAACGAGAGATTGTACATTTATTGAAGAGGGCCGGTGTGACAGGTACCATGAGGGAGTCGAGCTCAGCCAAAGATGAAGCACCGCCGAGCATGTCCGGGACGGAGGACGGGCTGCTATGAGCAGGTGCGGGAGCCGGTGCAGGAGCTGGTGTGGGAGCCGGTGCAGGAGCAGGTGCTGGTGCAACGCTAGTCGAGCTGCTCCTGAAGAAGTTGGCAAGGGGAAAGTCCGCTGCATCTTTATTTGGATTTTGCCTGCTCCAATTGACGACAACCGAAAGCAACACACTGTACGAAGCTGCCATTTCCTCTTTTGCGGCAGCTACCGCTGCTTTGACTATCTCGGTTGATTTCTTATCAACCGCTATTGCAACCTTCTTGTCGATATTTTCTTCAGTTAACATATGTCTTTCCTTTGTCTCCTCTGTGGTCTCACGATAGTACTTCTTCCACGTGGCACTGTCTCCGACGCCGTGCATGTGTCCATACGACGGCCGAGTGTCCACCATGAGTCCTTTCAATATGTTCAAGGCCCGGTTGAATGGGGTGTCCCACTTGGGCCTCGCCAACGCCTCAGATGGTGAGTCGCTTTCGGCCGCGATCCTGTGTTGCTCTCTCTCCAAAAGGAACAAGGATCGTTTACAAATATGACTAAACGTGCAGCCGATTGATCAGAAGCTAAAATTAGGGGGTAAATTAAAAATTACCAACAGTCTCATGAACTCCGTCATGACCACGTCCATCTCGAAAACCTTCTTGACTGGTTCCCAATGGTACCGGGCCCTGAGGATGTCACGCTCCTGCGGGACGGTGAACTCCGCCAAGGGGTCTGGGACCCAGACTTTCGTGTTCCGCGTCCTCCTTGGCCCATATGGACCTCTTCCCCGCGTAACCACGGCTTCCGAGGTGATGGCACCCCATGTTCCTCTCTTGAAGCCCCTTCATGTACTCCGACTTATTTTTTGGTAGCTTCGGCAACGCAAGCTGCCTTGAATATTTCAAACTGCTCTTCCGAAATTGTCGGATTATCCTTTACAATCTCGGAGTAGGGTTCCTTTGTGTCGATGATCCGATGTTTCACCCTTACTTTCCAGGCGGACAATGCACCGCTAAACTTTCCCATGGCGCGTCTGTTTATCTTCTTCATTGTCGGGTCTTTATCTGGATTTTTATATTCGCTTTCGTCCCGGCCCAGGAACAAGAACACCTGGTGCAGCTTCGTTAGGAGGGACTACTTCATATCTGGTATCTTCCTTAGTTTCACATCGTTGATGGTAGCGCGAGCCCGTAGGATGCAGCCTATTTGATTGTCATAGCACGCGCGCTTCCGCGGGCTCTTTTGGCTCAAAATTGTCGTCATCCACCTCCGTGACCACCACTCTAGTAGTGATGAGCTAGTTTGGGCGTCGTTGCCTCTTTGGTTTCAGTTCTATACCAGCTTCGCCAGTCTCGGTGTCGGTCTCGGCACCGGTCTCAACATCGGTCTCGATGTTGGTCTTAGTCTTCGATGTGACACGTGGGCCCTACAACAACTGTTTCTTATCGAGAAGGTTCAAATAGGCGTCTGCCGCCGCGTAGACATTGCCATCACCAGAACCCTGTCCTTCATCGTAGCTAGCCATGTTTCCTATGATTAAATCTAGTAAATTAATTCTATACCTAATAAAATGAATAATACATTAAAAAAAGGCCTCTGTTTTGCAGGAACGTTGATTCCTTCCCGCTGTGGAAAATCCCACGCACTCGATATGTCCTAGTTTGTAGCACAAGTCATGCCGAAATTCACGTAAAATTTCAGCATGACCTTTGCTAAAAAAATGGACAAATGGAGCAACTGAAATTTTCCGGAACGGAAATGAATCAACATTCCGGCAAAACATAGACCACTCGGCTTCATTCCCTGAAAACAACAAAAGGCCATTTGGGCACAATCGAACCACTTCAATGTTGCATATAACATGAGCAAACACTATTGAGTAATTTGCATATAACATGATCACTTCAATGAAAAGATATAATCAACAATAATGGAATATGCAAATGAATATCAATGACATATATCATATAACATCAATCTTGTTTTTTGTTTACATAGCAACAATTACTTTAACCAAGTTTTTGAAAAGAAAAACAATTCTGTTTTTTGTTTATAGCTAAATGCCATAGATACTATTTTTATTTATAGCTACATACTTTTGTTTTTTGTCTAAAGCTAAAAGTCTAGGAAGGAATCATCTTTAAAATAAAACTTGCCTAAATTCTTTTCCTTGAAAATAGTGGTCTTTTCAAAACCAACAACCTTTGCAAACTGACCTCACTAAACACTTCTCTACCTAGGACAGAACCCAAATTCTGTTCTAGCTATTCCTCTCTCTCACACACACACACATTATTTTCTTTTCATCCAAATTGTTTTAGAGCAAATATTCCAACAATACTTGACCTTATTAGAAATTGCAAAGGAACTCCATTTTCTCTAACCCTTCTGACCTCACCAAAATTTCCACAACAAGACCTTAGTACCTACACCCAATTTCTTCAAAAATATTCAGGTCCATAGTCCAAATAATTCAAATTTCATTTGAATGAAATTTGGACCAGATTCAAGTCCATATTCCAAAAAAATTAAAGCTAAATGCTACTATTTTTTGTTTATAACCTCTATTAATTTAAAGCTAAATGCTACTATTATTTATATACCCTCTATTAATTTAAAGCTAAATGAAATTACTATTTAGACATTTTCATAAAAAAATCCCTAACTAATTTCCTAAAAAAATTTGCTAAATTATTTTCCTAAATGCTAAAAAAATTCCTACTGTCCTAAACAAATCTAGGGTTCATATGAACACCTAGGGTTCATATGAACATCAACACATTAGCACTCTATGAAAGTTTCCCTTGCTAGCAAAGAGAGTGAGAGAGAGAGGGCTGGGGAGAGGAGAGGGGGAAGCTTAAGGTCCGCGGTGAGGGCTGGCTAAGGCGGCGACGGTCCAGGGAGGGCTCGGGTGGTGGCGATGTCGAGTGCGGCGGCGGTGAGGTCGTGGGCGGCGGTGGTGAGGTTGAGGGCGGCCTCGGGCAGTGGCGGTGAGGCCAAGGGTGGGCTTGGGTGATGGCCGGCATCTCGGGCGTGCTCGGGCGCAGTGTGATCGATGGCGGCGACAGATTGAGTGGGGGAGAGGGGGAGTGGGGGGAAAGGACTTAGCAAAATTTTGAGCCCGCGCGTGGTTAAGTCAAACTAGCAATAGCGCTTGTAGGAAAAACACGCTATAGCTAAGTTAGCTATATCGTTTCCACCAAAACACGCTACTGCTATAGGAAGTAGCTATTTATTTTCCTTTTTCTTTTCCTTTTATCTAAGGAACTTAGCTATAGCGCGGGAACCTGAAAAGCGCTACTGCTAATATAGCTATAGTGCTTTCTGAGGACAAGTGCTATTGCTATGCCTTTCTCCTCTATGTTTCTTTTTCTTTTGTTTTTATTTTTTTCATTTCTCTTTTTTCTATTTCTTTCATTTTCATTTACTTCTCTCTTTATTTTTCTACTTATTTTCTTTTTCTTCGCAATAGCGCTCTACAACAGAAACGCGCTGCTACAAGGTAGCAATAGCATGTTTTCCTCAGGCTCGCTACTACTATTCCTAGCCTACCGGCAACAGTGTGGGAATTATAGTAGTAGCGCTTTTTCATGCAGACGCGCTACTGCTACAACTATAGCTGTAGCGAGCTTTGTAGACGCGCGCTACCACTAAGTAGCAGTAGCGCTTTGTTCTGTCCAGTGCTACTGCTATAACTCTGTGTATAAGGTTTTCCCTAGTAGTGCGCGGTAATAATGACTAACGAGAAGTCAAATAACATAGCCCCACCATTCCCGCGGTACTAGTATAAGTTTCTCGGGCGAAGCAACCATCATTTCACTCTTCGTTGAATGCGCTCGTACTCCAATATTCCAAGAGTAAAGTTGCTCGGACGAAGCAAGCATAAGTACAAGCGAATATTGGATGGTAGCCGCACAACATCAAGTGTATGGGTTTACGGGGCTCAATTCAAAAATTGAAACCAACGAATGAAGTACTAGATGGTGAGCATTTAGAGCAAGTACAATAGGAATGACGTAGGCGGGATGTACAACTATAAATATTGCACTAGTACAAAAAATTTAGTTTTTACGTTGTATAAGTCACATTTTTATTAATTCCCATCACATGTTCAGATTTCAAGGTGCATTAAATCTCTACTTGCAAGAATTAAGATAAAACTCACCAATACCTGTAATGCTTCTTGGTCCGTTCACGTGGGTGTGCGGCTGTGGGCGGCAATGAACTCAACGCAGTGGGACGCCATCACTTCCTTAGAGCATGGTTAATAGAAGAACCGACTACCGGCTTTATACTTATGCCACGTCGATGCTAGCATTTTTTTTGCTTAGAGGCTCACGCATGTAGTGTATAGCGCCAGCCTCTAAGGACTTAGAGGTAGCCTTAGAGGCAGCAAATCAACACACTATGGATACTCTAAGTCACCTTACGAGAAAGTAGACCCACTCACGGTACACCTGTCGCGTTTGGTCTGCCGACCAAACTTCTTCCTATTGTCATATCACTATTCTTTTTAGATTTAGAATGTTATTGTCATATCTCTAACATGTGGGAGCAAGTGTGAGCGAACCGACCTCAATCGACGGCAAAATCGCCTACTGGACGCACTTTGAGCGAGACAAGGAGCAAGAAGCGATACAGGCTGGTGGATTACTACAGCTAGGTGTCCCACAGAGGCCGAGAAATACGGTGATAGCGTGCGGTGGGCATGTATGTATGATGTAACTACACAAGGCTTGCCGTGTTTCCTACTCCTCCAGTCTAAATGTGTAGAAGATTTTGTTGATTCTATAGTAGTACTAAAATTTTAGCAACTAAAGCCTCCAATGCACCGGTGCTAACATGAGGTGCTAAGCACATTAAAAAGTTTAGAAACTCCAATGCATCAGTGCTAACATGAGATGCTAAGCACATTAAAAAGTTTGGTAACTAAAGCCTCTAATGCATAGGTGCTTAAGTTGTTGTAGTTAAGCATCCTTCATTTAATGATTTAGCATTGGGAGGGGTCGAGTGCAGACGCTCCACCACGCGGTTCCTTTGTCCTTCTTGGTCATCGGAAATTGTTCTTCCTCCTTTTGCCGACAGGTGGGACATCCAGCATCCAGGTCGTGTCATGCAAGAAAATGGCCGGTCTCATGTTTAAAACTTGTTGTGCTATAGTAGATGTAGATGTAGTGTAGACATGGATGCATATGTAGATGTACATATAGAGAAGTAGAGATAAGTGAGACTCACCAACGGTCACCAACGTAGGCTGAGTATGTGCACAAATCACCCGCAAAAAAGAAGTATGTGCACGAAGAAAAGAATTCCACGCATGGACGCACGTACTCTTTACCTCTTTCCCTAACACACGCGCGGTTACACGGTGGAGCTCATTTCTAGATCAAGAAGCAGCTCACGTGATAATTTGACACGTGTAGTAGTTGTTCACTTAGTGGAGGGTGGGGAACCACGCATGAACGAATCAAAGTTCGACCATGATGCGCTGGCGTGTTTTTTTTAAATCTTCCATGGCACATACGCAATTTGTTTCTTCAATGGCACGTGAATCATGCACATACTCAATGACGGAGCACGGGATGAGATGGTAGCCATCGACATGGTCGGCCCTCTTTGGAGACGACTACACTACTACTTTGATGTACATTTTAAAAAACTACTACTTTGATATGTCCTGTCAACTCGCAGAACGATGAGAAGCTTGCTTACTACACCCTCTACGTAGCCCACACTATTGTACTATAGTAGTAGTACTAGCTGTTGGATTATGGGAGCAGCGAAAGGATGGGGGCATCTGATATATCCCCGTCCGTACCGATCCCAAGCTGGCTTCTCACCTTCCTGGCCCACCAAAAACCCTTCTCCCATCCCGTGCGCGCTTCCCGCCTGGCGCCAGCTAAGCCCGCCACTCAACATAGGTGGCAAGTCAGGGCGACGCGACCTCTCAGTGCGTCCGCCATTGAAGCGGCTCACCGGTCGAAGGCGCTGTCTGCTGCACACCCGGCATTAGACTACTCACAGTGGAGAGTAACTTTAGAGCCAGTCTAATAAGGCCTAGTCAGCAGGCTATAAGACTTGCGATGTCACTAAAATGTACTGGACAAGAGAGAGAGAGAGAGTGAGTGAGAGAGAGAGAGAAGAGGTGCCCGCACGCACTCGTCCCCTCCTGCACACGCGCGGGTACACCCACGGTGGAGCACATTTGCACGCGAAGCAGCAGCTAATATCATAATTTGACACATCTAGTTGTCCACTTAATGTAGGGTCTGAGACCACATGTGAGTCATACAAAGCGTGACTTGAACGTGGTGGCACGGTTATTGATCGAGTTTTATCTACATCTCTTCTCTTCTCTATCTACCTACTACTAGTACATGGGTACGTGTATAGAACGTGCAAGTCCAATTTTGTACTAAAATCACGTGATACCTTGGTACACATGGGAAGTAGTACTTGACACGCTCCAAGAGAAGGATAGAGACGAGGTACACTATAGCTAGCTGCGTCGGCTTGTCGAACACTGGAACACCACCTACATTTCTACTAATAGAGGGAAAAAGGTACTACAGAGACTGGATAACGAACCGAACTCTTGGTTCAAAAGGGAAATATAGTGAGGTTGGGGCGGGCCTGACCGGGCTCTTGGTCGAAAAAGGAAAGAAAGTAGGGGAGTGTTGGGTTGAAAATTCAACTGAGAATGAGCATGTCTAGATTTCATGTGGTCACATAAGAAAAAGTCACTGACAAGAACAAAAATGGAAGAAATCCAGTCATTGATTAATACTTAATAGACACCTGAATTACTCAGCCATTTCCGATTCTTTTGGATAGTGGGGTTGACTTGGACGTGGGGTTTACTCACACGACCAACCTGACAGACTCTGCCCTAGCCGCCGTTGTATCATATGGTTTCGCATTGTTCCAGATCACAGTGTCGCCATGCAAGTCTTCTCCATCCCTCCTTCTGGCGTGCACCGCGAGAAGGGACAGTAGTCCTTTGGAACCCCCCCCCTTTCGTGATCCTATATGGGAGAGGGGCGATTAGGTTTTCGGGGAGCACACTCGCGCGATTGCTGCGAGCGATGACTTCCTCAACGACAACCTTCTTCCCCGACCTCGGCAACCTCTTCATTAACGACATGAGTGACAACATCAACCATGGTGGTTTGGCTCCCGCTTCACAGTATGTGATTCCGTCCTCCTGGTTTAGTCCGCATCATTACTTTTGCAATTGTCGATCTATTTACTGTTTATTCAGATTAAATCTCATAGTAATTTTCTCATATATTCAACAATCCAATCCAAAAACCTGATTGTAGGTAATTTACTCCGAGTGGTTTTGTTGCGCTTTCGAAGTCGCCTCCCTTTAAGGGGGTGCAATATAAAAGGTGGCGCACGAGAGAAGTTTACTGGTTTCAGAACATGTACTGCTATGACGCCACTAAGGGCAAGCCTGAGGGATATCCTATTCCTGCACAGCAGGAAGCTTTTGAGAACATGGATGCCCTTTTCAAAGGTGCCCTTCTGAGTGTTCCTGATGATTCCATTGTTGATTTATATATGTCGTCTGACAGCGGCAAAGACATGTGGGCTGCGTTCTAGGCCATGTTTGGGGCCTTGGATGCTGGCAGCGAGTTGTATGTCATGGAGCAATTGTGTGACTACAAGATGACTGATGAGCGCTCTGTTGTTCAGCACGCTCATGATATTCAGTCACTCGCTAAGGAACTTGAGTACTTTAAGTGTGTCTTGCCGGACAAATTTATTGTTGGGACCATAATTGCAAAGCTTCCACCTTCGTGGAACAATTTTGCTACTTCTCTTAAACACAAGAGATGGGAGTTTTCCGTTTTAGATCTCATTAGCACTCTTGATTTTGAAGAGAAGGCAAGAGCAAAAGACACACGTGCTCAAGTCGCTGAGGGAGCTTCTAGTGCCCACATGGTACACGAGAAGAACTTCCAGCCCAACAAGCCCAAAAACAACAAGAACAAATCTCAGGGGAAAGGCAAGTTTGATGCAAAGAACAAGCTGTCACATTGTACCAACTTCAAGAAGAATTCCCATAAGAAGGGGGAGGGACACAAACCTCAATTTTTGTAGAACCACACAAAATTATATGGCTGCATCTACCTACTGTCAGCTAACCTCATGGTGCTCTAGGTATTCCTACATTCATAACTAGGTACAGTGACCAGCGACAGATGAAATAAGCTTATTCCTACGTTGCTGATTGCAGTGCGAAACGAGCCTGTCATGTGTGGAGGAGAAAACAAGCAGTGCAGCCGCAATGTCACCTCAAGATAAAAGAGTCCCGAGTCAAATACGGCCTAGCCGACGAGTAGTGGAGGAGCAAACAAGCAGCTAGCTATGGAGTTGCCAACATGCTCAAAGTGCTCTCAACATTGAGAAGAAACAAGCATGACTAGGAAATTAATGCGTACGTGGGGAGGCCCTTTTCTTAGAGAAGCATCGATCGTTTTTCTTTATTTCTGCACCTTCTCACAACTTTGTCTTGGTTATAGTATGGTGAATCATTGAGATGCATAAACATGCTGAACTTTTGTGCTTGTGAATGTTAGTATGCATACTATATCTTGTGAAGATTAGTTTAATGTGAATGTTGACACCTCATTTGACACCTCATTTTGACGCACTACGACCAATGTGAGTGTCTGCATGCAGTACTGCATCCTCTAATTTGGTGGATGGCAAGCGGGCCCGAGAAGGAGCCATATTTTTTAAGCTGAAAAAGGTTACCGATGAGGAGCGATAAGCTGGAGGGCATCTCTATTTTTCTTTTGAATGGGCAATAAGCTGGGAGAGTTGGAGAGTGTCTCTTATGGGCTGCCTCAAGTGTTAGGACCGTCCAGGACGAGAAACACGACGGTAGCCGACCAGGCCGATACAAAAGCCAATCCTTCTTAAAGCCCATTACTTTTTTTGCGAGGAAAAGCCCATATTTCTTGAATTGGGATGCTCCCAAGAAACCCTGCATCCCGCTGGACTCTCGCCCTTCCGTCGCCCCCCAATTCCCCGCACTCCATGTCTTCCTCACTCGAATAGAAAACCCCCGCTCACCTTCTTTCTCACTCGTACAAAAAATGCATGTTCACCTTCTTCCTTGCTCGTACAGAAAACGCATGTTCCCCTTGTTCCTTGTTCCTACAGAAAACCCCATCCCTCCTTCTTCGCCACTCGCACTGCCACTAGGCTCGTCTCTGGCTGCTCTGCTCAACTCGTGAGCTCGAGGTGATGCCCGCAAGGAAAATGGAGTCGGCTGGCCCCAGCGCATAAAAGATGAGGCTTCCGCCAGCGCGACGCCGGTTGTAGATCTCGCAATAGGCAGCGTGGGGAGAAGCGGCCAGCACCCACCCCTCGGATCTGAGGAACCCATAGAATCTCGGGTGGACCGCATCAGCGATCTCTAGACGCCATCCTTGGGGAGATCATCTCGCTTGTCCCCACCAAGGATTGCTGCCGCACCCAAGTCCTCTCAACTTGGCGGCGCCCTCTATGGCACACCACGCCCCTTAATCTCGACTGTCGCCACCTATTCGTCGTTCATGATTTTTGAACTCCTCGAAGACATCATCTCCTCCCACCAAGGCTCCATTCAACGCCTCTGCATCCCGACATTCTACATGCTATCCATACCCTGCACGGTGGATGCCTGACTGACATCCCCTAGATTCGAAAAAATCTAGCAGTTTGAGTTCTACCATTACCACACAAATTACATACCACGAACCGAACACCAAGAATTCGTTCCCACACCATCGTTTTCCATCTCGTCATTTTCCCTCTCTCTCCACACTGCCACCTTCGCCCAGTGCCATCTACCAGACGATCTGGTACAAATGCTTCGACTCCCACTGCTAAAGAAACTTTTGCTTGTGGTGGTTTATCTGTCACAGGCCTCACTTCACAACATCATCCAGTCTAGTTTCCCTGCCCTAGAGTGCTTGCTGGTTGTTTTGGGAACATAAATTCGTATCAGTTGTCTCGAAATAAAGTCGCCTCACCTTAAAAGCATTGGAATTTGTTTTGCAGGACAACAGGTCATCATCGATGATGCCCCTTCACTTCAAAGGTTGCTCCTTCATTATTGTTATATACCTTCACAAATAATTGTTGTCTTTGTGCCTAAAATGGAGACCTTTGGTGTAATCGGTGATCCATTTAATTATCACAAGTTGGTGTTTGGCTCCACACTTATTCAGGTATCGTATATTATCATCTACACATTTGTAATCATAAGTTGCATTTTTCATTTGTGCGCATAAGTCTTATATCATCTTGGAGTACACTTTGGGTACTAATATTATGTTGTATGCTCAATGAAGACTTTGTCCATGGATAGGCTATCAATGGTGCTAGATTTTTTCAAGATCTTATATATTGGAATGTTTAATTATGATCTGAACACAATTATTGGCTTACTGCAATGCTTTCCATGTCTGGAGAATTTGTATATAAAGGTGATGATTTCATGCACATTGAGAGCCCGTGTATATTGTACTAGAATTAATTGTTCAGTTGTTGCTCTTTCGACATACTCTTCTTTTAGACCTTAACTGTTTTCAATCTTCATGTCTACTTAGACACTACCACATGGAGAAAAAAATATAACCAATCGTGGCGTAATAAGCACCGGGATTTTCTCAGTTCTCATGACATTCGTTGAGGACAATAACGATGGAAGGATATGCATCCAACCAGGCAAACAGAAGCTTTGTTACATTCTTCCTGTTGAATGCAAGGTTACTATTGTCCATGAGGCTTAAGTTTTTCAACAACAAAATTTCTCAGAACGGATATGTTGAACAAAAAAAGCAGTTTCAGGTGGACAAATGTGCTTCTGAATGTTCTCGGCTTCTATTTACAACAACTTGTGGTAATGTTCTAGTAAAAATTTTGGCACAGGATGTTGATTTTATGGACCAAACCGATCCATTTTTTTGTGACTGCCAAAAACAGTGGTTGGGTTAGATGTTATTGCCATGTTCAATATGGGTTTTGTCTAAATTTGAAGAACAATAAATCCTTGGGCTTTTGTACCATTTGTAAGCTTGAGTTAGATGTGGTTGCCCTCGTACTCCCCTCTGCTTGCCACTACACTGCCGCATCTTCCACGGCTCCTATCCGTTCCCGTCTTAGGCCTCGTCGTCGTTCTCTGCATTGGTTCGCTCGCGGTGCGCCCGCCGCCGTCTGGCGTTGTCAACATGGTCAACAATCGAGAGGAATCAGGAGATGCTTGTATGTGGAGAGGCTAACAGTAGGGACCCACCAGGGTCATGGCATTACGCAAGCAGGTGCCTCATTATTACAAGCCAAAAAAAGTACCTTCCTCCTAATGGTTTGTCATCTAGGTCCCATGCCATTGTCAATGTAGTCAATAAATGTGAAAATTACACAGCGAGCGGCTAACACCAGGGACCCAGCAACTCGCCCAGTTGTTTTTTTAGTTTTAGAGACGGAGCAGGGTATCAACTGCGCGCTGTGCGAGGGCTGTGGCCCATCTAGCCCAGGCTTTTATTTAAGCACATGACAAGCCCAGTTGATATCTTTTTTTCCTTCCTGAAAATGGCTAGCCCAATTCTATTTTTTTGGAGAATACCCAACCGAGGCCTACTTACTTTTCTCGGCCCTGCGGGTCTGCAAATCTTTCAAGACGAGGAGGGATGTATTCGGCTTCCCCAGAAAATGGGCTATAAGTAGTAAGAAATGGGCTGTAAATTTTAAAACCAAAGCCAACTGGCAATTAGATTCAAATTTCGTTTTTTCTGGATTTCAAGATTTTAAATTTCATTTATTTTTTACGAAGAAAATTTCTTTGTATTGTATTTTGATATATATTTTCTTAAATTATTTTTAACGCGACTCAAAGTTTCGTGATTAAAAGAGTTTGGACCCCACCAAAATATGCAAGATTTCGTTGAATTTTTTAGTAGTGGCCAGAATATGGTATGTAATGCTAATAAAAAGAATATGGTCTTCAAAATATCCTTAAGAATAAGCAAATAGGTTGTAAATTATTAAAAAATAATGGCAAATGGGTTGTATGTTGTTTTTCACAAATTTGGAGGCTGACTTTTGGCCTACTAAGTTGACGATGACGTTGTCCTAAAAAACAATTGACGCGTATGCAAGGCTTTGTCAACTTAGTCAACACAGAGTAGTCACTATTGGATGTCCATCCAACGGCCGTCGTGCTTCTTCAATCTCTGATCTTCCTGCTCCAGCCGCCGAAACTAGCACCGGCGGGACTGCATGCTCCCTCCTCCTATGGCCGGCCGTGTTGCCGCACAAGCCTCACTGTCCCACCCTACTCCCAGCGCTGGCCAGGCCATCCCTTTACCCACCCGCACCTCACGTTATTTTCCGGCGATGTCAGCCTCACCTCGCAGCCGACCAGTCAGCCCGCATACTCCCCTTAGCATGGCCATCCACTGTTGTGGCTTTGTCGGCTCCGGGTCATTCCTTTCCTGGGTCGTGCCGTCGTCCATCGTGTTGGCGCATTCTGCATGGCATGGTCAACATGGTCAACAAACGATAGCCATCGAAAGAGGGATGTAAGTGGAGAGGCTAATAGTAGGACCCACACAAGCAAGTGCATCATTACGTGAAAAATGATTGCTTCTGTTGACAGCTGGGACCCACTGGCTATATCTTCGCATGGTAGAAAGTGCCTCCTTGTTATGCGAATAAACTATTCCTCCTGATGACAACTGGGACCCAGCAGATTTGGTGGCTGACTTGTGGGCCTAATAAGTTGATGCATACGCAGAGCTTTGTCAACTTAGTACATAAATGATTCTAGCAGCTAGACCGTTGGATGTTAATCGAACAGTCGTGTTGCTTCTTCAACCTCTGATCTTGCTCCTCTCTCCCGTGGGCGGCAGTGCTGCCGCGCAGGCCTCACCACCCCACACTACTCCCATCACTGGCCTGGCCATCCCTCTACTCACCCACACCTCATGTTATTCTCTAGCGATGGAAGACGAACCAGTAAAGCCTCATACTCCCCTCCGTGTGGGAAACAACTGTTCAGTCTTCCCCGGCCCCGTGTCGTTCCCTTCCTAGGCCTCGTCGTCGTCCACCGCCTTGGTGCTCTCGGCGCGTCGTGGTCAACATGGTCAACAAACGACATCCATCGGAAGAGGACTGTATGTTGAGAGGCTGACACCTGGGTCCACTGCCACACGCAAGGAAGTGCCTCCTTATTAAGCGTAGTATAATGATTCCTCCGCCTGACAGCGGGGGCCCACTAGAAGGGCATCTATATTTCACGAAAAACACATTTCCCCTAACAGCTGGGACCCACTAGCTACATCTTCGCACAGAAGGAAGTGCCTCCTTACCCCTGACAGCTGGGACCCACCATATCGAAGCGTATGTAGCGTTATCCTGGTCGCGAACGTGTACATACATAGCGGTCGATCGATCTCTCTGTAGCGATGAACCATGGCCGAGTAAGGAGCGGCACGTGTCGTAGTAGAAGCACCATCACTCAGTCCCGTCTATATCTTGTACACGTACGTAGAACCATGCTAAGAAAGTAAATACGGCTACATATGTACATACGGGCAGGGTCTCAAACGTGTACATCGATGGCGTCCTATTCATCGGCAGCCAACCGCCTAGGTCGGAACGGAGAAACTGCATCGTGTTCATGGGGAGGCAACGGAATGCGTTGTATTCTTCAGGAGCCAACTAGCTTAGACAGAACGACCGAGACGGGGCCTGGCGTACCACGGAATGGAGGAAACAGCCTTCTGTTCGACTGCGTACGGTCAAAATGGGATCTTGTTCATCGGGAGGGGTCTGGCGTACCATAAAATGGAGGAAACGGACTTCTATTCGAGCGCCTACGGTCGAAATGGAGTCATGTTGATTGGGAGGGTGTGGCTTACCGTAAAATGGAGGAAATGGACTTTTGTTGGAGCACCTACGATCGAAACAGGGTCCTATTCATCGGGAGGGGTGTGGCATACTGCAAAACGGGACTCCACGGGATACTCTTCATCCATCGTCTATTGCCTTCCTCCAGCCTCCACAGGCTACTGTTCATCCACCGTCGACTTCCTCCAGCATCCACCTGCTACTGTTCATCCACTGTCGACCTCCTCCAGCCTCCACCGGCTACTATTCAACTAGCCCTCCATAGGGTCCTTTCATCCACCCCCAACCAGCTCGGGTGTGGCAGCCTCCTCGGGGTCCTGTTCATCCAACCCCCACCGGGAACTATTCATCCAACCCCAACCAACCGGCTAGACTCACCACTTCTCGACTCGTTCAACCAACCCCCAATGGTCATTGTTCATCAAGAGGCAGGTTCGATTAGCTTCAGTAAGCAGCAGCAGCAGCAATCGATCGCTTGGGTTCAGTTAGAAGCAGTAGCGAAGGAATCGCTCGGGTTCAGTCAGCAGTGAAGGAATCACTCGGGATCAGTTAACAGCCAAGGATGATTGCTCAAGTTCAGTAACTAGCTAGTGCATCCGCTCCGGTTCAGTTAGAGCCCAAGGCCTCGCACACACGTGTGTATGTATAAATGAGAGAAACATGCAAACTTTCGTGCATCGCTCGGCCCCGACCACCCACTGTAACCGGGAACTCCCAAAATTTCCTCGCCCTCGCTTCTACCACAATTTTTTCTATCATGGACGGCCCAAAGAATGTCATGCAGGTGCGTCCCCGGCCCGCCCAGGACAAAAAGCCCATTTTATGTCATGATTTTTTGTGATAGAAGTAGGAGCCCACCACATCTATGATAATACATGTTTTTGTCACAATTATCATCATAGAAGTGTCATAACCATGACAAAAAAACGTTTGGGCCAAAATGTCACGAATGTGTCTTTTTTGTAGTGAAAGAAGGGGGGACAACCGACAGGTGCATGATCGGTGGCAGGCGTGAACAATAGAAGGAACAATCCCACGTGAGATCGATCTATTCTTTCTTACTAGATCGATCGGAAGTGGTTACTAGGCCAGCTGTCCTGCCTGGATAACGTGGCTAGTTGGCCATTGTTCGGTGTTACTACCTTTTGGGTACTTTTAGGACCGGGGTCTAATTTTGGTTTTTTAATAATTAATCATTTTTCTTCATGGGCTGTATATATGTATCAAGATTGGGCAACGTCGTCGGGGTCAATTGACCCCGGTCCGACACTATAGCTCCGCCCCTGCCCTAGTGCCAGATCAGGATGGGAGTAGGCATGGGATATCCTAGTTTTTCTTCTTGCTTGTGGTGAGAGCGATATTGTGGGCTAGTGCATCAATTTTGTTAACGATGACGGTGATGATGTACATTGCCATTGCCGACCTCCCTGACGGATGTAGGCCACCAGGGACAACTCGTCGAGTGGGTGAAATTCCTATGCCTGCTCTGTTGTGGCCATGGTGGGCTAGCACGTCTTGGAGTGGATCAAGACATTGGAAAGTGGGGCACAACCACGCCAAGACTTCTTGGATGCGGGCCACCAAGGATGCGGCCGGCGGGCATGTGGTGATGCTGAGGGCCAGTGGCATGTGGTTACTAGTGAAGCCAGCGTTGGAGTGATGAGAGGCCGGCGGCCACTGGGCATGGATGTGGTGTGCATCCAGGTCGGCGCCCAAAAGATATGAGGGGCTAATGGAGAGATGTGCAGCGGTTAGGGTTTGCGTGGGTTTCCATGAGCAGTTTTTCGTCACTGGTTTTTTTCTTATAGTTGCATGCGGGGTGTGGCATCGATTTGAACAAAAAACTCAATGGATCGGAGGAGCAGCGTACGAGAGGGAGGGAGGTTAAATGAACGAAACGACGTACCAACTGTCCCTTTATAGGAGTAGAAATATTGGGTACAAGATGTATCAGACTATCAAGTGTAATGCTAGATGCATTGATTTAATTAATTAGTGTTTTTTCTTCCATGAGATGATCATTAGCTTATACAGATAAAGCTGTTTCTTATTGGAATTACGAAAAAGGATTTCTATTTTTTAAGAGCAACGCATCATGTTCTGCTTATTTTCTGGAAAAGATCATCATGCTAATTTTTCTGTAATCTTATCTAGAATCTGTTATTGCCATCGGAAGGTCTACTACTTGACCCTGTCATGTTGCAGGATACAAGGTGTCAAGATGACTTGATGAGGTAAGGTAACCGTTGAGTCATGTTTTTAAAGGCTAATGGATGGACAGATGAATTTCTAATGTATGGCTGGAAAAACAAGTCTGTGATGATATTGTGATGTATTATTTGAGAACTATAGACATTGTTTGCCTACTTAAAAGCGGGACCTTGTGAAGGTTCTTTTTTTCTATGGTTAAGACTAATTGTACACATTCATGTTGCAAATATTTATTTGGTTTCTGATTTCAAGGATATAGTAATGCAGAAATAACTGAATTCTACAAACTGTGGTACTTTTTGTGCGCAAGTATTCCATTCAAAAGCTTCCTAACATGTCGATGACTTGCTAAATTATGCATACAATTTCATTTTCATCCAAGAACATCTATTTTAAGAGAATGGCAGTGAACATTTGTTTTCGACAATGACAGTGAATATTGTATATTTTGCTACCTAAATATGAACTATTGTGTTGTTGTCCACCTGTAAATGTGCCATGTTTTCTATCCAAGAAGATTCCATATTTGTTGACTAAACCAGCTCATCAGAGAAGATGAGCACAATGAACAACAAAATATTTTTGTGTAATGGAAAAATTATATATAGCCAACCAATCCTCCGTCCCTTAGAAAAAGCTAGCCAAATCCGGGCTTGGCCACTAGTACATATTGAAAATGTTAAGACATAAGAGCAAGTATAATAGTAGCCCTATAGCCCACTTACATGGGACGCGGAGTAACTGCACGCGAGCGCATATGGGCTCAAAATCTCCTCCGTTGGGTAGTGCATTGGGATGTGGGCCATTATTTTATATATGGTCTTAGTAGGTGATGGGAAACAACGATTGTATGTGAATACATATACCACAGGGTATGTTCGTGGGCCAAGGTAGCTGCAGAGGTGGGCGTGTTTCTAGACGACCGTCCACCGCCCACGACCTAAGCCGTGGATCGGGTTCTACGAGTACGTTTGATCTATGGCTCAGGAAAGACACTTTTCGTCCGATGGTCGCAGGCACAAAATGAATGCAGGGGTAGCTCCCTCTTCGTCTTCCCCCATGCGTCCATGATTTTGGAGCTTCAGAAGCTAGTGAGAGAGGAAAAGGAAGAATAGACAATGGACGACGATGGAGTTCCTTGTGCAACCAATCAGGAGGTATGTCGATCCCGCGCTATTAGTTGTACTTTGGTTTTCTTTGCGAGCATTGATGTTTTGGTGGTTCATTTTCGTGATTTTCCCCTGTATCAGATCCACTCTGATTGAGGAGGTGAGGGAGAGTGTACTGCGTAAGGGTCTCTGGCAGATGCCACTAGGCGGGCAGTGATGGAGGTGGCACTGCAGGATTAGACAGAAGTGAGACTGCAAGGGCGAATCTAAGGATTGTCTACAGAGTGGCCAAGAAGTGGGGCGGCTGAAGGTGAGGTGGTGTGAAGGAAAAGCTAACCGCCGACTTTTAAACTGTCCTCGGGGAAGATGGTGTAAGGGACGCACTAGTAGCTCATAGGTTCGATGGAAATCTCACTCATAGATGCGAATGAAGGTAGCGATTACAATATGGTTTCGGTAGATGAACTAGGGTACGAGCAAGGAGGAAAGGGGACCGGGTAGTTGGTAGACGTCGGGTCGTCGTTGATCCATTGGATACCCTAGACGAGGGTGGGTGTTGGCTTAAGGGAACCTCTTGGCTGGGCCAGTGTAACACCCCGGATGTAACTTGCCATATTTGTAACTCCGACTCTTGCCATTTTCGGCCTTAAGTTATGAGATTCCCTTCGTGGTTGGGTTTTTGTCTTTGTTTTGTATTTTGTTCATGTCATGCATTTCATATCATGTCATCATGTGCATCGCATTTGCATTCGTGTTCGTCTCATGCATCCGAGCATTTTCCCCGTTGTCCGTTTCGCAATCCGACACTCCTACATGCACCGGCGCGCCCCACTTGTCTCTTTTCATGAGCGGGTGTTAAACATTATCGGAATTGACCAAGATTTGTCAAGTGTCCTTGGTACACCACCGGTAGACCGCCTGTCAAATTTCGTTCCATTTGGAGGTTGTTTGATGCTCCAATGGTTAACCGGGTAACCGCAAAGGCCTCTTGTGTGTTGCAGCCCAACACCCCTTCCAAACAGCCTAATAACCCATCTAAACCATCTCCATGTCCTCCGTCGTCGGATCACGATCATGTGGGCGAAAACTACACCTCATTTGGACACTCCAAACTCCCTCCACCTATAAATATGTGCCTCTCCCCCGAAATTCAGGTCCAAACCCTAGTCTTCTTCCACCTCCCGCCACCGGACAAGTCCGTCCGCGCCAAACGTGTTCGTCGGACACGTCACCCCGGCCAATCCACCGCCGCCACATCAGCCGCCGCCACCCTCTCTCTCCTCCAGGCCCGCCGCCGGCCCGCGCGTCGCCCGCGGCCGCCCGGGCAGCCTCGCGCCTTGCGCCGCCGTCCGCTGCCGTCCTCGCCTTGCGCCGCCGTCCTACACCACCCTCCATCCTCCGCCGGCGCGTCCGCCTCGCTCGCAGCCCCCCGCCTCGGTCGCCGGCCGCCGCCGTCGAGCGCCGCTTCCTTGCCGCACAGCTCCGCCGCCGCCCGCGCCGGATCCGGCGTAGATCCGGCCAGAGGAGCTCACCGCCGGCCGGACCCGTGGCTCGCCAGACCTCGCCGGCCATCTTCTTCCTCGTCGCCGGATCCGAACCCCTCTGCCTCGGTTTCCGCGTGTTGACTTTTTCCTCTCGAGGTTGAATTTCTCAAAGTCCCAAACCCCCTTATGTTTTTATGCCATGTTCATCGCATCGTATCTCCGCGGTCGTTGCTCTGATTCATGCATATGATATATCAAATTGTTCGTCTCGTTGAGGTCTTCATGTTAGAAGCATTTCCATGCATGTTTCTATCTATTATGATGACATTTTCATTGACGTAAGAGTACTATAAAATGTTAGGAACTAGTACTTATCAGTTTATGGTGATTTGCCATTTTTGTTACATTTGGTGTGAGCATCTTTTGAGCATGAGGTCTACATGAATTTTGAACTACACCATGTCATCTTTACAAGGGTGCTTGTCTTGTATTTTTTGATCTATGTGGTGACTATCACAAGCATGCAAATTAGCCTCCGCAATGTTGTTGCTTTCAGGGACTTAGTACTTCGCTAAGTCTTTTCCTGTTGTTATTTTCATTCCATGTAAATTTGATGCTACAGTGAGATCCATGCTTTTTTGGGGATACTTTAGTAAGGATGTTTTGAACATGCAGTTATGCTCTATCCATCCATGCCCCTGTTTGCAATTATGGAGTTGTCTAGTATGTCTTGTTCTTGCTCTACTTTCTCTATAAAATGTTCCTGGCAGAATGTTAACATGCTAATCAATTTTTCCATGGTTGTTTCTAGTGATCCATGCATCCTATGAGCTTGCTCTTGCCAAGGTTAGCTTCATGAACATGTCATCTTTCTGTTGGTATGCTTGTTTTGTCATGCAATGCATTTTGGTGAGTGGCATGAGCTCGGAAAGTTGCTATCATAATTCTGTTTATGCCTTGCTCTGTTTTTCTGCCAAGTCTGAAACTGTTAATAAAACTTGCGATGTTTACATGGGTGCCATCATATCTTTTGTGCCTTTTTGGCTCGTGTTCAGTAAGATACTTTTGATCTATGCTTTTAGTAGAATCATGCCATGCCTTAGTTTGCTATGATATGTTCCTGTAGCATGTTGTTTGCTTGCTCTAAACTTTGCTTCTGATGTTGTTTTTGACATGTTAGTATTTTCACTAAGTCTGTGAAGCTGATATCTTTTGCACTTTTTCCATGCTTGTTTGAACCTGTTCTAGTGTGTTTTAGTTGTAGCTCAGTGTTCATGTTTTGTCAAGCATCTCTTGTACATCACTGCCATATGCCTTGTTGCTATGTTTTTTTGACAGAAAGACTGTGAGGGAACCCCCTACAGTATAATTGGTGCAACAAACCCAAATTGCAAGTACCATGCCTTGAACCTGGGTGGGTGGGAAGGCATCAGCCCCTTCACACCACTAGGCTATGCCTTAGTCTACGCCTTATTGCTATGTTGGAGTGCAGTAGCTTAGTTTCTTGTTGCATTCTAAGTGCCATCGTGTTGTTAATTACAGTTTTGCACCATCCTTGTTTTGCTTGCCATTTGCAAACCGTGCATCCGTTTCCGGTGATCTTTATATCGATTAAACCGAAATCATCTCATCTTTCCAGCGGCATACTTGGTTTGCCAAGTTGATGCCTTGATCATTCTTTTCCTTCCGGAGCATGCATATGCAGTGCATATCACATCTCGCATAGCATGCCATGTATTGCATCATGTTGCTTGTGCATTGCACCATGATTGATTGTTGTTCCATTGCTTCTGTCCTTGCTTTGGGTAGAGCCGGGAGACGAGTACATGAACGAGGAACCTGTTGAGTATGCTACCGAGGATCAAGCTTTCGACAACTCTAAGAACTTTGCAGGCAAGATGACCATACCCTTGAAATCACTTCTATCTTTGCTTGCTAGATGTTTGCTCTATTGCTATGTCGCGCTCCCTACCACTTGATATAGCATGCCTCCCATATTGCCATGTCAAGCCTCTAACCCACCTTCCTAGCAAACCGTTGTTTGGCTATGTTACCGCTTTTGCTCAGCCCCTCTTATAGCGTTGCTAGTTGCAGGTGAAGATGAAGTTTGTTCAATGTTGGAACATGGATATTGTTGGGATATCATTATTATCTCTTATTTACTTTAATGCATCTATATACTTGATAAAGGGTGGAAGGCTCGGCCTTATACCTGGTGTTTTGTTCCACTCTTGCCGCCCTAGTTTCCGTCATACCTGTGTTATGTTCCTTGATTATGCGTTCCTTACGCGGTTGGGTGTTATGGGAACCCCTTGACAGTTCGCCTTGTATAAAACTCCTCCAGCAAGGCCCAACCTTGGTTTTACCCTTTGCCTACCTACCACCATATACCTTTCCCTTGGGTTCTGCAGACTCAAGGGTCATCTTTATTTTAACCCCCCCCCCCGGGCCAGTGCTCCTCTGAGTGTTGGTCTGAACCGAGTAGACTGCAGGGCCACCTCGAGGAAACTTCAGGGTTGGTTTTACTCGTAGGATGTCTCATCCGGTGTTTCCCGGAGAACGAGATATGTGCGTCTCCTATCGAGATTTTTCGGCAAATAGGGCGGCATTGCTGGTCTTGTTTTACCATTGTCGAAATGTCTTATAACCGGGATTCCGAGACTGACCGGTTCTTCCCGGGAGAAGGAATATCCTTCGTTGACCGTGAGAGCTTGTGATGGGCTAAGTTGGGACACCCCTGCAGGGTATAAACTTTTGAGATCCGTGTCTGTGGTTATGTGGCAGATGGGAATTTGTTAATATCCGGTTGTAGAGAACTTGACACTTAACTTAATTAAAATGAATCAACCGCGTGTGTAGCCATGATGGTCTCTTTTCGGCGGAGTCTGGGAAGAGAACACGGTCTCATGTTATGCTTGAACGTAAGTAGCTTCAGGATCACTTCTTGATCACTCATAGCTTCTCGACCGTGCGTTGCTTCTCTTCTCGCTCTTATTTGCGTATGTTAGCCACCATATATGCTTAGTGCTTGCTGCAGCTCCACCTCAATACCTTTTCCTGCACATAAGATTAAATAGTCTTGATCTCAGGGTGTGAGATTGTTGAGTCCTCATGACTCACGGATACTTCCAAACAGTTGCAGGTGCCGAGGAGACCAATGCAAGTGACGATACCGAACTCAAGTGGGAGTTCGACGAGGATTCGGGCCGTTACGATGTTTCTTTTCCTGATGATCAGTAGTGGAGCCCAGTTGGGCCGATCGGGGATCTAGCATTTGGGGTTGTCTTCCTTTATTTTGGTTCCATAGTCGGACCTTTGATTGTACTTTGGATGATGTATGAATTATTTATGTATTGTGTGAAGTGACGATTGTAAGCCAACTCTTTATCCCTTTCTTATTCAGTACATGGGATGTGTAAAGATTACCCCTCTTGCGACAATCCTACCATGCGGCTATGCCTCTAAGTCGTGCCCCGACACGTGGGAGATATAGTCGCATTGTGGGTGTTACAAGTTGGTAATCAGAGCCATCCCAGACTTAGGAGCCCCCTTCTTGATCGAATCGCTGACGTTGTTGAGTCTAGAACAAAATGTTTTGAGTCTTAGGATTATATATATCGGAGAGTAGGATTCTTTTTACTCCTCAGTCCCTTCATCGCTCTGGTGAGGCCTCCTGATGTAGAAGTTTTGACTCTCCTCTCCTCAAATTTCACGAAAAAAATTAGGATCACGCGGGTATCTTGGAATCGTTCTGATAGTCTTGTGACGAGAACATTGTTGTTGGTGCCTCATGACATTTAGGGGTTGTGGCAGTGTCCCGGGGAGTTGAGCTCCGAGGTGTTGTCGTCACAATTTTATCGTTGCAGTTCTGGAATGCCTGAGTTCGCCGACATAGAAAATATCTTTTATGCAGTTGTTGGTGAGACAACCTCGACGCCACCCAGTACTGGGGCGGGAGTTCGGGAGTATTGCCATAACTCATATAACGGGTGCTTTTTGAAGGTTGAGGTACATGATTTCCGAAGGTTTCTTGGTTATGTGTTGAAGGATGGATACAGCTGGATGTAGGAATTGTTAGTTTGCGTGAGATATTATGCTTCCCATGTATCCCCAACACCTGATTGCATAACCAAAAAGTTTTGGGAGTTTTATAGGTGGGAATTCAAATAGCTCTAGTATTTCTTCCTGCAGATATTTGGTTTGTGATTGGGTAATCCTTACCACTTATTTGTTCATATCTGTACCTTGTTGCTTTATTCATCTACCTTTATCTAAGTGGCTTCTCAACTTAATGGATGTGTGATGATTTACTTTGGAATTCATTCGTTCATCCTTGTTCGAATGTTTATTGTGAGACTATATGTTGCAATTTCGATCCATTGATTCAGCTTGAATATCGATCTTTCAAAAATTCTAACGGATGTCACCCTCTTCAGGATGGCTCCTCCAACGTGCCAAAATCCAGACCGCAATGATGGAGATCAGTCGAACCCTCTGATAAACCACAAGTATAGGGGATCGCAACAGTTTTCGAGGGTAGAGTATTCAACCCAAATTTATTGATTCGACACAAGGGGAGCCAAAGAATATTCTCAAGTATTAGAAGCTGAGTTTTCAATTCAACCACACCTGGAAACTTAATATCTGCAGCAAAGTGTTTGGTAGCAAAGTAATATGATAGTAGTGGTAACGATAGCAAAATAATATTTTTGGGTTTTATAGTGATTGTAACAATAGCAACGGAAAAGTAAATACGCGAAGAATAATATATGGAAAGCTCGTAGGCAATGGATCGGTGATATTGAATTATGTCGGATGCGGTTCATCATGTAATAGTCATAACATAGGGTGACACAGAACTAGCTCCAATTCATCAATGTAATGTAGGCATGTATTCAGAATATAGTCATGCATGCTTATGGAAAAGAACATGCATGACATCTTTTGTCCTACCCTCCCGTGGTAGCGGGGTCCTATTGGAAACTAAGGGATATTAAGGCCACCTTTTAATAGAGTGCCGGACCAAAGCATTAACACATAGTGAATACATGAACTCCTCATACTACGGTCATCATCGGGAGTGGTCCCGATTATTATCACTTCGGGGTTGCCGGAACATAACACATAGTAGGTGACTATAGACTTGCAAGATAGGATCAAGAACTCTCATATATTGATGAAAACATAATAGGTTCAGATCTGAAATCATGGCACTCGGGCCCTAGTGACAAGCATTAAGCATAGCAAAGTCATAGCAACATCAATCTCAGAACATAGTGGATACTAGGTAGCAAACCCTAACAAAACTAACTCGATTACATGATAAATCTCATCTAACCCATCACCGTCCAGCAATCCTACGATGGAATTACTCACACACGGCGGTGAGCATCATGAAATTGGTGATGGAGGAAGGTTGATGATAACGATGGCGACGGATTCCCCTCTTTGGAGCCCCGAACGGACTCCAGATCAACCCTCCCGAGAGAGTTTAGGGCTTGGCGGCGGCTCCGTATCGTAAAACACGATGAATCCTTATCTCTGCTTTTTTTTCTCCTCGAACACAAATATATGGAGTCAGGGTTGAGGTCGGTGGAGCGTCAGGGGGCCCATGAGACAGGGGGCGCGCCCCCACCCTCGTGGACAGGTGGTGGCCCCCTGACGTGGATCTTTCTTCCAGTATTTTTTATATATTCCAAAATAATTCTCCGTGGATTTTCAGGTCATTCCGAGAACTTTTATTTCTGCACAAAAATAACACCATGGCAGTTCTGCTGAAAACAGCATCAGTCCAGGTTAGTTCCATTCAAATCATGCAAGTTAGAGTCCAAAACAAGGGCAAAAGTGTTTGGAAAAGTAGATACGACGGAGACGTATCAACTCTCCCAAGCTTAAAACTTTGCTTGTCCTCAAGCAATTCAGTTGATAAACTGAAAGTGATAAAGAAAAACTTTTACAAACTCTGTTTGCTCTTGTTGTTGTAAATATGTAAAGCCAGCATTCAAGTTTTCAGCAAAGATTATGGACTAACCATAGTCACAATAACATTTAGGTCTCATGTTTACTCATATCAATGGCATGATCAACTAGCGAGCAATAACAATAAATCTCTGATGACAACACTTTCTCAAAACAATCATGATATGATATAACAGGATGGTATCTCGCTAGCCTTTCTGAGACCGCAAAACATAAATGCAGAGCACCTTCAAAGATCAAGGACAGACTAGACATTGTAATTCATTGTAAAAGAGATCCAGTCAAGTCAGACTCAATGAAAACTAACAGTAATGAATGCAAATGACAGTTGTGCTCTCCAACTAGTGCTTTTTAATAAGAGGGTGATGACTCAACATAAAAGTAAATAGATATGCCCTTCACAGAGGGAAGCAGGGATTTGTAGAGGTGCCAGAGCTCGGTTTTGAAATAGATATGAATAATATTTTGAGTGGCATACTTTCATTATCAACATAACAACCAAGAGATGGCGATATCTTCCATGCTACACACATTATAGGCGGTTCCCAAACAGAATGGTAAAGTTTATACTCCCCCTCCACCAACAAGCATCAATCCATGGCTTGCTCGAAACAACGAGTGCCTCCAACTAACAACAGTCCTGGGGGAGTTTTGTTTGCAATTATTTTGATTTGATTTGCATAAAGCATGGGACTGGGCATCCCGGTGACCAGCCATTTTCTCGTGAGTGAGGAGCGGAGTCCACTCCTCTTGAGAATAACCCGCCTAACATGGAAGATACAGACAGCCCTAGTTGATACATGAGCTATTCGAGCATACAAAACAGAATGTTTATTTGAAGGTTTAGAGTTTGGCACATACAAATTTACTTGGGACGGCAGGTAGATACCGTATATAGGTAGGTATGGTGGACTCATATGGAATAACTTTGGGGTTTATGGAATTGGATGCACAAGCAGTATTCCCTCTTACTACAAGTGAAGGCTAGAAAAAGACTGGGAAGCGACCAGCTAGAGAGCGACAACAGTCATGAACATGCATTAAAATTAATCAACACCGAATGCAAGCATGAGTAGGATATAATGCACCATGAACATAAATATCATAGAGGCTATGTTGATTTTGTTTCAACTACATGCGTGAACATGTGCCAAGTCAAGCCACTCGAATCATCCAAAAGAGGATACCACCCTATCATACCACATCACAACCATTTTAATAGCATGTTGGCACGCAAGGTAAACCATTATAAGCTCCTAGCTAATTAAGCATGGCATAAGCAACTATAATCTCTAATTGTCATTGCAAATATGTTTCTTTCATAATAGGCTGAATCAGGAACGATGAACTAATCATATTTACAAAAACAAGAGAGGTCGAGTTCATACCAGCTTTTCTCATCTCAATAAGTTCATCATATAATCATCATTATTGCCTTTCACTTGCACGACCGAATAGTGTGGAAAATAATAATAGTGCACGTGCATCGGACTAAGCTGGAATCTGCAAGCATTCAATTCAAGAGAGAAGACAAGGTAATATGGGCTCTTTGTTAGATCAATAATAATGCATATGAGAGCCACTCAACATTTTCATTATGGTCTTCTCCTATCGACCCCCAAAGAACAAGAAAAGAAATAAAAGTAGTTACACGGGAAAGCTCCCAACAAGCAAAAGAAGAATGAGAAATCTTTTTGGGTTTTCTTTTTAATTACTACTACAAGCATGGAAAGTAAACTAATTAAAAAGCTATAACTATTTTTTTGTTTTTCTTAAGGTTTATCAAACACACAAGAAGAAATCATAAAAAGGAAAATAAACTAGCATGGATGATACAATGAAAAAGTATGAGCACCGACAACTAGCATGAGTGTGTGAACATGAATGTAATATCGGTGAGAAATACGTACTCCCCCAAGCTTAGGCTTTTGGCCTAAGTTGGTCTATGGCCACGGCTGGCCTGGCGGATATCCAAAGTTGTAGCTGGGGTCATACTGAGATGCAGCGGCAATTGCCTGATGAGCTGCAGCTTGGAGGCGAGCTGTCTCCGCCCTCCTCTCGTACTCGGTCGCCTCCTCCCTGGTTATAACATATCTCCCTTTTGCCTGAAAGTCAAAAAAAGTAGGAGCAGGGAGAGCAACATGATAGGTGCGTCGTCTGTCAAAGATTAGTCGGTACTAGAGATATTGATCGTTCCTCTCAATAAACTGATGACGAACCATAGCCTCATAATCTAAATAAACAGGAGGCAACTCAATATCATACCCACGTATGGGTATATCAAGAAAATTAGCTAGACGGGTTGCATAAATTCCACCAAAGAAATCTCCATTAAATATATTGTTATGCAACCTACGTGCAACAATGGCTCCCAAATTATAATGTTTATCTCCTAATACAGCACTCCTGAGAACACTGAGGTCAGGGACACACATGTGACATGCTTCATCCTTACCATTTATGCACCTACCTATGAAGAGAGCAAAATAATGTATAACAGGAAAATTAATGCTCCCTATGGTAGCTTGTGTTATATCTCTAGATTCCCCCACAGTTATACTAGCAAGAAAATCTCTAAACTCATATTTTCGAGGCTCACTAGTGCTGCCCCATTGTGGAAGTTTGCAAGCAGTATTAAAATCCTCTAAGTCCATAGTATAAGAATTTTCATAAAGATCAAATAGGATAGTTTGAGGATTGCGTGATGATGAAAATTCAAACCTTCTCACAAAGGAATCAGTGAGATAGTGGTATTGGCGGCACTTATCTGCCTCGAAGCTCTCAAGATCGGCATTATGCACATACGCGTTAAATTCTTCCTTGATTCCTGCTCGATCCATAAAGTCCTCTGACGGCCATTCACAAGCCCGCACCTGAGCTTCCCTCGGTGGTTCATCATCGGCATCGCGTATTGCGAGCCTGGGTCCTTGCTTCCTTGAAGGACCACCTTGGTACATTTTCCTAAACATATTTCTTCCTCTGAAAAATTTCTGAAATTTTTAGTAACATCGAAATAAAAGTGAACTAAACTCAACAAAATTGATAGCAACTACTCCCACAAGTGCCTAGAGGGTATATCATGCATTAAAACTACTCTTGACCATATAAATTTGACATGCAAGCTCAAGAATAGGGTCACCTAAGCAGCAAAAATTTACAATGAATAAAGCAATAGAACAAAAACTAATTGAGCCATTGGAGGAGTCACATACCAAGGAACAATCCCCCAAAGCAGTTTTGTGAATGGAGCTTTGAGCAAGGAGATCGAAAATGGCAGCAAAATGAGTTTGGACTCGGGTTTGAGCTGGTTGGTGATTTTTGTGGGAGGAAGAACGGATGTGTGGTGGCTGGAATAAGTGGAGGGGAGCCACCGTGGGCCCACGAGGCAGGGGCGTGCCCTGGACCCTCGTGGCCAGGTGCTTGCTCCCCCTGCTGTGTTCTCAGTGCCAGATATTCTCAAATATTTCAGAAAAAATCATATTTAAATTTCAGGGCATTTTGGAGAACTTTTATTTTCGGGGTATTTTTTATTACATGGATAATTCAGAAAACAGACATAATATACTATTTTTGCTTTATTTCAACTAAATTACATGAAGTAAAAAGAGGGTACAGAGAGTTGTGTTTTCTAAATTCATCCATCTCACGCTCATCAAAAGGAATCCACTAACAAGGTTGATCAAGTCTTGTTAACAAACTCATTATGAATAACATGGAATCGGAGAAATTTCGAATCACACTAGGTTACCTCAAAGGGGATATGCACATCCCCAACAATAAAAATATCATATTTCTTCTTGACAGTAGGAAGAGGAAATTCAAAACCTCCAATAGTAATTGTTGAAATTTTTCCAATAGAATTGATAATGTGGACTTGAGGTTGTTTCCTCAGAAAGTGTACCGTATGCTCATTACCATTAACATGAAAAGTGACATTGCCTTTGGTGCAATCAATAACAGCCCCTGCAGTATTCAAAAAGGGTCTTCCAAGAATAATAGACATACTATCGTCCTCGGGAATATCAAGAATAACAAAGTCCGTTAAAATAGTAACGTTTGCAACCACAACAGGCACATCCTCACAAATACCGACAGGTATAGCAGTTGACTTATCAACCATTTGCTAAGATATTTCAGTAGGTGTCAACTTATTCAAATCAAGTCTACGATATAAAGAGAGAGGCATAACACTAACACCGGCTCCAAGATCACATAAAGCAGTTTTAACATAGTTTCTTTTAATGGAGCATGTTATAGTTGGTACTCTGGGATCTCCTAGTTTCTTAGGTATTCCACCCTTAAAAGTATAATTAGCAAGCATGGTGGAAATTTCAGCTTCCGGTATCTTTCTTTTATTAGTAATAATATATTTCATGTACTTATCATAAGGATTCATTTTGAGCATATTAGTCAAACGCATATGCAAGAAGATAGGTCTAATCATTTCAGCAAAGCACTCAAAATCCTCATCATCCTTTTTCTTGGATGGTTTAGGAGGAAAAGGCATGGGTTTCTGAACCCATGGTTCTCTTTCTTTACCGTGCTTCCTAGCAACAAAGTCTCTCTTATCATAACGTTGGTTCTTTGATTGTGGGTTATCAAGATCAACAACAGGTTCAGTTTCTACATCATTATCATTGCTAGGTTGAGCATCAACATGAACATCATCATTAACATTATATCTAGGTTCATGTTCATTACCAGATTGTGTTTCAGCATTAGAAATAGAAATATGATTGGGATTCTCAGGTGTGTCTACAACAGGTTCACTAGAAGCATGCAAAGTCCTATCATTTTTCTTTTTCTTCCTCTTAGAAGGACTAGGTGCATCAATATTATTTCTCTGAGAATCTTGCTCAATTCTCTTAGGATGGCCCTCAGGATACAAAGGTTCCTGAGTCATTTTACCACCTCTAGTCATAACTCTAACAGCATTATCATCTTTCTTACTATTTAATTCATTGAGCAAATCATTCTGAGCTTTAAGTACTTGTTCTACTTGAGTGGTAACCATAGAAGCATGTTTACTAATAAGTTTTAGTTCACCTTTAACATTAGCCATATAATCACTCAAGTGTTCAATCATATAAGCATTATGTTTCAATTGTCTACCAACATAAGCATTAAAATCTTCTTACTTAACCATAAAGTTATCCAACTCATCTAAGCATTGGCTAACAAACTTAGTAGGGCGGATTTCAGTTTTATCATATCTATAGAGAGAATTTACCTTTACTACCTGTGTCGGGTTATCAAGACCATGTATTTCTTCAACAGGCGGTAAATTAATACCATGTATTTCTTCAATAGGAGGTAAATTCTTAACATCTTCAGCTTTAATGCCTTTTTCTTTCATAGATTTCTTTGCCTCTTGCATATCTATCTTCAGGACTGAGAAATAGAATACGCCTTTTCTTCGGAGTTGGCTCAGGGGTTGGTTCAGGAATTGGATCAGGGATTGGATCAGGAAGTGTCCAATTATTTTCATTAGTCAACATATTATTCAGTAGAATTTCAGCTTCATCTCGTGTTCTTTCCCTGAAAACACAACCAGCACAACTATCCAGGTGGTCTCTGGAAGCATCGGTTAGTCCATTATAAAAGATATCAAGTATTTCATTTTTCTTCAGAGGATGATCAGGCAAAGCATTACGTAATTGGAGAAGCCTCCCCCAAGCTTGTGGGAGACTCTCTTCTTCAATTTGCACAAAATTATATATTTCCCTTAAAGCAGCTTGTTTCTTATGAGCGGGGAAATATTTAGCAGAGACGTAATAAATCATATCCCTGGGGACTACGCACACAACCAGGATCAAGAGAATTAAACCATATCTTAGCATCACCCTTTAATGAGAACATAAATAATTTAAGGATATAATAATAGCAAGTTTTCTCATCATTAGTGAATAGGGTGGCTATATCATTTAATTTAGTAAGATGTGCCACAATAGTTTCAGATTCATAGCCATAGAAAGGATCAGATTCAACCAAAGTAATTATATCAGGGT
The DNA here is from genome assembly GCF_003073215.2 of Triticum urartu. Lineage (NCBI taxonomy): Eukaryota > Viridiplantae > Streptophyta > Magnoliopsida > Poales > Poaceae > Triticum > Triticum urartu. The sequence goes on along the minus strand of NC_053028.1, from coordinate 372,833,924 downwards.
CGACAGAGAATTCATAATCCTTATCACTAACAAAGATAGGTGAAGTAGCATAAGCAGGATCATATTTCATTCTAGCATTCAGAGTTTTTTGTTTTAGCTTAGCTAATAATTTCTTAAGATCACTCCTATCATTGCAAGCAAGAAAGTCTCTAGCAGCTTCTTCATCCATAACATAACCCTCGGGAACAACAGGCAATTCATATCTAGGGGGAGAATATTCATCATCACTTTCATCAATATTATCAGTTTCAATAATTTCATTCTCTCTAGCCCTAGCAAGTTGTTCATCAAGAAATTCACCAAGTGGCATAGTAGTATCAAGCATAGAAGTAGTTTCATCATAAGTATCATGCATAGCAGAAGTGGCATCATCAATAACATGCGACATATCAGAATTAATAGTAGAAGCAGGTTTAGGTGTCGCAAGCTTACTCAAAATAGAAGGTGAATCAAGTGCAGAGCTAGATGGCAGTTCCTTACATCCCCTCGTAGTTGAGGGATAAATTTTGGTTCTTGGATCTTTCAAGTTCTTCATAATGATAAGCAGATATAAATCCCAAGTGACTCAAAGAATAGAGCTATGCTCCCCGGCAATGGCGCCAGAAAATAGTCTTGATAACCCACAAGTATAGGGGATCGCAACAATTTTCGAGGGTAGAGTACTCAACCCAAATTTATTGATTCGACACAAGGGGAGCCAAAGAATATTCTCAAGTATTAGCAGTTGAGTTGTCAATTCAACCACACCTGGAAACTTAATATCTGCAGCAAAGTGTTTAGTAGCAAAGTAATATGATAGTAGTGGTAATGATAGCAAAATAATATTTTGGGGTTTTATAGTGATTGTAACAATAGCAACGGAAAAGTAAATAAGCGAAGAACAATATATGGAAAGCTCGTAGGCAATGGATCGGTGATAGAGAATTATGTCGGATGCGGTTCATCATGTAACAGTCATAACATAGGGTGACACAGAACTAGCTCCAATCCATCAATGTAATGTAGGCATGTATTCCGAATATAGTCATACGTGCTTATGGAAAAGAACCTGCAGGACATCTTTTGTCCTACCCTCCCGTGGCAGCGGGGTCCTATTGGAAACTAAGGGATATTAAGGCCTCCTTTTAATAGAGTACCAGACCAAAGCATTAACACATAGTGAATACATAAACTCCTCAAACTACGGTCATCACCGGGAGTGGTCCCGATTATTGTCACTTCGGGGTTGCCGGATCATAACACATAGTAGGTGACTATAGACTTGCAAGATAGGATCAAGAACTCTCATATATTGATGAAAACATAATAGGTTCAGATCTGAAATCATGGCACTTCGGCCCTAGTGACAAGCATTAAGCATAGCAAAGTCATAGCAATATCAATCTCAGAACATAGTGGATACTAGGGATCAAACCCTAACAAAACTAACTCGATTACATGATAAATCTCATCCAACCCATCACCGTCCAGCAAGCCTACGATGGAATTACTCACACACGGCGGTGAGCATCATGAAATTGGTGATGGAGGAAGGTTGATGATGATGATGGCGACGGATTCCCCTCTCCGGAGCCCCGAACGGACTCCAGATCAACCCTCCCGAGAGAGTTTAGGGCTTGGCGGTGGCTCCGTATCGTAAAACGCAATGAATCCTTCTCTCTAATTTTTTTCTCCCCGAACACCAATATATGGAGTTAGGGTTGAGGTCAGTGGAGCGTCAGGGAGACCACGAGGCAGGGGGGCGCGCCCAGGGGGTAGGGCGCGCCCCCACCCTCGTGGACAGGTGGTGGCCCCCTGACGTGGATCTTTCTTCCAGTATTTTTTATATATTCCAAAATAATTCTTCGTGGATTTTCAGGTCATTTCGAGAACTTTTATTTCTGCACAAAAATAACACCATGGCAATTCTACTGAAAACAGCGTCAGTCCGGGTTAGTTCCATTCAAATCATGCAAGTTAGAGTCGAAAACAAGGGCAAAAGTGTTTCGAAAAGTAGATACGACGGAGACGTATCACCCTCCGCCACCACCTCCACCTCCAGAGGCATGGCAAGCTGTCATGGTAGCCACCAACGCCAACACTCAGATGCTTTTGCAACTCTTTTAAGAGCGCGACCAAGGGCAAGGCAACCAAGGAAATCAAGGCCAAGGCAACAATCAGCCTAAGTTTGCTACCCTCAACCAGTTCCTCGCAAACCAGCCAAAGTCCTTCGGCAACTGTGTCGAGGCCAAAGACGCCGACGACTGGCTCGTGGATATCTGCAAACATTTTGAATGTAGCAATGTCAGGCCTGAGGACTTTGTCAAGTTTGCTTCGTTTCAACTCAAGGACCAAGCTGCTGAGTGGTATCAACAATAGAGAGATTCCAGAGGAGGTCGTGTGATTACCTGGGATGATTTCCGTCGAGACTTCAAAGCTCATCACATTCCTCCAAGTGTAGCTGAGAGCAAGCGTGGGGAGTTCCGCAATCTCAAGCAAGGCAGCATGTCTGTGTATCTACACAATATCCAGTTTCAGAAACTTTCTCGCTTTGCTAAACAAGACGTTCCTGATGAAAAGAGTATGATCTCTCAATTCAGAGGTGGCCTCAGAGAGGATCTGCAATTAGCTCTCGTTCTTCTTGAGCCGACCAAGTTCAATCAATTCTATAACATGGCACTAAAGCAAGAAGCTACTCAGCTCAAGTGTGATGCATCAAAGAAGAGAGTCAGGGACGCAGTTCCATCTTCTTCTTCATCACAAGTGGCAGCTAAGCAACAGAAGTTCTGGTTGCCTCCTCCTCGTCCGTTTCGTCAGTCCCACTAGCAGAAGAGCAAAGGTGGGAATGGATCTTCCCACCCACCCAATCCAGTCTATCAAAACAAAGCTCGGTCTCAGACTCCAAGGTCAAGTGCTCCTTATCACCGTCCGCTCTCAGAGGTTACTTGCAACAAGTGTCAGTAGAAGGGGCACTATGCAAACAAACAAATGCTTCAACCAAAGGCGCCTTCCGCCTCCTCCTCTTGTGAGATTTGCCATCAATGCAGTGGTCAAGCATAATCCCAAGCACGCTAAGGTGAACATGGTGAACGCAGCTCAGGAAGAGGATTCTTCAGATGTGATCATGGGTAACCTTCCAGTTAACTCCATTCCTGCTAAAGTATTATTTGATACTGGTGCATCACATTCTTTCATGTCATACCCATTTGCATCGGAGCACAGTGTTGACACAGAGGTTTTGTCCAAAGTTATGCAAGTTGTTTCTCTGGGAAAGCTTATGACTTCTAGTTTGGTTGCTCCCGATGTCTCTGTCCAGTTGGGAGACTATAAATTTCTATCTTCTCCAATTGTTCTTGGTGACTCGGATATTGATCTAATTCTCAGGATGGACTGGCTTTCTAAGCACAAGGCTCATCTTGATTGTGCTGCCAGGAAAATTCAATTGACACACTCTTCTGAGGATGTGATCATCTATGCCGCTTGTGACGAAACCATTCGACTGTTTTCTCTCAATGAGAAGGGCGAGTTGAATGCCATCTCTCAGATTCTAGACGTTTGTGAATATCAAGACGTCTTTGCAGAAGAGCTTCTGGGAATGCCTCCTCACCGGCCAGTTGAATTCGTTATCGATCTTGATCCTGGCACGGAACCTGTTTGCAAGCGTCCTTACAAGCTTGGACCAAAGGAATTGAATAAACAGATCGATGAACAAGAGCGTCTGGGTCTGATCAGACTGAGTTCATCTCCATGGGGTTGTGGTGTTCTTTTTGTCCAGAAGAAGGATGGCACGGACCGACTTTGTGTCGACTACCGCCCATTGAACAAGAAGACAATAAAGAACAAGTATCCACTTCCCAACATCAATGAGCTATTCGAGCAACTTAAAGGGGCCAAAGTATTCTCCAAACTTGACCTCCATATGGGTTATCATCAGATTCGCATTCATGAACAAGATATCCCCATGACAGCATTCAGAACAAGCTATGGTTCTTATGAATATATTGTCATGTCTTTCGGCCTTGTCAATGCTCCTCCAACGTTCTCTCGCATGATGAACTTCATCTTCAACCCGTACACAAATGATTTCGTCCTGGTGTATCTCGATGATATCTTGGTCTTTTCCAAGAATAAGGAGGATCATGCCAAGCATTTGAGATTGGTACTCGACAAACTCAGAGAGCATCAATTCTATGCGAAGATTTCCAAGTGTGAGTTCTGGCTTGATGAGGTTCTTTACCTTGGTCATATCGTCTCCGCTAAGGGCACCGCTGTTAATCCCGAGAAGGTGTCTGCAATTGTGAATTGGGAACCTCCTCAGAATGTCAAGTAGCTCCGCAGTTTTCTTGGGCTTGCAAGCTATTGTCGAAGATTCGTTGAGAATTTCTCTAAGATTCCAAAGCCTCTTTCCAACCTCCTCCAGAAGCATGTCAAGTATGTCTGACGCCTGAATGTGACATTGCTTTCAACACCCTGAAAGAGAAGCTGGTCACAGCTCCTGTCTTGAATCCTCCTGATGAATCCAAGCCAAGTTTTCTGTGATGCCTCCTTACAAGGTCTCGGTGCTGTGTTAATGCAAGAGAAGAAAGTTGTGGCTTATACCTCTCGTCAGTTGAAGCCCAACGAAAGGAACTACCCCACTCATGACCTTGAGTTGGCGGCAGTTGTCCATGCATTATTAACGTGGAGACATCTCTTGTTGGGAAGGAAAGTGGACATCTTCACAGATCATAAGAGCCTCAAGTACATCTTCACTCAACCCAACCTCAACCTCAGGCAGACTCGATGGGTCGAAATGATTCAAGAATACAATCTGAGTATTGAATATACTCCAGGCAAAGCCAATGTCATTGCAGATGCTTTGAGCAGGAAGGCTTACTGCAACAGCTTAATTCTCAAGCCCTTCCAACCGGACCTTTGTGAAGCTTTTCGCAAACTGAATCTCCAAGTTGTTCCTCAAGGCTTTCTTGCCAACCTCAAAGTCTCTCCTACTTTGGAAGATCAAATTAGTGAGGCACAACTCCTGGATTCCATGGTGAAGAAGGTGAAAAATGGGATTGCCAAGAGCCAACCTAAATACAAGTGATATCGCATTGATGACAAAGACACTCTATTCTTCGAGGACCAGATTGTGGTTCCTAAAGGTGATCTAAGGAAAGTCATTATGAATCAGGCACACAATTCCCTTCTATCCATTCATCCTAGAAGTACGAAGATGTACCATGACCTAAAGTAGTCGTATTGGTGGACTCGAATGAAGCGAGAAATTGCTCAGTTCGTGAATGAATGTGATGTCTGCAGAAGGGTGAAAGCAGAACACCAACGGCCAGCTGGTCTCCTCCAACCTCTTGCTATTCCAGAATGGAAGTTTGACCATATTGATATGGACTTCATGACTGGATTTCCCAAGTCCAAGCGTGGAAATGATGTTATCTTTGTTGTCATCGACAAGCTTACAAAAGTGGCTCATTTCCTTCCAATCAAGGAATCTATCACAGCAGCTCAGTTCGCAGAGCTATACACCTCTAGGATTGTATCTTTGCACGGTATTCCGCAATTGATATCTTCAGATTGTGGAAGCATTTTCACCTCCAAGTTTTGGGACTCCTTCCAGAAGGCCATGGGCACCAACATTCGCTTCAGCACAGCTTTCCATCCTCAAACTAGTGGCCAAGTCGAGCGAATCAATCAAATCCTTGAAGATATGCTCAGGGCTTGTGTCATTTCCTTCGGTATGAAGTGGGAAGATTGTATTCCATATGCCGAGTTCTCCTACAACAATAGCTTCCAAGCGAGTTCAGGCAAGGCCCCATTCGAAATTATCTATGGCAGAAAGTGTCGTACTCCTCTCAATTGGTCAGAGACTGGTGAACGCCAACTTCTTGGCAATGACTTCATCACAGAAGCTGAAGAAATGTGTAAAGTCATCCGTGAAAATCTCAAAGCCGCGCAATCACGCCAGAAGAGTTACTATGATAGCAAGCACCGTGACTTGGCTTTCGAGATCGGAGACCATGTCTACCTCCGCGTCTCTCCAATGAAAGGCACTCGTCGCTTCGGTATCAAAGGGAAGCTTGCCCCTAGATATGTGGGTCCTTTCAAGATCATTGGCAAAAGAGGCGACCTCGCCTATCAACTTGAGCTTCCGTCCAACTTCGCAAATGTGCATGATGTGTTTCACGTGTCACAGCTTCGCAAGTGCTTCAAGACTCTTGAGCGCACCATCAACTTCGAAGAGATTGATCTTCAAGAAGATTTGTCTTATCATGAGCATCCCGTTGCTATTCTTGAAGAAACCGAGCGCAAGACTCACAACAAGTCTATCAACTTCCTGAAAGTGAAGTGGTCACACCATTCCGACCGAGAAGCCACCTGGGAGCGCGAGGATCACCTCCGTTCCGAATATCCGGAGTTCTTTCAGTCCTAGATCTCGAGACGAGATCCTCTCGTAGTGGTGGAGTGTTGTAACACCCCGGATGTAACTTGCCATATTTGTAACTCCGACTCTTTCCATTTTCGGCCTTAAGTTATGAGATTCCCTTCGTGGTTGGGTTTTTGTCTTTGTTTTGTATTTTGTTCATGTCATGCATTTCATATCATGTCATCATGTTCGTCTCATGCATACGAGCATTTTCCCTGTTCTCCGTTTCGCAATCCGACACTCCTACATGCACCGGCACATCCCTCTTGTCTCTTTTCGTGAGAGGGTGTTAAACATTCTCAGAATGAACCAAGATTTGTCAAGTGGCCTTGGTACACCACCGGTAGACCACTTGTCAAATTTCGTTCCATTTGGAGGTTGTTTGATGCTCCAATGGTTAACCGGGTAACCGCAAAGGCCTCTGGTGTGTTGCAGCCCAACACCCCTTCAAAACAGCCCAATAACCCATCTAAACCATCTCCATGTCCTCCATCGTCGGATCACGATTCTGTGGGTGAAAACTACACCTCATTTGGACACTCCAAACTCCATCTACCTATAAATATGTGCCTCTCCCCCGAAATTTGGGTCCAAACCCTAGTCTTCTTCCACCTCGCGCCGCCGGACAAGTCCGTCTGCGCCGGACGTGTCCGCTGGACGCGTCACCCCGGCCAATCCACCGCCGCCACGTTAGCCGCCGTCGCCACCCTCTCTCTCCCCCGCGCCCGCCGCCGGCCCGCGCGGCCCGCGCGTAGCCCGCGCCCGCCCGAGCAGCCCCGCGCCTTGCACCGCCGTCCGCTGTCGCCCGGCCGTCCGCGCCTTGCACCGCCGTCCTCCGCCGCCCTCCGTCCTCCGCCAGCGCGTCCGCCTCACCCACCGCCCCGCGCCTCGGTCGCCGGCCGCCGCCGTCGAGCGCCGCCTCCTCCTCGCCGCACAGCTCTACCGCCGCCCATGCCGGATCCGGCGTAGATCCGGCCGGAGGAGCTCGCCGTCGGCCGGATCGGCAGCTTGCCGGACCTCTCCGGTTATCTTCTTCCCCGCATCCAGATCCGAACCCCTCTGCCTCGGTTTTCGCGCGTTGAGTTTTTCCTCTCGAGGTCGTATTTCTCTTAAGTCCCAAACCCCCCCTTATGTTTTTATGCCATGTTCATCGCATCGTGTCTCCGCGCTCGTTGCTTCGATTCATGCATATGATATATGAAATTGTTCGTCTCGTTGAGCTCTTCTCGTTAGAAGCATTTACATGCATGTTGCTGTCTGTTATGATGCCATTTTCATTGATGCAAGAGTGCTATAAAATGTTAGGAGCTGGTACTTATCAGTTTATGGTGATTTGCCATTTTTGTTACATTTGATATGAGCATCTTTTGAGCATGAGGTGTACATGAGTTTTGAACTACACCATGCCATCTTTACAGGGGTGCTTGTCTTATATTTTTTTGATCTATGTCGTGACTAGCACAAGCATGCAAAGTAGCCTCTGCAATGTTGCTATTTTCAGGGACTTAGGATTTTGCTAAGTCTTTTCCTGCTGTTATTTTGATGCCATGTAAATTTGATGCTACGTTGAGATCCATGCTTATTTTGGGATACTTCACTAAGGATGTTTCGGACAAGTGGTTATACTCTATCCATCCATGCCCCTGTTTGCAATTATGGAGTTGTCTAGCATGTGTTGTTCTTGCTCTACTTTTGATATAAAATGTTCCTGGCAGAATGTTAACATGTTAATCAATTTTGCCATGGTTGTTGCTAGTGATCCATGCATTTTATGAACTTTATCTTGACATAGTTAGCTTCACGAACATGTCATCTTGTTGTTGGTATGCCTGTTTTGTCATGCAATGCTTTGTGGTCAGTGGCATGAGCTCGCAAAGTTGCTATCATAATTCTGTTTATGTCATGCTCTGTTTTTCTGCCAAGTCTGAAACTGTTAATAAAACTTGCTATGTTTACATGGGTGCCATCATATCTTCTTTGCCTTTTTGGTTCATGTTCAGTAAGGTACTTTTGAACTATGCTTTTAGTAGAATCATGACATGCCTTGGTTTGCTATGATATGTTCCTGTAGAATGTTGTTTGCTTGCTCTAAACTTTGCTTCTGATGTTGTTTTTGACATGTTAGTATTTTCACCAAGTCTGTGAAGCTGATATCTTTTGCACTTTTGCCATGCTTGTTTGAACCTGTTATATTGTGTTTTAGCCATAGCTCAGTGTTCATGTTTTGTCAAGCATCTCTTGTACATCACTGCCATATGCCTTGTTGCTATCTTGGAGTGCAGTAGCTTAGTTTCTTGTTGCATTCTAAGTGTCATCGTGCTGTTAATTACAATTTTTCACCATCCTTGTTTTGCTTGCCATTTGCAAACCGTGCATCCGTTTCTGGTGATCTTTATATCGATTTAAACCGAAATCATCTCATCTTTCCAGCGGCATACTTGGTATGCCAAGTTGATGCCTTGATCATTCTTTTCCTTCCGAAGCACGCATATGCATTGCATATCACATCTCGCATATCATGCCATGTATTGCATCATATTGCTTGTGCATTGCATCGTGATTGATTGTTGTTCCATTGCTTGTGTTCTTGCTTTGGGTAGAGCCGGGAGACGAGTACGTGAATGAGGAACCTGTTGAGTATGCTACCGAGGATCAAGCTTTCGACAACTCTGAGAACTTTGCAGGCAAGATGACCATACCCTCAAAATCACTTCTATCTTTGCTTGCTAGATGTTTGCTCTATTGCTATGTCGCGCTCCCTACCACTTCTATATCATGCCTCTCATATTGCCATGCCAAGCGTCTAACCCACCTTCCTAGCAAACCGTTGTTTGGCTATGTTACCGCTTTTGCTCAGCCCCTCTTATAGAGTTGCTAGTTGCAGGTGAAGATGAAGTTTGTTCCATGTTGAAATATGGATATTGTTGGGCTTTCATTATTATATCTTATTTACTTTAATGCATCTATATACTTGGTAAAGGGTGGAAGGCTCGGCCTTATGCCTGGTGTTTTGTTCCACTCTTGCGCCCTAGTTTCCGTCATGCCGGTGTTATGTTCCTTGATTATGTGTTCCTTATGCGGTTGGGTGTTATGGGATCCCCTTGACAGTTCGGCTTGAATAAAACTCCTCCAGCAAGGCCCAACCTTGGTTTTACCATTTGCCTGCCTACCACCATATACCTTTCCCTTGGGTTCTGCAGACTCAAGGGTCATCTTTATTTTAACCCCCCCCCCCCCGGGCCAGTGCTCCTCTGAGTGTTGGTCCGAACCGAGTAGACTGCGCGGCCACCTCGGGGAAACTTGAGGGTTGGTTTTACTCGTAGGATGTCTCATCCGGTGTTGCCCTGAGAACGAGATACGTGCGACTCCTACCGGGATTTGTCAGCACATCGGGCGGCTTTGCTGGTCTTGTTTTACCATTATTGAAATGTCTTGTAATCGGGATTCCGAGACTGATCAGGTCTTCCCGGGAGAAGGAATATCCTTCGTTGACCACGAGAGCTTGTGATGGGATAAGTTGGGACACCCCTGCAGGGTATAAACTTTCGAGAGCCGTGCCCGCGGTTATGTGGCAGATGGGAATTTGTTAATATCCGGTTGTAGAGAACTTGGCACTTAATTAAAATGAATCAACCGCGTGTGTAGCCGTGATGGTCTCTTTTCGGCAGAGTCCGGGAAGAGAACACGGTCTCGTGTTATGCTTGAACGTATGTAGCTTCAGGATCACTTCTTGATCACTCATAGCTTCTCGGCCGTGCGTTGCTTCTCTTCTCGCTCTTATTTGCGTATGTTAGCCACCATATATGCTTAGTGCTTGCTGCAGCTCCACCTCAATACCTTTTCCTACCCATAAGCTTAAATAGTCTTTATCTCGCAGGTGTGAGATTGCTGAGTCCTCGTGACTCACGGATACTTCCAAACAGTTGCAGGTGCCGAGGATACCAGTGCAGGTGTGATACGTCTCCAACGTATCTATAATTTTTGATTGCTCCATGCTATTATATTATCTATTTTGAATGTTAATGGGCTTATTTTTACACTTTTATATTATTTTTGGGACTAACCTATTAATGGGAGGCCTAGCCCAAATTGCTGTTTTTTGCCTATTTTAGAGTTTCGCCGAAAAGGAATATCAAACGGAGTCCAAACGGAATGAAACCTTCAAGAGCGTTATTTTTGGAACAAACGTGATCCAGGAGACTTGGAGTGGACGTCAAGAAACAATCGAGGAGGCCACGAGGCAGGGGGCGCGCCCACCCCCCTGGGCACGTCCTCCACCCTCGTGGGCCCCTCGTTGCTCCACCGACCTACTTCTTCCTCCTATATATATCCATATACCCCGCAAACATCCAGGAGCACCACGAAAACCTAATTCCACCGCTGCAACCTTCTGTACCCAAGAGATCCCATCTTGGGGCCTTTTCCGGAGCTCCGCCCGAGGGGGCATTGATCACGGAGGGCCTCTACATCAACTCCATGGCCCCTCCGATGATGTGTGAGTAGTTTACTTCAGACCTTCGGGTCCATAGCTAGTAGCTAGATGGCTTATTCTCTCTCTTTGGATCTGAATACAAAGTTCTCCTCGATTCTCTTGGAGATCTATTCGATGTAATCTTCTTTTGTGGTGTGTTTGTCGATATCCGACGAATTGTGGGTTTATGATCAAGTTTATCTATGAACAATATTTGATCTTCTCTGAATTCTTTTATGTATGATTGGTTTATCTTTGCAAGTCTCTTTCAATTATCAGTTTGGTTTGGCCTACTAGATTGATCGTTCTTGCAATGGGAGAAGTGCTTAGCTTTGGGTTCAATCTTGCGGTGCTCGATCCCAGTGACAGAAAGGGAAATGACATGTATTTTATTGTTGCCATCGAGGATAAAAAGATGGGGTTTATATCATATTGCATGAGTTTATCCCTCTACATCATGTCATCTTGCTTAAGGCGTTACTATGTTCTTATGAACTTAATACTCTAGATGCATGCTGGATAGCGGTCGATGTGTGGAGTAATAGTAGTAGATGCAGAACCGTTTCGGTCTACTTGTCTCGGACGTGATGCCTATATACATGATCATACCTAGATATTCTCATAATTATTCTCTTTTCCATCAATTGCTCGACAGTAATTTGTTCACCCACCATAATACTTATGCTATCTTGAGAGAAGCCACTAGTGAAACCTATGGCCCCCGGGTCTATTCTCCATCATATAAGTTTCCAATCTACTTTATTTTGCTATCTTTTACTTTCAATCTATATCATAAAAATACCAAAAATATTTGTTTTATTATTATCATCTCTATTAGATCTCACTCTTGCAAGTGGCTGTGAAGGGATTGACAACCCCTTTATCACGTTGGTTGCGAGGTTCTTATTTGTTTGCGTAGGTACGAGGTGACTTGCGCGTGGTCTCCTACTGGATTGATACCTTAGTTCTCAAAAACTGAGGGAAATACTTGCGCTGCTTTACTGCACCACACTTTCCTCTTCAAGGGAAAACCAACGCAGTGCTCAAGAGGTAGCAAGAAGGATTTCTGGCACCGTTACCGGGGAGATCTACACCAAGTAGAGACATACCAAGTACCAATCACAACTCTTATCCTTTCCATTACATTATTTGCCATTTGCCTCTCGTTTTCCTCTCCCCCACTTCACCCTTGCCGTTTTATTCACCCTCTTTTTCCGTTCCCCTTCTCTTTTTCAGTTTGCCTCTTTTGCATGTTTCTTGTTTGCTTGTGTGTGGGATCACTTGCTTCGTCATTATGGCTAGTCCTTTATCTACCCATTTATCTCCCGAGAATGAGGTCCTTAATTTTAAACAAAGGGAGGGAGAAAATCTAAAAGATGCTTGGTTCAGAATTTGCAATGCACAAAATAGATCTATTTGGAAGCAATCCACTTCCATTCTTCTTCGCAATTTATATGTAGGTATCACACCTTGGAATAGATATATTCTTGATACCATTACCGGAGGAAATTTCTTGGGTAGCCATACTTTTGATTCTTATAATGCTATGATAGATTTGTTTGGCCCACCACCTCTTTTGGTTAATGGAACTATTTTAACGTTGGAACACGTGATGCAACGACTTGAAATTATTGAAAATAAAGTGGCCACCATAGAGTTGACTGAAAATTTGGATAGAAAGATCCATAACCAAATTACCCAATACGAATCTAAGGTTGGAATTGCTCTTAAATTTTTTAAAGAAAAGGAACCTATGGTTAATGAAAAGATAGATCAAGATTCCACTAGAATTGACAAAAATTGAGGATATTATTACCAACCTAGGGTATGCCTTTTATTCTATGAAAAATACTCCACCTAATGCTAAGATTGCCAAATTGATGTATGTTCCTAAAAATAAGGGTGAAACCTCTAGTAAGGGAAGTGCGGATCTCAAATCCATAAGTGTTCACCCCAACTTTCTCACTATCCTTAAGGAACCTTTTGCTACAAATGATTTTCTTGATTTCATGCCTAGGAGTTTGATAATTAATAAAAAGAAAGAAACTCCTAAGAGTTATAGGTGTCTTATTGAAGAATTTCCTACCAAAGATGGCAATACCTAGATCTATCTTTGCTTTTATGCCTAGCTAGGGGCGTTAAACGATAGCGCTTGTTCGGAGGCAACCCAATTTTATTTTTATTCCTTGCTTTTTTCTCATGTTTAGTAATAAATAATTTATCTATCCAATGTTTTGGTTGTGTTTTTTGTGTTTAATTAGTGTTTGTGCCAAGTAGAACCGTTGGGAAGACTTGGGGAAAGTCTTTTTGATCTTGCTGTAAAAAACAGAAACTTTTGCGCTCACGAGAATTGCTGCCATTTTTTATTGGAAAGTGCTATTTAGTTACTTATTTTTGCAGATGATTAATAGATAAATTACTCACGTCCAGCAATTTATTTTAGAATTTGTGGGGTTCCAGAAGTTTGTGTTAGTTACAGATTACTACAGGCTGTTCTGTTTTTGACAGATTCTGTTTTTCGTGTGTTGTTTGCTTATTTTGATGAATCTATGGCTAGTAAAAGAGTTTATAAACCATAGTGAAGTTGGAATACAGTAGTTTTAACACCAATATAAATAAATAATGAGTTCATTACAGTAACTTGAAGTGGTGTTTTGTTTTCTTTCGTTAATGGAGCTCACGAGATTTTTCTGTTATGTTTTGTGTTGTGAAGTTTTCAAGTTTTGGGTAAAGATATGATGGATTATGGAACAAGGAGTGGCAAGAACCTAAGCTTGTGGATGCCCATGGCACCCCAAGGTAAAATACAAGGACACCAAAAAGCCAAAGCTTGGGGATGCCCCGGAAGGCATCCCCTCTTTTGTCTTCGTTCATCGGTAACTTTACTTGGAGCTATATTTTTATTCGCCACATGATATGTGTTTTTCTTGGAGCGTCTTGTATGATTTGAGTCTTTGCTTTTTAGTTTAATACAATCATACTTTCTGTACACACCTTTTGATAGAGACACACATGAATTGGAATTTATTAGAATACTCTATGTGCTTCACTTATATCTTGTGAGCTTTATAGTTTTTGCTCTAGTGCTTCACTTATATCTTTTAGAGCACGGCGGTGGTTCTATTATATAGAAATAATTGATCTCTCATGATTCACTTATATTATTTTGGGAGTCCTTTAGAACAACATGGCAATTTGCTTTCAGGCATAATAAAATCTTTCATATAAGTGCATTGAATACTAAGAGAAGTTTGGTACTTGATGATTGTTTTGAGATATGAAGATGGTGATATTAGAATCATGCTAGTTGAGTAGTTGTGAATCTAAGAAATACTTGTGTTGAATTTTGTGATTCCCGTAGCATGCACGTATGGTGAACCGTTATGTGATGAAGTCGGAGCATGATTTATTTATTGATTGCCTTCCTTATGAGTGGCGGTCGGGGACGAGCGATGGTCTTTTCCTACCAATCTATCCCCCTAGGAGCATGCGCATAATACTTTGTTTTGATAACTAATAGATTTTTGCAATAAGTATGTGAGTTGTTTATGACTAATGTTGAGTCCATGGATTATACGCACCCTCACCCTTCCACAATTGCTAGCCTCTCTAGTACCGCGCAACTTTTGCCGGTACCATAAACCCACCATATACCTTCCTCAAAACAGCCACCATACCTACCTATTATGGCATTTCCATAGCCATTCCGAGATATATTGCCATGCAACTTTCCACCGTTCCTTTTGCTATGACACGCTTCATCCTTGTCATATTGCTTTGCATGATCATGTAGTTGACATCGTATTTGTGTCAAAGCCACCGTTCATAATTTTTTCATACATTTCACTCTTGATTCATTGCATATCCCGGTACACCGCCAGAGGCATTCACATAGAGTCATATTTTGTTCTAAGTATTGAGTTGTAATTCTTGAGTTGTAAGTAAAAAAGAAGTGTGATGATCATCATTATTAGAGCATTGTCCCAGTGAGGAAAGGATGATGGAGACTATGATTCCCCCACAAGTTGGGATGAGACTCCGGACAAAAAATAAAAAATAAAAATAAAAAAGAGGCCAAAAAGAAAAAAAAAGGCCCAAATAAAAAAATAAAAAACGAAATGAGAGAAAAAGAGAGAAGGGACAATGTTACTATCCTTTTTCCACACTTGTGCTTCAAAGTAGCACCACGATCTTCATGATAGAGAGTCTCTTATGTTGTCACTTTCATAAACTAGTGGGAATTTTACATTATAGAACTTGGTTTGTATATTCCAATGATGGGCTTCCTCAAATTGCCCTAGGTCTTCGTGAGCAAGCAAGTTGGATGCACACCCACTTAGTTTCTTTTGTTGAGCTTTCATACACTTATAGCTCTAGTGCATCCGTTGCATGGCAATCCCTACTCACTCACATTGATATCTATAATGGGCATCTCCATAGCCCGTTGATACGCCTAGTTGATGTGAGACTATCTTCTCCTTTTTTGTCTTCTCCATAACCACCATTCTATTCCACCATAGTGCTATATCCATGGCTCACGCTCATATATTGCATGAAGATTGAAAAAGTTTGAGAACATCAAAAGTATGAAAAGATTGCTTGGCTTGTCATCGGGGTTGTGCATGCTTTAATATTTTGTGTGATGAAGATAGAGCATAGCCAGACTATATGATTTTGTAGGGATAACTTTCTTTGGCCATGTTATTTGGAGAAGACATGATTGCTTAGTTAGTATGCTTGAAGTATTATTATTTCTATGTCAATATTAAACTTTTATCTTGAATCTTTCGGATCTGAACGTTCATGCCACAATAAAGAAAAATTACATTGAGAAATATGTTAGGAAGCATTCCACATCAAAATTCTGTTTTTTTTATCATTTACTTACACGAGGACGAGCAGGAATTAAGCTTGGGGATGCTTGATACGTCTCCAACGTATCTATAACTTTTGATTGCTCCATGCTATTATATTATCTATTTTGGATGTTAATGGGCTTATTTTTCCACTTTTATATTATTTTTGGGACTAACCTATTAACCGGAGGCCCAGCCCAAATTGTTGTTTTTTGCCTATTATAGAGTTTTGCCGAAAAGGAATATCAAACGGAGTCCAAACGGAATGAAACCTGCGGGAGCATTATTCTTGGAACAAATGTGATCCAGGAGACTTGGAGTGGACGTCAAGAAACAATCGAGGACGGCACGAGGCAGGGGGCACGCACACACCCCCGCCCCCCTGGGCGCGCCCTCCACCCTCATAGGCCCCTCGTTGCTCCACCGACCTACTTCTTCCTCCTATATATATCCATATACCCCGCAAACATCCAGGAGCACCACGAAAACCTAATTCCACCGCCGCAACCTTCTGTACCCAAGAGATCCCATCTTGGGGCCTTTTCCGGAGCTTCGCCCGAGGGGGCATTGATCACGGAGGGCCTCTACATCAACTCCGTGGCCCCTCCGATGATGTGTGAGTAGTTTACTTCAGACCTTCGGGTCCATAGCTAGTAGCTAGATGGCTTCTTCTCTCTCTTTGGATCTCAATACAAAGTTCTCCTCGATTCTCTTGGAAATCAATTCGATGTAATCTTCTTTTGAAGTGTGTTTGTCGAGATCCGATTAATTGTGGGTTTATGATCAAGTTTATCTATGAACAATATTTGAATCTTCTATGAATTCATTTATGTATGATTGGTTTATCTTTGCAAGTCTCTTCGAATTATCAGTTTGGTTTGGCCTACTAGATTGATCTTTCTTGGAATGGGAGAAGTGCTTAGCTTTGGGTTCAATCTTGCGGTGCTCGATCCCAGTGACAGAAAGGGAAATGACACGTATTTTATTGTTGCCATTGAGGATAAAAAGATGGGGTTTATATCATATTGCATGAGTTTATCCCTCTACATCATGTCATCTTGCTTAAGGCGTTACTTTGTTCTTATGAACTTAATACTCTAGATGCACGCTGGATAGCGGTTGATGTGTGGAGTAATAGTAGTAGATGCAGAATCGTTTCGGTCTACTTGTCTCGGACGTGATGCCTATATACATGATCATACCTAGATATTCTCATAATTATTTGCTTTTCTATCAATTGCTCGACAGTAATTTGTTCACCCACCGTAATACTTATGCTATCTTGAGAGAAGCCACTAGTGAAACCTATGGCCCTCGGGTCTATTCTCCATCATATAAGTTCCCATTCTACTTTATTTTGTTATCTTTTACTTTCAATCTATGTCATAAAAATACCAAAAATATTTATCTTATTATTATCATCTCTATCATATCTCACTCTTGCAAGTGGCCGTGAAGGGATTGACAACCCCTTTATCGCATTGGTTGCGAGGTTCTTATTTGTCTGTGTAGGTACGAGGTGACTCGCGCGTGGTCTCCTACTGGATTGATACCTTGGTTCTCAAAAAATGAGGGAAATACTTACGCTGCTTTACTGCACCACCCTTTCCTCTTCAAGGGAAAACCAACGCAGTGCTCAAGAGGTAGCAAGAAGGATTTCTGGCGCTGCTGCCGGGGAGATCTACGCCAAGTCAAGACATATCAAGTACCCATTGTCGATTCAATATCCGGCGTATCTCGTAGTAGGGGTCCTAAGCT
The DNA here is from genome assembly GCF_003073215.2 of Triticum urartu. Taxonomy (NCBI): domain Eukaryota; kingdom Viridiplantae; phylum Streptophyta; class Magnoliopsida; order Poales; family Poaceae; genus Triticum; species Triticum urartu. Next base: position 372,816,442 of record NC_053028.1, on the reverse strand, counting down.
AGGCATCTTGGAGCGATGGTAACATGGACACAGGATTTTACCCAGGTTCGGGCCCTCTTGATGGACGTAAAACCCTACGTCCTGCTTTTGATTGTATTCATATGGGTGTAGTACAGAGTACATATGTCTACCACGAGACTGATCTAATGAATATGAGATTGACCATTGACTAGCATGGCCATGGTTTATATACGCACCGTAGGCCTAGGGTTTAGAGGAGTCCTTGTCTTGGGCGCCAAGTCTTGTGGAATCCTCCTTGTATGCGGCATGGGCTGTTCGAACCGGCCTAATAGTGGACCGCCATGGGGGTCCTCGGCCCGATCCAACTGGTCGGGAGATGACGTGGTGAGTACCCCCTAGTCCAGGACACTATCAGTAGCCCCCTGAACCGGTCTTCAAGTTGGGGACGCTCCTCGATTCTTCCGAATTGTTCTTCATCTTCGGTCGTCGGTCTTGAAAACTGGTTCAACAAATCTTCCCATCTTCAATCTTGAGGGTCGCCGGAGTGAATCCGAAGAGCTTATACATCAGGTATCCAAGGATCCCCTTTAAGTAATCGTCATTTTCAATGCCTTGTTATTTTCATGCCACATCTCGGGTTTGAAGTTGTTCCCGGGCGGCAGTGTCCTCTTGCGTCCGAGCTCCAACGCCAGACTGCATTCGAGGTATCTTTTCAGCCGAGAACCAATGCCGGACCGCTTCCTAGCTCCAACGCCGGAATGTATCCGAGCTCTACTGCCAGAATGTATCCGAGCTCCACTGTCGGACTGTATTCGAAGAGTATAGTTACAGCCGAGCTCCAACACCGAACTGTATCCGAGGTGTCATAGATCACCTTGGTTCAAAAAAGTTGAAGGAGTTTAGCCGAGCTTAATGCCGGAAATGCCCTCTATGGAGCCAGCCACTAGCGCCCGAGCTTTATGCCGGACTGCTTCCGAGGTGGTGCACCACCCCGACTGTGGGCCGATGTTTTCTCAGTATTTTTGATTGGTGCAATTTATTCTCTGTCGAGATATATAGCAAGTAGCCCTCAAGGTGTGTATCGGTCTAAAACCCGAGATGCACCTGAAGGATGACATAAGACCACTGATCCCAGTAGCCGCTGAGACTCAGGTTGATTTGCAAAATCGGCCTGAGGATCAACTCCTAGCTCGGCAGAATACTTCGGGACAAAAAAAAGCGGTGTGCAAAGTCCTCGAGACTCAGGTTGGGTGCGGCCGACCAATCCTGAGGATCATAATCTCCTCGAAAGCTATATTGCACTTAAATTTTCTGCACTAGATTGCCAACGCAGTAGCCCCCGAGACACTGGTCGGGTGGCAACACCAGATCAGGGGATCGATGTGCCCCTTTAATATTTATAAATAACGAGCGGGAAGCCCAGTAGCCCCTGAGCCTTAATGCGGGCATGGGTGGCCGAATTAAGGATCGATATCCATAGTAAAATCACAAATTATGTGTAATGACTCTATGTATCCAAGGACGTTACATCATTAATGCTCGGATCCTCATTGTACGAAACTTTGTTGACCGACCATCGGCTTCCACCTCCTCGGCCAGTAGCCGAGGAGTGTTTGTCCTACTTTATAAAGCCTTTATGAGGGCAAATATTTACGACAAACAAGGCAATTTGGCCATACGGTTTTATAAACAAAGGTACGTAGAGAGATATGTTATATTACTGTTTAACATAAGAAATGTCTTCCAAAGAAAATAGTCCCGCTATCGGTTCCTTTCTTTGGGTTGTCATGCTAAGCATGATCATGAAATCTCAGCTCTAATGTAAGAGAAAAATATTGAGGATTTAGTATGGGAGGCCATTTACTAGCCCCCGGTAGTGTTCGGCGACAGTCGAGATCAAGCCGTAAACACTTCGGCTAATGTTATGAATGGCCCGTCATTTAACACAGTCATCGGATCGCTGACCAGTTTACGCTTATTGTGAGAGTCAGTTTTCAGCTTTCTCCACTGAGGTGCTTAACCATGTGAGCTGGAAGCACAATCGCAGTGGTTCTCCCTTTGCACACCTAGCCGAACAAAGTGGAACGTAGGAGGCAAGTGCAGGAGCTGGGCAACCCAACTATTGACCGAAGACACAATTCAAAACCGATGTATATATAGCAATATCCGAGAATGTTTTTGCTAAATCTCTAAAGGTGTTCGGCGTTGCACTGCGAGACTTGTGCTGAAAACACACAAATAGTTTGAAAGTGCCATAAGCTTGGAAAACCAAAAAATGTCAGTAAAAACTTGACGTCCGAACAAGATGAAGTGTCCGGTGCCAATCCGAAAATTGGAAAAAAAATTGTGCTTCTGTCGTGCTTTAACATGACACATCCGATCTCAAGACTTCACGCGGGTCAGCCTACGGCTTCAAGCTCCTTATCCCAAAGGTGGAGTACTTCTCCAAGGTCAGTTTAGCAAACTAATACTCAAGCGGCTTTCAGAGAGAAGACAGGCTATCCGGCTATTGACCATAAACTCGAGTCGAAAAAGGAGTGGTAGAAAAAGACTTTGCAACGACCAAGAAGAAAACACATTTACTATAAAATAGCTCATAAATTTTAAGAGCCCCCAAGTGACTTGGGTAAAAGAATTTTATGTATAATGATTGTATGTACCAAAGTACTTATATCATATCTGTGTTCACCCGAACTTTAAACGCGTCTTAACCGACCGTCGGCTTCTCCCTCTTCGGCCAAGGGCCAAAAAATGTCATGTACTCCACCTGTCGAGAGTATCGACGGTGTTTCCAATGACCAGGCAATCAGGCCATAAGGCTGTAACAGAAAAAGCGCGCTCAGGGAACTTATGCTATATTACTGACGAAGTGTAAGAAGCATCTTCAAAGAAAATAGTACCCCCACCGATACCTTTCTTCGGTGCTCATTATTACTATGAGACTTGTGCAATAGATTTTTTGTACTCATGAGTTCCATTGTGTGCCGACCATGATTGAAAACAATAAGAGCGCTAGCTTTCGGCTTCACCCAGTCTGAGGTCAGAGCTCGGATGACCCGGTCGTGACAATCGCAGAGGTGCTCCCTTTACTCCCTAGCCGAACAATCGGGAATGTAGGGGTAAGCACAGGAGCCAGACAACCCAGCTTGCGTAACACTTCAGTCAATATAGTGCATATTGTGGCGTAATACACGAACAAGGAACGAAGTCATACAAGTATAATCATATGCAAGGGGAAATGCTTCATAAAGGAAGCCCCCAAGTGAACGGGGTATTTGAATGTGTGTGTCACAAACAAAGTTTTTACAAGGAAGTTTTCACAAACAACTTTTTGCCAAAAAAGTATAATGCTTGGTCGAACGGAATAAAATTTAAAGCTGAAAGTTTTTTAGCATGAAAGCGACTTAGCTGGTTAATGTGCTCGGTGTTGATGATGCGGTCTGAGCTTGATGCGGGACAAGGTCCCAGCCCCCGAGCCGGTCCCGAGGTGGCGGAGCGAAGAGCTCGGCACTCTGAAGTGGCGACGTAGCACGGCCAATGTGGCGAGGTGGAACCCCCAGTCCGACTGAGGCGACGAAGCAGGCTGGCAGTGTGACGCCGAAGTCCCCGGTGTGGGTTAATGAAGTGATGATGAAGCCCCCAGTCCAGCCAAGGAGCCGTGGTAAGTCAGTAAGGTGACGATAGAACCCCCATGTCAGCACATTGGTACGCCGAGGCGATAGCGCTGCCCGACCAAAATCATTTACCTGCGCACAAAAAATAGTGTGGGCAAGAAATAACAACAATAATAATAGTTGAAAGAAAAAATGATTATTTGCACAATTAAGTTTATGCAAAGTATAAGAAAAAAATAGCCTGGCGCCAGGGTCAACGAAGACGAAGGAGTGACGACAGCAGATCCGATTGTATATATAATGTCTATTAGACTGGATGGCCGCTGCCCGTGCTGGAGTGTCCTCGGCCTGGCCGACGAGTTGGAGTAGGTCGGCGCCGTATATGCCGGCCTGAGAAGTGTCAGCATGGGGCGGCTCGCCGAGCTGACGACGTAGTTTCGTCCACGCTAGCGGGACAACGACGTGTGCCCATCGAGGTGACGGCGTGGCCCGGCGAAGTCGATTACCATATGACATAGTTCAAGTTCGTCTGGCAGATGTGGTGCTCCACGACATTTATTAGTGAAGCAGGCTGGCACGAAGCCGTCCGGGTTCCAACCGACTGGACCACCACGTCAATCGCATGGCAGCAGGCCGAAATACAAACTGGTCGTCGAACATCTGCACAAAAAAATCATGCAAGACGGCAGAAAAATATTCTATGTGAAATTAATATGCATCGTACAGATAACTGAAGAAATAGAACCTGATGTTCCTTTTCAAGCAGCAATGTGTAGAAATCCAACGCGAAAAAGCCTAAAAAATGGACTTTGCAGGAAAATTTGATCTCCACAGGATATGCTATTATGGAGAGATTACACATCGCCTGTACGTGCTGCCAAAGCAGGGCTGTTTGAAGCTTCCTCATGATTGTTTTGGGGCCCGGTACTATGTGCGAGACGAGTCCAGCGCTGAGCCGACCAAGTGCTAGTATAATACTACTTGTCACACAGGGGTCAAATCAATCTCTTGTGAAAAAGGTGCATGGAGACAGACCAAAGGTCAGATGCGTAGATGACCTCCATACTTAATTGAATAAATAAAATAAAGAAAGGAAAGGATAGAATCTTCTTGTGGTTGTTGCATAGCTGAATTGACTTCGGCCCGGTCTCCTCTGCTAGGGTTGCCGCATATACTTCTTTTGGTGCTCGTGCCGCCTATAGATCGAGTCTGTGGAATCCGGGCTGGTATTTGGACGCGGGCGCTTCTGAGTAGCAGCACACTTCAGATCTGACGTTGCCAGGCGACAGCCGTGTCCGTCGCCGCTAATATTTCGATTGACCATGATCTGCCTATAGACAAGGTAGCACGACGTGGCAGCAACGATTTTGTAGAAAAGATAATTTATATGAAATAGATGTTTACTGAAAAAATATCACCTGATCATCCATCGATCCGCGGTGATCACCCGACAGGCTCTCAATGAAAACACCAATGTCGATTCAATATCCGGCGTATCTCGTAGTAGAGGTCCTAAGCTAGGCGTCTTGGAGCGATGATAACATGGACACAGGATTTTACCCAGGTTCGGGCCCTCTTAATGGAGGTAAAACCCTACGTCCTACTTTTGATTGTATTCATATGGGTGTAGTACAGAGTACATATGTCTACTATGAGACTGATCTAATGGATATGAGATTGACCATTGACTAGCCTGGCCTCGGTTTATATATGCACCATAGGCCTAGGGTTTAGAGGAGTCCTTGTCTTGGGCGCCAAGTCTTGTGGAATCCTCCTTGTATGCGGCATGGGCTGTCCGAACCGGCCTAATAGTGGACCGCCATGGGGGTCCTCGGCCCGATCCAACTGGTCGGGAGATGAAGTGGTGAGTACCCCCTAGTCCAGGACACCGTCACCCATCACAACTCTTATCCTTCGCATTACATTATTTGCCATTTGCCTCTCGTTTTCCTCTCCCCCACTTCACCCTTGCCGTTTTATTCGCCCTCTTTTTCCGTTCCCCTTCTCTTTTTCAATTTGCCTCTTTTGCCTGTTTCTTGTTTGCTTGTGTGTGGGAGCACTTGCTTCGTCGTTATGGCTAGTCCTTTATCTACCCCTTTATCTCCCGAGAATGAGGTCCTTAATTTTAAACAAAGGGAGGGAGAAAATCTAAAAGATGCTTGGATCAGAATTTGCAATGCACAAAATAGATCTATTTGGAAGCAATCCACTTCCATTCTTCTTCGCAATTTTTATGTAGGTATCACTCCTTGGAATAGATATATTCTTCATACCATTACCGGAGGAAATTTCTTGGGTAGCCATACTTTTGATTCTTATAATGCTATGATAGATTTGTTTGGCCCACCACCTCTTTTGGTTAATGGAACTATTTTAACATTGGAACACGTGATGCAACGGCTTGAAATTATTGAAAATAAAGTTGCCACCGTAGAGTTGATTGAAAATTTGGATAGAAAGATCCATAACCAAATTACCCAATATGGATCTGAGGTAGGAGTTGCTCTTAAAATTTTTAAAGAAAAGAAACCTATGGTTAATGAAAAGATAGATCAAGATTCCACTAGAATTGACAAAAATTGAGGATATTATTACAAACCTAGGGTCTGCCTTTTCTTCTGTGAAAAATACTCCACCTAATGCTAAGATTGCCAAATTGATGTATGTTCCTAAAAATAAGGGTGAAACCTTTAGTAAGGGAAGTGCGGATCTCAAATCCATAAGTGTTCACCCCAACTTTCTCACTATCCTTAAGGAACCTTTTGCTACAAATGATTTTCTTGATTTCGTGTGTAGGAGTTTGATAATTAGTAAAAAGAAAGTAACTCCTAAGAGTTATAGGTGTCTTATATAAGAATTGCCTACCAAAGATGGCAATACCTAGATCTATCTTTGCTTTTATGCCTAGCTAGGGGCGTTAAACGATAGCACTTGTTGGGAGACAACCCAATTTTATTTTTATTTCTTGCTTTTTTCTCCTGTTTAGTAATAAATAATTTATCTAGCCTCTGTTTTGGTTGTGTTTTTTGTGTTTAATTAGTGTTTGTGCCAAGTAGAACCGTTGGGAAGACTTGGGGAAAGTCTTTTTGATCTTGCTGTAAAAAACAGAAACTTTAGCGCTCACGAGAATTGCTGCCATTTTTTATTGGGGAGTGATATTTAGTTAACTATTTTTTCAGATGATTAATAGATAAATTCCTAACGTCCAGAAATTTATTTTAGAATTTTTGGGGTTCCATAAGTTTGCGTTAGTTACAGATTACTACAGACTGTTCTGTTTTTGACAGATTCTGTTTTTCGTGTGTTGTTTGCTTATTTTGATGAATCTATGGCTAGTAAAAGAGTTTATAAACCATAGAGAAGTTGGAATACAGTAGGTTTAACACCAATATAAATAAAGAATGAGTTCATTACAGTACCTTGAAGTGGTGTTTTGTTTTCTTTCGCTAACGGAGCTCATGAGATTTTTCTGTTAAGTTTTGTGTTGTGAAGTTTTCAAGTTTTGGGTAAAGATATGATGGATTATGGAACAAGGAGTGGCAAGAACCTAAGCTTGGGGATGCCCATGGCACCCCAAGATAAAATACAAGGACACCAAAAAGCCTAAGCTTGGGGATGCCGCGGAAGGCATCCCCTCTTTTGTCTTCGTTCATCGGTAACTTTACTTGGAGCTATATTTTTATTCTCCACATGATATGTGTTTTGCTTGGAGCGTCTTGTATGATTTGAGTCTTTGATTTTTAGTTTACCACAATCATCCTTGATGTACACAACTTTTGAGAGAGACACACATGAATTGGAATGTATTAGAATACTCTATGTGCTTCACTTATATCTTTTGAGCTTTATAGTTTTTGCTCTAGTGCTTCACTTATATCTTTTAGAGCACGGCGGTGGTTCTATTTTATAGAAATAATTGATCTCTAATGATTCACTTATATTATTTTGAGAGTCCTTTAGAACAACATGGCAATTTGCTTTTAGGCATAATAAAAACTTTCATACAAGTGCATTGAATACTAAGAGAAGTTTGATACTTGGTGATTGTTTTGAGATATGGAGATGGTGATATTAGAGTCATGCTAGTTGAGTAGTTGTGAATATGAGAAATACTTGTGTCGAAGTTTGTGATTCACGTAGCATGCACGTATGGTGAACCGTTATGTGATGAAGTCGGAGTATGATTTATTTATTGATTGCCTTTCTTATGAGTGGCGGTCGGGGACGAGTGATGGTCTTTTCCTACCGATCTATCCCCCTAGGAGCATGCACGTAGTACTTTGTTTCGATAACTAATAGGTTTTTGCAATAAGTATGTGAGTTCTTTATGTAACGCCCGGATAATTAAGCTACAGTAATCCCACGTTAATGATGCCACATCACCTCGGTTATTGTTGCTAATCTCGCATTAGTTCGAAACCGATTCAAAAATCAAAATTTAAAATCAAGTCAAACGATAAAAGTTTTCAAACATCCGAACTAAAATGTTCTGGGTGTGGAAAAGAAATCATAAGTAATATTGGTGGAGAAATCATATTTTCATAAAAGGATTAAATGCAATGAAATGTTTCAAACAGTAGCAAAAACAACTATTTAAACGCCTTTGGTATTTTATAAAATACTAAACTATTTACACGTCTTCGGTATTTTATAGTACTGGTTTGTTCTGAAACATTATTTTAGGGGCTATAGTCATATTTTACTAAACTAAAATTAATGTGTAATTAAAATTAAAACAGAAAAAAAATAACAAAAACTAAAACAAACAAAAGTAACGGAAAACGACCAAACCCTTCCCCGGGGTCAACCGGCCCAGCTGGACACTGGGCCATCAGGCCAGCCCACCCGCGTCGAACCCCCCTGGGCTACTAACCCGCCCCACCACTAAATCCTAGCGCCGCACCCTCCCACTTGTGCCCCCACGATCCCCCTCTCCCTCGTGTCCTTCCTCTGCCCCTCCCCCAATCTAGATCGGGATCAGGCCGACGCCACCCCGTGCGCCTCCTACCCCCCGGGCTCGCGCGTCCTGCCGGCGACCTCGCCGGAGCCCCTCGCCGCCTCGACCTCGCGGCCTCGGCGAGCATGCCCGCGCTCGAGGATGCCGCCTCCGCCCCGCAGCTTCTTCACCGTCCTCGCACCGCGCCTGCAGCACCACCGGCCACCGCCGTCATCGGTGCGCCCCGCCCCACTGAAGCTCGCCACCATCTCGCGTGCCGCGACTTCCTCCTCGCCCCATGCGGAGTCCAACGACCCCGCGTCGCACCTCCCCATGCCCTCTACTCCGCCTCGCGCCTGCAGCCCCGTCCGACCGCCAGACCTCACCGGCAGGGTTCCTCCGGCCTCCCCAGCTCTCCTCTGCAACGATGTGAGCATCCGGCTCCCCCTGGCCTCTTCCCTCTCTTCCATGTCCCCCGTAGACGCCTGACCGACGAGGCCCTGCCTCTGCCGTTGCTCGCCGCCGACATGGTGGTCGATTTCGACCGTCCCCGCACCTACGGTTTGTCCCAGTGAGTGCACGGTGAGGCCCTCGACCGGTCCGTGCCAACCGCCGCTCGAACAGTCACCGGAGGCGAGCGCACGACCGTCGTCAATGTGTTCCGCCTCGCCATCGTTTCCCTGCTGATGTGGAACATCCTTAATCCCAAATCACCCCCTTGTGTGCCACTGACCTATGGGCCCACTAGCTAATTAGATTAGTTCATAGCTAAATAAGTCTGTTAAATACTGGTTCATTTAAAATATGACACTGACAGTGGGGCCCCACCTAGCTAATTAATTTAACTAACTAATTTAGATTAACATCAGAGTATGACAAATGGACCCCACCGGTCAGACTTGGCTAGTCAGCGTTGACCTAGTCAACTGCTGACTGGACCCTCTGGCCCACACGTCAGCCTCTGCTGATAGGCTGGTTGACCAAGTCAACTGGGCCCACTGTTAGCCTTTGTGCTGAACAACTGGGTACAATCCTGGGTACCCGTAGCATTTTATTCATTTATTTCGAATTAATATTTAATCCAGTAAATTCTAGAACAGTGCTAAAACTTTAGAAAATTAATATAAAATAATATGTAACTCGGATGAAAAAACTTTGTACATGAAAATTGCTCAGAACGACGAGATGAATCCGAATACGCAACCCATTCGTCCGCCGCACATCCCTAGCATAGCGAACATGCAACTTTTCCCATCCGATTCATCTGTCCAAAAACGCGAAACACCGGGAATACTTTCCCGGTTGTTTTTCCCCTTCACCGGTATCACCACCTACTGCGTTAGGGCACACCTAGCACCGCTACTTGTCATGTCATGCATTGTTATGCATATGTCTGCATTGTATTCATTGTTCCTTCCCCCTCTTCTCTCCGGTAGACTACGAGACTGACGCCGCTGCTGGTGCCCCGATCGACTACGGTGTTGACGACCCCTCTCTCTTGCCAGAGCAACCAGGAAAGCCCCCCCTTTGATCACCAGATATCGCCTACTCTTCTCTCTACTTCTTGCATTAGAGTAGTGTAGCATGTTACTGCTTTCCGTTAATCCTATCATGATGCATAGCCTGCCCTTGCTACTAATGTTGTTACCTTTACCTGCAATCCTAATGCTTAGTATAGGATGCTAGTTTATCATCAGTGGCCCTACATTCTTGTCTGTCTGCCATGCTATACTATCGGGTCGTGATCACTCAGGAGGTGATCACGGGTATATACTTACATGTTTATACAAGTGTGACTAAAGTCGGGTCGGCTCGTTGAGTACCCGCAAGTGATTCCGATGTTGGGGGCTGAAGGGGTAGGTGGTTCCACCCAGGTAGTGGTGGGCCTAGGTTACCGACGGCCCTCGACTGCTACTTTGAGGCGGAGCGACAGGGCAGGCGGAGACCACCTAGGTGAGAGGTGGGCCTGGCCCTGGTCGGCGTTCGCGGTTACTTCAAAATGACACGCTTAACGAGATCTGGGTATTTGATCTGAGTCTGGCTACTGGCCTATACGCACTAACCAACTATGCAGGAACAGTTATGGGCACTCGACGGCGTGGTATCAGCCGAAGCCTTCGTGACGTCAGCGACTGAGCGGCGCGCGCCGGGTTGGACCGCATAACGCAACTTCCTTTGTAATGGAGGTTGGTAGGTCTGCTCACCGGCAGCGTACGCAACGTGCAGGTGTGCAATAGGCGATGGTCCCAGACCCCTGCGCCATTGGATTTAGACCAGCGTGCTGACCTCTCTGGTGTGCCTAGGTAGGGCTGCGACATGTTGATCTTCGGAGGCCAGGCATGACCCAGGAAAGTGTGTCCGGACAAAGGGGATCGAGCGTGTTGGGAAATGTGGTGCACCCCTGCAGGGAAGTTTATCTATTAGAATAGTCGTGATCTTTGGTAACAAGACGACTTGGAGTTGTACCTTGACCTTATGACAACTAGAACCGGATACTTAATAAAACACACCCTTCCAAGTGCCAGATACAACCGGTGATCGCTCTCTCACAGGGCGACGAGGAGAGGATCGCCGGGTAGGATTATGCTACACGATGCTACTTGGTAAACTTACCATCTACTCTCTTCTTCTGCTGCAAGATGGAGGTTACCAGAAGTGTTGTCTTCGAAGGGACTAGATATCCCCCTCTTATTCTGGCATTCTGCAGTTCAGTCCACATATGTTACCCATTTTCCATTTGATACCAATGCATACATATGTAGTGTAGCTCCTTGCTTGCGAGTACTTTGGATGAGTACTCACGGTTGCTTTGCTCCCCCTTTTCCCCCCTTTCCTATACCTGATTGCTGCGACCAGACGTTGGAATCCAGGAGCCAGACGCCACTGTCGATGACGACTGCTATTACTCGGGAGGTGCCTACTACTACGTGCAGGCCGCTGACGACAACCAGGAGTAGTTTAGGAGGATCCCAGGCAGGAGGCATGCGCCTCTTTCGATCTGTATCCCAGTTTGTGCTAGCCTTCTTAAGGCAAACTTGTTTATTTATGTCTGTACTCAGATATTGTTGCTTCCACTGACTCGTCTATGATCGAGCTCTTGTATTCGAGCCCTCGAGGCCCCTGGCTTGTAATATGATGCTTGTATGACTTATTTTATTTGTAGAGTTGTGTTGTGATATCTTCCCGTGAGTCTCTGATCTTGATCGTACATGTTTGCATGTATGATTAGTGTACGGTCAAATCGGGGGCGTCACAAGTTGGTACCAGAGCCGGCTGCCTGTAGGAATCCCCCTTCCACACTCCTTGGCCGAAGTCGAGTCTAGACGTTACCAAACTTTTTACTAACATGGTTGTGTGTCTTACGGGCCCACGTTGCCATTTGGGTGGTATTAGGATCTTTTACTCCTCGTCTATACTCTGGGACTCTGATCTCTCTTCTATTCGGGTTAAATGATTTTGCTAACTCTAACTCTAGGTTCTCGTAAATACTTTCTCCCGAAGAGCCCCTTCATTCCAAATGATGGCCTGCTTCACCAGAAGATCCCGAATATACTCTCCGTTATTCTCTCGAGACCTTGTTCCCACCACTTTTGCTATTCCTGACCACCGATAAATCATTATGGATAATTTCTTACGCTTGTTGTTCTTACCTTTGTTCCTAGTTGCCCCTGTTATTACTTGATACCCTGAAAATTGCTTCGATAATTCGAGAATCCTTTGTGCCCACCGCTTTGCAGCTCTTCTCCGTAGACATACCCTTACGGATAATTTCTCGCACTTATCGAGTATCCGCTCATCCCCAGTTGATTCATGTATTTCACAAAAGTCTTCGAAATACCATTCGATCCCCAAAAATCATCAACAGCCTATTGCTCTTGAAATTCTTGCTTGCTTGCATTATGATTAACCTCATAAGTCCGGTAATCTTATTGGCATCCTTATTCATTATCAGTTTGAGTCTGTTGAATCAATATGTTGCGAATGCTCGCATTCCTTAATCAGATCCTTCGTTTCGTCCTTTCGGCTCAGACGTCATTTTAAACATGAGCTGGATCTCGACCAATCAAATTGCCATCGATTGTACCTCTAAGGCTATTCAACTTATCCAGCCCTAATCAGAGCATTGCGTATGATCCCTTGTCTTGGAATTCATAATTCCTTTGCATTTGAGCTTTGAGTTAGTCAGTTGTTTCTATAATCTGATCCCCTTGCATTCTTTCTTCCTCTGGTTGAGTACCGATACTCACATCAGATGCCTTATGGACCACCAGATCCTTTGTTGGATTTTGTCCGACACCGTCCTTCATATTCATTGAACTTGTGAGCCTTTCATCGGATACATAATGCCTTTGGTAAATTGTATCCCTTGCTTTTGTCAACCATGCTCTGCTCCCGAGCTTGAGTTATTCGCTCTGAAGTTTGTGGTATGTATTCATAAGATGCCTCGATGGGTTAAACCTATGCCTTCCTTACTCTGTGTGAACCCGAAAGATTTCACGGATCATAATTATCTAGTATTGCACCAGGTAAAACTTTTGACAACTAATGTCAATTTCGAAAAGAGAAAGGTGAATGGAAGGTTATACATTGAAGAAGTGGGAGTCGACCTTGAACTTTGTGTTCATGCCCATGGACACGATGTATATCCTATCATGGAAGCTTCTTGTAATAATAACTATTCCCTTGATATAATATCATTTGGTTTATGTGAATTGATCCTTTGCAATCGTGGTTTCGACCATATTGTCTTTCTTTGATCCCATTTCTCGGACGAGTAAAATACTTGGCTTCTCAGATCAGTACGCCTGCCCAACCTCTATTTTGATCTACCTTCAAGTATTACCCCCTGGTATCTCGAGGATTTCACCCCATTGCACTACATGTTATGAATTTCTGATGAAGCAGTAGCTTTCCCCGTAATAGTCCATCCACGGGTTCTGGGTTGTCGTCAACCGAGAACACGGATTAGTGAATCGAATCAACACTGTGATTCAATACTCCTAGTACTTTGTTGTTGAGACATTTAATACTCCATCACGTCACTCCTAGCCTGATTGGCTATATCAGTATCATGCTGATTTTAATTGTGCTACTTGGTCCTTATTCCTGGAGCACCACTTTCAGCGATGAGCTAAGCTTACGTCGGTCTTCCTTGTCTTATCGTTTCACCTCGAACAGCAAGATTGATTCCGAGTTGGTGTCATATCCGTGGTTCTAATAATCTTTCGCTGCATTAGTCCTGTTGCTTGATGTAGCCGCTGTTCAATTGCTTCTTCATGGAGCCTTTCAACAAAATTTGTCAGGATCATCATCAGCATTCTAAGCTCTTCCAGGATATCAATTGAATTCATGATGAGAAATACCATCCTTGCCCTGGATGATTTGTGTTGTCATTGACCACTTTATTGCCTTCCCTCCAACACAAACTTGTTCTTGATTTGTGTTATACCTTGATCTCCTTGCTATCCAACTTATGTTATGTTCTACCTTGGAGTATTACCATCCTTTATGTCAAGAATGTCGTTAGAATTTCACCACCTCTTAAGAATTCTTGATACAAGTGATACTTCTTGCCATATCCGATCATTCCTTGGTCCCCGTGTTGTTTCTAACCGGAAAACCGATAATTGAACTATGATGTGCCACTTCAAAAGTTCTAGCAACCCTATTGCTTTGAAGTTAATGGTCGATATTTCATTCTTAGACCATTGGTTATCGAATCACCATTCTAACATTGATCATACTACCTAAGCCCATATTTGGGGTGCATTTTTTAACCAATGTTTAATTGTGTATGTTTGCCTCGAGCATACCTCATTATATCATTTGATCCGACAATTGTTATCTCCTTGTTCACATAATTGTGGAAATACATCTTTTGTTAATCTCGATAAATTGTCGTTGAGTCCATCAGCCACATCCTCATCCTCTCCTTGGTTTAATGATGAACTATTGTTTCGGAACTCGCTTCCATAGTTCATTTGCCTGAGAATCTCATATTGTCATCTCGTCAATTGCGGTGCACCTTTTCTTCTCAGGCATCCTGAGTCTGAGGTATCCTGACACCAATCAGATCTAAATCTCGGTCAGATATGATGGTTGGAACATATTCCCAAGAGGTATAACATTGGTCTTTAACCCGATAAGGTGATGTCATGCCCAACATACCTGGCCGGAGGACCTATTGTTATAGTTTCCTTTTTAGCAAGGTTATCCATTCTTCCTTGAGGAAATTGTAAGCCTTATTCTACAAGTTGTTCCTGATGGATCCTTTGAGTATCCAAAATCTGACCTTTGCTTGAAGACCATGTCAATGCTATCTCGAAGCAAGTCCGTGGTACTCCGATTTTCAATAAGAACATTTGAAGCAGTGCTAAATTTTCTTTATCAATTACCCTAACACCGTTGTTTGGGTAATGTCATGAAATTCCTCTCCCTTTACCTAAATGATTTTCTACTTCTATCCTTTCATGGATGTCATGCTCTGCTTGTCCTTGGGAAGGATATACCCCTGAAATATGTGTTTAAACACATTTTCCTTTCCATTGTTCTGTTTAATTTCATAATCATATTATCCTTTCCATTGATTGGTTTGACCTTTCTTGAGGTCTATATGATCTAAGGAGTAATATTCTCCTGCTTATGTAAACACCTCGGTGTACAATTCTATCAAGCAAGACCTTGTTACTATTGTTGATGACATTCCGGTAGCCACCGATGGACGAGAACTTTGCCTAATGGTCCGCCTCGTTCAACGAGCAGGAAAATGGTTCTATTCGTCCCTCGCCCTTGGTACCGACATTGTTGCCAACATAACTGACAGGCTATCCTCTGACATACCTTGCTATCTTGACCGTGCACCTGATAGCGCTTTCCTGTTTTCAACCCACATGGTGGGCCCATAACCCACAGGTCCCAGGATCGAAACCCGACTCTCCTGTACACCCCATGTTCCCAAAGCTATTCCTCGCGCGTGGCCTCATATGTAATTCACGAGCCACCTTCCGATGAGATCATCAATTCCGGTATCAGACACAATACTTATTCGCGTTGCTCTAGGCCCCCTTTCACACTTTGTTTAGGCATCGAACAATTGCCTACCCGCTCGAAACTTCTCATGGTACCTCCTTACCTTTCTCTCAGGAATTTCTTAAGTTTCAATTCGAGAGTTACTTTCCGCCACCTTCCATGATGTTATCTACCTGATAAGCAACCTTGTAGCGCACAGTTCTTCTGAAGATACCCCTTAACCTTTTCGTAAGTACGATGGAACTTCCAAAGAAAAGATGACGACTTCATCATGATGGCCTGAAACAGAGGAATGAAGGCATCAATGTAACGGATCGACCTCTTCGAGAAGAACCAAGACTGAGAAGATTCGTTAGAATTTCGTAACCAAACATTTCCCCCTTCTCCATCTCTTAAATCTCGTGACGAGATTTCTTGTAGTGGAGGAGAATTGTGACGCCCGGATAATTAAGCTACAGTAATCCCATGTTAACGATGCCACGTCACCTCAGTTATTGTTGCTAATCTCGCATTAGTTCGAAACCGATTCAAAAATCAAAATTTAAAATCAAGTCAAACGATAAAAGTTTTCAAACATCCGAACTAAAATGTTCTGGGTGTGGAAAAGAAATCATAAGTAATATTGGTGGAGAAATCATATTTTCATAAAAGGATTAAATGCAATAAAATGTTTCAGACAATAGCAAAAACAACTATTTAAATGCCTTTGGTATTTTATAAAATACTAAACTATTTTATATCGGGGTAAAACTTTTTATAGTAGTGGTTTGTTCTGAAACATTACTTTAGGGGCTATAGTCATATTTTACTAAACTAAAATTAATGTGTAATTAAAATTAAAACAAAAAAGAAAAATAACAAAAACTAAAACTAACAAAAGTAACGGAAAAAGACCAAACCCTTCCCCGGGGCCAACCGGCCCAGCTCGACACTGGGCCATCAGGCCAGCCCACCCGCGCCGAACCCCCCTGGGCTACTAACCCCCCCCCCCACCACCACCACCAAACCCTAGCGTCGCACCCTCCCACTCGTGCCCCCACGATCCCCCTCTCCCTCATGTCCTCCCTCTGCCCCTCCCCCGATCCAGATCGGGATCGGGCCGACGCCACCCCGTGCGCCTCCTACCTCCCAGGCTCGCGCGTCCTGCTGGCGACCTCGCCGGAGCCCCTCGCGGCCTCGGCGAGCACGCCCGTGCTCGAGGATGCCTCCTCCGCCCCGCAGCTTCTTCGTCGTCCTCGCACCGCGCCTGCAGCACCACCGGCCGCCGACGTCATCATCGCGCCCCGCCCCGCTGAAGCTCGCCACCATCTCGCATGCCGCGACTTCCTCCTCGCCCCGTGCTAAGTCCGTCGACCCCGCGTCGCACCTCCCCATGCCCTCTGCTCTGCCTCGCGCCTGTAGCCCCGTCCGGCCACCGGACCTCGCCGGCAGGGTTCCTCCGGCCTCCCCGATCTCTCATTTGCAACGATGTGAGCATCCGGCTCCCCCTGGCCTCTTCCCTCTCTTCCACGTCCCCTGTAGACGCCTAACCGACGAGGCCGTGCCTCTGCCGCTGCTCGCCGCGGACATGGTGGTCGATTTCAACTGTCCCCGCGCCTACGGTTTGTTCCAGTGAGTGCGCGACGAGGCCCTCAACCGGTCCGTGCCAACCGCCGCTTAAACGGTCGCCGGAGGCGAGCGCACGACCGTCGCCAATGCGTTCCGCCTCGCCATCGTTTCCCTGCTGATGTGGAACATCCTTAACCCCAAATCACCCCCCTGTGTGCCACTAACCTATGGGCCCACTAGCTAATTAGATTAGTTCATAGCTAAATAAGTCTGTTAAATACTGGTTCAGTTAAAACATGACACCGACAATGGGACCCCACCTAGCTAATTAATTTAACTAACTAATTTAGATTAACATCAGAGTATGACAAATAGACCCCACCGGTCAGACTTGGCTAGTCAGTGTTGACCTAGTCAACTGCTGACTGGACCCTCTGGCCCACATGTCAGCCTCTGCTGATAGGCTGGTTGACCAAGTCAACTGGGCCCACTGTCAGCCTTTGTGCTGAACAACTTGGTACAATCCTGGGTACCCGTAGCATTTTATTCATTTATTTTGAATTAATATTTAATCTAGTAAATTCTAGAATATTGTTAAAACTTTAGAAAATTAATATAAAATAATACGTAACTCGGATGAAAAAACTTTGTACATGAAAGTTGCTCAGAACGACGAGAAGAATCCGAATACGCAACCCGTTCGTCCGCCACACATCCCTAGCATAGTGAACATGCAACTTTTCCCCTCCGATTCATCTGTCCAAAAACCCGAAACACCGGGAATACTTTCCCGGTTGTTTTTCCCCTTCACCGGTATCACCACCTACTGCGTTAGGGCACACCTAGCATCGTTACTTGTCATGTCATGCATCGTTATGCATCTATTTGCATTGTACTCATTGTTCCTTCCCGCTCTTCTCTCCGGTAGACTACGAGACTGATGTCACTGCTGGTGCCCCGATCGACTATGATGTTGACGACCCCTCTCTCTTGCCAGAGCAACTAGGCAAGCCCCCCCTTTGATCACAAGATATCGCCTACTCTTCTCTCTACTTCTTGCATTAGAGTAGTGTAGCATGTTACTGCTTTCCGTTAATCCTATCGTGATGCATAGCCTGCCCTTGCTACTACTGTTGTTACCTTTACCTGCAATCCTAATGCTTAGTATAGGATGCTAGTTTATCATCAGTGGCCCTACATTCTTGTCTATCTGCCGTGCTATACTATCGGGTCGTGATCACTCGGGAGGTGATCACGGGTATATACTTACATGTATATACATGCTATACAGGTGGTGACTAAAGTCGGGTCGGCTCGTTGAGTACCCGCAAGTGATTCCGATGTTGGGGGCTGAAGGGGCAGGTGGTTCCACCAAGGTAGTGGTGGGCCTAGGTTCTCGACGGCCCCCGACTGTTACTTTGAGGCGGAGCGACAAGGCAGACGGAGACCACCTAGGTGAGAGGTGGGCCTGGCCCTGGTCGACGTTCGCGGTTACTTCAAAATAACACGCTTAACGAGATCTGGGTATTTGATCTGAGTCTGGCTACTGGCCTATATGCACAAACCAACTACGCGGGAACAGTTATGGGCACTCGACGGCGTGGTATCAGCCGAAGCCTTTGTGACGTCAGCGACTGAGCGGTGCGCGCCGGGTTGGACTGCGTAACGCAACTTCCTTTGTAATGGAGGTTGCTAGGTCTGCCCACCGGCCGCGTACGCAACGTGCAGGTGTGCAATGGGCGATGGGCCCAGACCCCTGCGCCATAGGATTTAGACCGGCGTGCTGACCTCTCTGTTGTGCCTAGGTAGGGCTGCGACGTGTTGATCTTTCGAGACCGGGCATGACCCAGGAAAGTGTGTCCGGACAAAGGGGATCGAGCATGTTGGGAAATGTGGTGCACCCCTGTAGGGAAGTTTATCTATTTGAATAGTTGTGATCTTCGGTAACTGGATGACTTGGAGTACCTTGACCTTATGACAACTAGAACCGGATACTTAATAAAACACACCCTTCCAAGTGCCAGATACAACCGGTGATCGCTCTCTCACAGGGCGACGAGGAGAGGATCGTCGGGTAGGATTATGCTACACGATGCTACTTGGTGAACTTACCATCTACTCTCTTCTTCTGCTGCAAGATGGAGGTTACCAAGAGCGTAGTCTTCGAAAGGACTAGCTATCCCCCTCTTATTCTGGCATTCTGCAGTTCGGTCCACATATGTTACCCATTTTCCATTTGATACCAATGCATACATATGTAGTGTAGCTCCTTGCTTGCAAGTACTTTGGATGAGTACTCACGGTTGCTTTGCTCCCCCTTTTCCCCCCTTTCCTATACCCGATTTCTGCGACCAGATGTTGGGGTCCAGGAGCCAGACGCCACTGTCGATGGCGACTGCTATTACTCGGGAGGTGCCTACTACTATGTGCAGGACGCTGACGACGACCAGGAGTAGTTTAGGAGGATCCCAGGCAGGAGGCCTGTGCCTATTTCGATCTGTATCCCAGTTTGTGCTAGCCTTCTTAAGGCAAACTTGTTTAATTATGTCTGTACTCAGATATTGTTGCTTCCGCTGACTCGTCTATGATCGAGCTCTTGTATTCGAGCCCTCGAGGCCCCTGGCTTGTAATATGATGCTTGTATGACTTATTTTCTTTGTAGAGTTGTGTTGTGATAACTTCCCATGAGTCCCTGGTCTTGATCATACATGTTTGCGTGTATGATTAGTGTACGGTCAAATCGGGGGTGTCACACTTTATGACTATTGTTGAGTCGATGGATTATATGCACCCTCACCCTTCCACAATTGCTAGCCCCTCTAGTACCGCGCAACTTTCCCCGGTACCATAAACCCACCATATACCTTCCTCAAAACAACCACCATACCTACCTATTATGGCATTTCCATAGCCATTCCGAGATATATTGCCATGCAACTTTCCACCATTCCGTTTGCTATGACACGCTTCATCATTGTCATATTGCTTTGCATGATCATGTAGTTGACATCATATTTGTGGCAAAGCCACCGTTCATAATTTTTTCATACATGTTACTCTTGATTCATTGCATATCCCGGTACACCGCTGGAGCCATTCACATAGAGTCATATTTTGTTCTAAATATTGAGTTGTAATTCTTGAGTTGTAAGTAAAAAGAAGTGTGATGACCATCATTATTAGAGCATTGTCCCAGTGAGGAAAGGATGATGGAGACTATGATTCCCCCACAAGTCGGGATGAGACTCCGGACGAAAAATAAAAAATAAAAATAAAAAAGAGGCCAATAATACAAAAAAGAAGGCCCAAATAAAAAAATAAAAAAAACAAAATGAGAGAAAAAGAGAGAAGGGGCAATGTTACTATCCTTTTTCCACACTTGTGCTTCAAAGTAGCACCATGATCTACATGATAGAGAGTCTCTTATGTTGTCACTTTCATAAACTAGTGGGAATTTTACATTATAGAACTTGGCTTGTATATTCCAATGATGGGCTTCCTCAAATTGCCCTAGGTCTTCGTGAGCAAGCAAGTTGGATGCACACCCACTTAGTTTCTTTTGTTGAGCTTTCATACACTTATAGCTCTAGTGCATCTGTTGCATGGCAATCCCTACTCACTCACATTGATATCTATTAATGGGCATCTCCATAGCCCGTTGATACACCTAGTTGATGTGCGACTATCTTCTCCTTTTTTGTCTTCTCCACAACCACCATTCTATTCCACCATAGTGCTATATCCATGGCTCATGCTCATATATTGCGTGAAGATTGAAAAAGTTTGAGAACATCAAAAGTATGAAACAGTTGCTTGGCTTGTCATCGGGGTTGTGCATGATTTAATATTTTGTGTGATGAAGATAGAGCATAGCCAGACTATATGATTTTGTAGGGATAACTTTCTTTGGCCATGTTATTTTGAGAAGACATGATTGCTTAGTTAGTATGCTTGAAGTATTATTATTTCTATGTAAATATTAAACTTTTATCTTGAATCTTTTGGATCTGAACGCTCATGCCACAATAAAGAAAAATTCCATTGAGAAATATGTTAGGAAGCATTCCACATCAAAAATTCTGTTTTTATCATTTACCAACTCGTGGACGAGGAGGAATTAAGCTTGGGGATGCTTGATACGTCTCCAACATATCTATAATTTTTTATTACTCCATGCTATTATATTATCTAATTTGGATGTTAATGGGCTTATTTTTACACTTTTATATTATTTTTGGGACTAACCTATTAACCGGAGGCCCAGCCCAAATTGTTGTTTTTTGCCTATTTTTGAGTTTCCCGAAAAGGAATATCAAACGGAGTCCAAACGGAATGAAACCTTTGGGAGCGTTATTTTTGGAACAAACGTGATCCAGGAGACTTGGAGTGAACGTCAAGAAACAATCGAGGAGGCCACGAGGCAGGGGGCGCGCCCACCCCCCCCTGGGTGTACCCTCCACCCTCGTGGGCCCCTCGTTGCTCCACCGACCTACTTCTTCCTCCTATATGTATCCATATACCCCGCAAACATCCTGGAGCACCATGAAAACCTAATTCCACCACCGCAACCTTCTGTTCCCAAGAGATCCCATCTTGGGGCCTTTTCCAGAGCTCCGCCGGAGGGGGCATTGATCACGGAGGGCCTCTACATCAACTCCATGGCCCCTCTGATGATGTGTGAGTAGTTTACTTCAGACCTTCGGGTCCATAGCTAGTAGCTAGATGGCTTCTTCTCTCTCTCTTTGGATCTCAATACAAAGTTCTCCTCGATTCTCTTGGAGATCTATTCGATGTAATCTTCTTTTGTGGTGTGTTTGTCGAGATCCGATGAATTGTGGGTTTATGATCAAGTTTATCTATGAACAATATTTGAATCTTCTCTGAATTCTTTTATGTATGATTGGTTTATCTTTGCAAGTCTCTTCGAATTATCAGTTTGGTTTGGCCTACTAGATTGATCTTTCTTGCAATGGGAGAAGTGCTTAGCTTTGGGTTCAATCTTACGGTGCTCGATCCCAGTGACAGAAAGGGAAACAACCTGTATTGTATTGTTGCCATCGAGGATAAAAAGATGGGGTTTATATGATATTGCATGAGTTTATCCCTCTACATCATGTCATCTTGCTTAAGGCATTACTATGTTCTTACGAACTTAATACTCTAGATGCATGCTGGATAGCGGTCGATGTGTGGAGTAATAGTAGTAGATGTAGAATCATTTCGGTCTACTTGTCTCGGACGTGATGCCTATATACATTATCATACCTAGATATTCTCATAATTATTCGCTTTTCTATCAATTGCTCGACAGTAATTTGTTCACCCATCGTAATACTTATGCTATCTTGAGAGAATCCACTAGTGAAACCTATGGCCCCCGGGTCTATTCTCCATCATATAAGTTTCCAATCTACTTTATTTTGCTATCTTTTATTTTCAATCTATGTCATAAAAATACCAAAAATATTTATCTTATTATTATCATCTCTATCAGATCTCACTCTTGCAAGTGGCCGTGAAGGGATTGACAACCCATTTATCGTGTTGGTTGCGAGGTTCTTATTTGTTTGTGTAGGTACGAGGTGACTCGCGCGTGGTTTCCTACTGGATTGATACCTTGGTTCTCAAAACTAAGGGAAATACTTGCGTTGCTTTATTGCACCACCCTTTCCTCTTCAAGGGAAAACCAACGTAGTGCTCAGGAGGTAGCAAGGTGATGATACCGAACTCAAGTGGGAGTTCGACGAGGATTCGGGTCGTTACTATGTTTCTTTTCCTGATGATCCGTAGTGGAGCCCAGTTGGGACGATCGGGGATCTAGCATTTGGGGTTGTCTTCCTTTATTTTGGTTCCATAGTCGGACCTTTGATTGTACTTTGGATGATGTATGAATTATTTATGTATTGTGTGAAGTGGCAATTGTAAGCCAACTCTTTATCCCTTTCTTATTCAGTACATGGGATGTGTAAAGATTACCCCTCTTGCGACAAGCCTACCATGAGGCTATGCCTCTAAGTTGTGCCCCGACACGTGGGAGATATAGCCGCATTGTGAGTTTTACAGCCGGCCTTATTCACTCACTCTGGGCCGTCGTAGAGTGGGTTGTCCTAGTACGCGTGCCTAGTCTGTGCGTTGGTTGCCTCTGTGGTCCTGATTGGTGGGATCCCATGGTCAGGGGCGCTAACACCCCCTTCTCCTCAGAAGAGGCTTGTCCCCAAGCCTTAGCGTGCGAGAATCGCGCGCGTAGTGCCTCCTTGTCCTCCCAGGTGATGGTGACTGATGGTGTTGACCACTGTACTTGCACATGTTCCTTCATCATGTCGTTCTTCTTGTGCCACCCAGACTATAGGATGGCGGTGGGTACGACAAGGTCTTCCTCCGATGATGGCAGGGCCATTGAGGCTGTTGTACCAAGAAGTTGAGCTTGTCGGAGTTGCAATACATGGAAGAAGGGGTGTGTCGTAGCGTGAGATGGCATCTTGGGCTCGTAGGCGACGTCGTTGATCTTGGCGAAGGATCATTTCTTGTCAGCTTGATCCTTCATGACTTGGCGCGCTTGATGAAGCTGTTGCTGGATCATGCCTTGCATCACAGTGCGCTCTTTGAGCCACGACTGTAGTGCAGGGACCGTACAGGAGGTCATCGTCATGATCCCCAAATGCCTGGGCTCCCTCCCTTACATCGCCTTGAATGGCTTCATGCTGATGGCTGAGTGGTAAGAGTTGTACCAGAATTGCGCCAGCAGGATCCAGAAACTCTAGCACTTGGGATACGCCTGCACGAAACATCGCGATTAGGTCTTGATGCACTAGTTCACATGCTCCATCTGGTCGTCTGTTTGAGGATGATTCGTCGTGCTCATGCGCAGCTCCATGCCTGCATAATTGAACATTTCTTGCCAAAAATGGCTGGTAAACACCGGGTCACGGTCAGAAACAATAGCTACAGGAAACCCATGCAGTTTGTACAGTTGTTGCATGTACAGCAAAGCCACCTTGGTGGTTGTGTATGGATGCGCCAGTGATACGTCTCCAATGTATCTATAATTGTTTATTGTTCCATGCTATTATATTATCCATCATGGATGCTTTATATGCATTATTATGTTATTTTATATTATTTTTTGGGACTAGTTTATTAACCTAGTGCCAAGTGCCAGTTGTTGTTTTCCTTTTTTCCTTTATAGAAAATCAATGCCAAATAGAACGAAACTTTTTGATGATTTTTCTTGGACCACAAGACACCCTGGAAGCTTCGGGATGAGGCCAGAAGGGCCACGGGGTGGCCACAAGCTCGACGGGTGCACCCCCCCAAGCTTGTGGGCCGCCCGTGGCACTTCTAACACTAATTCTTCTTCTATAAATACCCAAATATTCCCCATAGACCAAAGGGCACACGAAAAATACCTGTTCCACCATAGCAAGTTTCTGTCGTTGTGAGATCCCATCTGGAGGCCTTTTCTGGTACTCTGCCGAGGGGGATTCGACCATGGAGGGCTTCTACATCAACCTTGTTGCCCTTCCAATGATTTGTGAGTAGTTTACCACAGACCTACGAGTCCATAGCTAGTAGCTAGATGGCTTCTTCTCTCTCTTTGATCTTCAATACAATGTTCTCCTTGATGTTCTTGGAGATCTATTCGATGTAATCTTCTTTTGCGATGCATTTGTTGAGATTCGATGAATTGTGGGTTTATGATCAGATTATCTATGAATATTATTTGAGTCTTCTATGGACTCTTTTATGCATGATTAAGATAGACTTGTATTTCTCTTCGATCTATTGATTTGGTTTGGCCAACTAGATTGATTTTTCTTGTAATGGGAGAGGTGCTTTGTAATGGGTTCAATCTTGCGGTGCTTATTCCCAGTGACAGAAAGGGACATGACATGTGTTTGTATTTGTATTGTTAACATTAAGGATAAAAGGATGGGGTTTGTTCATATTGATTGGGTCTATCCCTCTACATTATGTCATCTTGCTTAAGGCGTTACTCCATTCTTGTTAACTTAATACACTAGATGCATGCCAGATGGCAGTCGATGTGCGGAGTAATAGTACTAGATGCAGGCAGGAGCCGGTCGACTTGTCACGAACGTGATGCCTATATTCATGATCATTGCCTTAGATATCATCATAATTATTCGCTTTTCTATCAATTGCTCAACAGTAATTTGTTTACCCACCGTATGTGTTCTTTCATGAGAGAAGCCTCTAGTGAAAACTATGGCCCCCGGGTCTATTTTTATCATAATACTTTCATATCTATTAAATCAAAACTACAAAAATACCTTGCTGCAATTTATTTACTCTTATCTTATTTTACACTTTTACTTATCTTTTATATTTATCACTATCAGATCTCATCCTTGCAAGTAACCATGAAGGGATTGACAACCCCTTTATCGCGTTGGGTGCAAGTATTTGTTTGTTTGTGTAGGTGCAACCATTGGTGACTTGTGTGTTCCTCCTACTGGATTTATACCTTGGTTCTCAACTAAGGGAAATATTTATCTCTACTTTGTTGCATCACCCTTTCCTCTTCAAGGGAAAAACCAACGCAAGCTCAAGAAGTAGCAGGAAGAATTTATGGCGCCGTTGTCGGGGAGGATCTACATCAAGCCTACCAAGTACCCGTCATAAACTCGCATCTCTTGCATTTACATTATTTTCCATTTGCCTCTCGTTTTCATCTCCCACACTTCTAAAATGTTTTCAGAAAAAATTTGCCTTTTTATTCGCCTTCTTTCTGTTTGCTTTTTCGTTTGCCTTTTGTTTGCTTGTGTGCTCAATTGCTTTCTTTGTAACGATGTCTCAACAGAATACTAAATTGTGTGATTTTTCCATCACTAATAATAATGATTTTATTAGTACTCCGATTGCTCCCGCCACTAGTGCGGAATCTTATGAAATTAATGATGCTTTGTTAAATCTAGTTATGAAAGAACAATTTTCTGGTACTCCTAATGAAGATGTTGCATCCCATCTAAATACTTCCGTTGAATTGTGTGATACGCAAAAGAAAAAAGATGTGGATAATGATATTGTCAAATAGAAATTATTTTCATTCTCATTACGAGATCGTGCTAAAACTTGGTTTTCATCTTTACCTAAAAATAGTATTGATTCATGGAATAAGTGTAAGGATGCTTTTATTTCCAAGTATTTTCCTCCCGTTGAGATCATCTCCCTTGGGAACAATATAATGAATTTTAAGCAACTTGATCATGAACATGTTGCACAATCATGGGAGAGGATGAAGTTAATGATAAGAAATTTCCCTACTCATGGTTTAAGTTTATGGATAATCATACCAAAAAAATTATGTTGGATTGAATTTTGCATCTAGAAATCTTTTAGATTCCGCCGCGGGTCGTACTTCTAGGAGAAGCTACTTAACTCCTAGATCTTATTACGGCAAAATACTCTCAATGGCATTGTATTAAAGAAACTCATACTTCGAGCGAAAAGATTGATAAACTTGTGAAATTGATTGCTAGCAAGAGTGCTCCTATTGATCCTAATGATGTGCCATTGTCTACTTTGATTGAGAATAATAATGAATCTATGGATGTGAAATTTGTTGGTAGGAACAATTTTGGTAATAACGTATATAGAGGCAATTTTAATCCTAGACCGTTTCCTAGTACTTCCTCTAATAATTATGGTAATTCCTACAACAATTCTTATGGAAATTACAATAAGATACCTTCTAATCTTGAGAATAATGTTAAATATTTTATCAATTTCCAAAAGAATTGCAATGCTATGGTAGAAGAAAAATTGCTTAAGATTCATGATGTGGCTAGGAAGGTTGATAGAATTTCTCATGAAATTGATTCCCTTAAGATTAGATCTATGTCGCCCAAGCTTGATATTAATGAGTCTCTGAAATCTTTTCAAATTTCTATTAATGAAAGTAGGGAGAGAACCGCTAGGATGCTTGCTAAGGGAGAATGGCTAGGAAAAGTATGTTCTTCTAGTTTTTGCGATAATCATGATGAAGATCTTAAAGTGATTGGTGTGACTCCTATTGAATCTTTTTTTGCTAATATAAAACTTGATAAAGAAGGGACTGGAGAGGAGTCAACTTTAGCTAGAAGGTGTCCCAATAATTTGGAGGGTGAAGATCTTAATGAAAAAATTGATAAAGTGGGTTTGGCGAGGTCAAAACTTTAACTAGTGATGAGCCCACGCTTTTGGATTTCAAGGATTTTAATAATGATAATTGTTCTTTGATTGAGTGTATTTCCTTGTTACAATCTATGGTTAATTCACCTCATGCTTATAATCAAAATAAGGCTTTTACTAAACATATCATTGATGCTATGATGAAATCTTTTGAAGAGAAACTTGAGTTAGAAGTTTCAATCCCCAGACAGCTATATGATAAATGGGGACCTACCATTAAGATTAAGTTTAAAGATTATGAGTGCAATGCGTCGTGTGATTTGGGTGCTAGCGTTTCCACTATTCCAAAAACTTTACGTGATGTGCTAGGTTTCCATAAACTTGATGATTGTTCCTTAAATTTGCACTTAGCGGATTCTACTATTAAGAAACCTATGGGAAGGATTAATAATGTTCTTCTTAGTGCAAACGGAAATTATGTGCCTGTATATTTCATTGTGCTTGATATAGATTGCAATCCTACATGCCCGATAATTCTTAGTAGACCTTTCCTTAGAACGGTTGGTGCAATTATTGATATGAAAGAAGGAAACATTAGATTTCAATTCCATTTAGGAAGGGCATGGAACACTTTCCAAGAAATAAAATTAACTTGCCATATGAATCTATTATGAGGGCCACCTATGGAATGAATACCAAAGATGGCAATACCTAGATCTATGCAATATGCCTAGCTAGGGGCATAAAACAATAGCGCTTGTTGGGAGGCAACCCAAATTTATTTTATGTTTTTGCTTTTGCTTCTGTTTTTCAATAAATGTGCAATTATACTTCTGTTATTATTGTGTTTTAGTGTTTCAATTAGTGTTTGTGCTAAGTAAGACATTTGGGATGGTTTGGAAGATTATTGATTTGATTCTGTGAAAAAACAGAAACTTTTACGTCTAGTAGCAGAATTGTTAAAAATCACTAGAGCGACGAAATTTTTTGACTTTTTTACACTTTATTGATATATAAATTTCCCACGTTTTGCTAATTTTTCATAAATTTTGGAGTTAAATAGGTTTGGCTAAAGTCCAGATTACTACAAACTATTCTATTTTTGACAGATTCTGTTTTTGGCAGATTCTGTTTTTTATTGTGTTGTTTGCCTATTTTGATGAATCTATGGGTTGTATCGGGGGATGGAGCATGACAAGACTATATGATTTTGTAGGGATAAATTTCTTGATATCTTGAAAGACATATTCCAAAATAATTCTGCAAAAAGTTCCGTCCAATTCCAAGAACTTTTATTTCTGCACAAAAACAACACCATGGTAGTTCTGCTGAAAACAGCGTCAGTCTGGGTTAGTTTCATTCAAATCATGCAAATTAGAGTCCAAAATAAGAGCAAAAGTGTTAGGAAAAATAGATACGATGGAGACCTATCACTGCTATTACAATTACTATAAAACTGCTACTGTTACTACTACCGTTGCTATTGCTACTGTTACTACTACTATCAAACTATCATATTACTGTGATACTGATCACTCTGCTACAGATATTTAGTCCTCAGGTGTGGTTGAATTGAGAACTCAACTGCTAATACTTGCAAATATTCTTCGGCTTCGCTTGTGTCGAATCAATAAATTTGGGTTGAATACTCTACCCTGGAAAACTGTTGTGATCCCCTATACTTGTGGGTTATCAGTCATAGACACCGAGATCAAGCACCTTCATGTCAGGGGTGAATTTGTACCCTTGTGAGCACCACGTGCATCCTGGAACATTTGCGGAGCAGAGCAGCTCCCCCCCCCTCCGCCACACGCAGGACGCACACCTTCACTGCCCTCGGTGAATCACTTGTTGTTGAACGAGGTGATGCTACCTGAGTCGACCAGCATCAACACCTCACGGCCTTGAATTCATGCCCGGAGCTGGAACACCTTCGGGAACACCCCTCCCGTCACGGCTGATCATGAGATCACCATGACTGCATCCTATCTTGGCTCCTCTGATGGCGCATTCTATAGATAGACGTTGCGTTGATGCCGAACAACTTCAGCAACTCCTCCACCATGTGGAATTGCACCGATGTGGGGCAAACATTCTCGTGGCCCCAGCGCTCACTGCACTTGAAGCATAACCCCCTTGCTCTTCGATAATCTCATAGGGTCTTGATCTTTGTTGATTCCATCCAGGCCGCATCGGTCTTGTGCCGATCAGTCGCCCCTTCTTGCAATGGGTTGCGGGCCGGTGGAGGAGGAAGCGGTAGCATTGCTAGAGGTCAAATCGGCACCTCTGGTGGCTGTGTCGCCGGTTGCCGAGATGGCTCCATGTACGCCACATCTGCCACTTCTTCTTAGAGCAGTGCCAAGGCACACATAGTGTCCAGGGATGGTGGTCATTGCACCATGACCACCACCCAGATGTCCGGCCTCAGTCCCTTGGTTGGGAGGCGGCGGCATTGCTACCTCTTGAGCACTGTGTTAGTTTTCCCTTGAAGAGGAAAGGGTGATGCAGTAAAGTAGCGTAAGTATTTCCCTCGGTTTTTGAGAACCAAGGTATCAATCCAGTAGGAGATCACGCTCGGGTCCCACGCACCTACACAAACAAATAAGAACCTCACAACCAACGCGATAAAGGGGTTGTCAATCCCTTCACAGTCACTTACGAGAGTGAGATCTGATAGATATGATAAGATAAGATTTTTGATATTTTTATGATAAAGAGAAATAAAGATGCAAAGTAAAATAAACGGCAATAGAAATAGCTAAGTGTTGGAAGATTAATATGATGGAAGATAGACCCGGGGGCCATAGGTGTCACTAGTGGCTTCTCTCAAGAGCATAAGTATTACGGTGGGTAAATGAATTACTGTCGAGCAATTGATAGAATTGAGCATAGTTATGAGAATATCTAGGTATGATCATGTATATAGGCATCACGTCCATGACAAGTAGACCAAAACGATTCTGCATCTACTACTATTACTCCACACATCGACCGCTATCCAGCATGCATCTAGAGTATTAAGTTCATAAGAATAGAGTAATGCTTTAAGTAAGATGACATGATGTAGAGGGATAAACTCATGCAATATGATATAAACCCCATCTTTTTATCCTCGATGGCAACAATACAATACGTGCCTTGCTGCCCCTGCTGTCACTGGGAAAGGACACCGCAAGATTGAACCCAAAGCTAAGCACTTCTCCCATTGCAAGAAAGATCAATCTAGTAGGCCAAACCAAACTGATAATTCGAAGAGACTTGCAAAGATAAACCAATCATACATAAAAGAATTCAGAGAAGAATCAAATATTGTTCATAGATAATCTGGATCATAAACCCACAATTCATCGGATCTCGACAAACACACCGCAAAAGAAGATTACATCGAATAGATCTCCAAGAAGATCGAGGAGAACTTTGTATTGAGATCCAAAGAGAGAGAAGAAGCCATCTAGCTAATAACTATGGACCTGAAGGTCTGAAGTAAACTACTCACACATCACCGGAGAGGCCATGGAGTTGATGTAGAGGCCCTCTGTGATCAATGCTCCCTCCGGCGGAGCTCCGGAAAAGGCCCCAAGATGGGATCTCTCGGGTACAGAAGGTTGCGGCGGTGGAATTAGGATTTCGTGGTGCTCCTGGATGTTTGGGGGTACGTGGATATATATAGGAGGAAGAAGTAGGTCAGTGGAGCAACGAGGGGCCCACAAGAGTGGAGGGCGCGCCCCCCTGCCTCGTGGCCTCCTCGATTGTTTCTTGACGCCCACTCCAAGTCTCCTGGATCACGTTTGTTGAGAAAATCACGTTCCCGAAGATTTCATTCCGTTTGGACTCTGTTTGATATTCCTTTTCGGCGAAACTCTAAAATAGGCAAGAAAACAACAATTTGGGCTGGGCCTTTAGTTAGTAGGTTAGTCCCAAAAATGATATAAAAGTGTAAAATAAAGCCCATTAACATCCAAAATAGATAATATAATAGCATGGAGCAATCAAAAATTATAGATACGTTGGAGACGTATCAAGCATCCCCAAGCTTAATTCCTGCTCGTCCTCGAGTAGGTAAATGATAAAAAAAGAATTTTTGATGTGGAATGCTTTCTAACATATTTCTCAATGTAATTTTTCTTTATTGTGGCATGAATGTTCAGATCCGAAAGATTCAAGATAAAAGTTTAAAATTGACATAAAAATAATAATACTTCAAGTATACTAACTAAGCAATCATGTCTTCTCAAAATAACATGGCCAAAGAAAGTTATCCCTACAAAATCATATAGTCTGGCTATGCTCTATCTTCACCACACAAAATATTTAAGTCATGCACAACCCCAATGAAAGCCAAGCAATTGTTTCATACTTTTGATGTTCTCAAACTTTTTTAATCTTCACGCAATACATGAGCATGAGCCATGGACATAGCACTATATGTGGAATAGAATGGTGGTTGTGGAGAAGACAAAAAAGGAGAAGATAGTCTCACAACAACTAGGCGTATCAACGGGCTATGGAGATGCCCACCAATAGATATCAATGTGAGGTAGTAGGGATTGCCAAGCAATGGATACACTAGAGCTATAAGTATATGAAAGCTCAATAAAAAAACTAAGTGGGTGTGCATCCAACTCGCTTGCTCATGAAGACCTAGGGCATTTTGAGGGAGCCCATCATTGGAATATACAGACCAAGTTCTATAATGAAAAATTCCCACTAGTATATGAAAGTGATATCATAGGAGACTCTTTATCATGAAGATCATGGTGCTACTTTGAAGCACAAGTGTGGAAAAAGGATAGTAGCATTGTCCCTTCTCTCTTTTTCTCTCATTTTTTTGGGCCTTCTCCTTTTTTATGGCCTTTCTCTTTTTTTCGTCCGAAGTCTCATCCCGACTTGTGGGGGAATCATAGTCTCCATCATCCTTTCCTCACTTGGGACAATGCTCTAATAATGATGATCATCACGCTTTATTTACTTACAACTCAAGAATTACAACTCGATACTTAGAACAAAATATGACTTCATGTGAATGCCTCCGGCGGTGTATCGGTATGTGCAGTGATGCATGAGTGACATGTATGAAGAATTATGAACGGTGGCTTTGCCACAAATACGATGTCAACTACATGATCATGCAAGCAATATGACAATGATGAAGCGTGTCATAATAACGGGACGGTGGAAAGTTGCATGGAAATATATCTCGGAATGGCTATGGAAATGCCATAATAGGTAGGTATGGTGGCTGTTTTGAGGAAGGTATATGGTGGGTGTATGATACTGGCAAAAAGTGCGCGGTATTAGAGAGGCTAGAAGTGGTGGAAGGATGAGAGTGTGTATAATCCATGGACTAAACATTAGTCATAAAGAACTCATATACTTGTTGCAAAAATCTGCAAGTTATCAAAGCAAAGTATTACGCGCATGCTCCTAGGGGGATAGATTGGTAGGAAAAGACCATCGCTCGTCCCCGACCGCCACTCATAAGGAAGACAATCAATAAATAAATCATGCTCCAACTTCATCACATAACGGTTCACCATACGTGCATGCTACGGGAATCACAAACTTTAACACAAGTATTTCTCAAATTCACAACTACTCAACTAGCATGACTCTAATATCACCATCTCCATATCTCAAAACAATTATCAAGTATCAAACTTCTCATAGTATTCAATGCACTTCTATGAAAGTTTTCATATTATTCCTAAAAGCAAATTTCCATGTTGTTCTAAAGGACTCTAAAAATAATATAAGTGAAGCATGAGAGATCAATTATTTCTACAAAATAAAACCACCGCCATGCTCTAAAAGATATAAGTGAAGCACTAGAGCAAAAACTATATAGCTCAAAAGATATAAGTGAAGCACATAGAGTATTCTAATAAATTTCAAATCATGTGAGTCTCTCTCAAAAGGTGTGTACAGCAAGGATGATTGTGGTAAACTAAAAAGAAAATACTCAAATCATACAAGACGCTCCAAGCAAAACATATATCATGTGGTGAATAAAAATATAGCTCCAAGTAAAGTTACCGATAGACGAAGATGAAAGAGGGGATGCCTTTAGGGGCATCCCCAAGCTTAGGATTTTTGGTGTCCTTGAATTTTACCTTGGGGTGCCATGGGCATCCCCAAGCTTAGTCTCTTGCCACTCCTTGTTCCATAATCCATCAAATCTTTACCCAAAACTTGAAAACTTCACAGCACAAAACTTAAATAGAAAATCTCGTGAGCTCCGTTAGCGAAAGAAAACAAAACACCACTTCAAGATACTGTAATGAACTCATTCTTTATTTATATTGGTGTTAAACCTACTGTATTACAACTTTTCTATGGTTTATAAACTCTTTTACTAGCCATAGATTCATCAAAATAATCAAACAACACAGGAAAAACAGAATCTGTCAAAAACAGAACAGTCTGTAGTAATCTGTAACTGACGAAAACTTCTGGAACCCCAAAAATTCTAAAATACATTTCTGAACGTGAGGAATTTATCTATTAATCATCTGAAAAAATAATTAACTAAATATCACTTTCGAAATAAAAATGGCAGCAATTCTCGTGAGCGCTAAAGTTTCTGTTTTTTACAGCAAGATCAAAAAGACTTTCCCCAAGTCTTCCCAACAGTTCTACTTGGCACAAACACTAATTAAACACAAAAAACACAACCAAAACAGAGGCTAGATAAATTATTTATTACTAAACAGGAGCAAAAAGTAAGGAATAAAAATAAAATTGGGTTTCCTCCCAACAAGCGCTATCGTTTAACGCCCCTAGCTAGGCATAAAAGCAAGGATAGATCTAGGTATTGCCATCTTTGGTAGGAAATCCATAAGTGGCTCTCATAATAGATTCATATGGTAATTTAATTTTCTTTCTAGGGAAGTGTTCCATGCCTTTCCTTAACGGAAATTGTAATATAATATTCCCTTCCTTCACATCAATAATTGCATCAATAGTTCTAAGGAAAGGTCTACCAAGAATAATAGGACATGAAGGATTGCAATCTATGTCAAGAACAATGAAATATATGGGCACATAGTTCCTATTTTCAACAATAAGAACATCATTAATTCTTCCCATAGGTTTCTTAATAGTGGAATCCGCAAGGTGCAAGTTTAAAGAATGATCATCAAATTCACGGAATCCTAGCAAATCACATAAAGTTTTCGGAATCGTGGAAACACTAGCACCCAAATCACATAAAGCATAGCATTCATGATCTTTAATTTTAATTTTAATAGTAGGTTCCCACTCATCATAAAGTTTTCTAGGATAGAAACTTCCAACTCAAGTTTTTCTTCATAAGATTGCATCAAAGCATCAACAATATGTTTAGTAAAAGCTTTATTTTGACTATAAGCATGAGGAGAATTTAGCACGGATTGCAACAAGCAAATACAATCTATCAAAGAACAATTATAATAATTAAATTCCTTGAAATCCAAAATAGTGGGTCATTTATATCTAAAGTTTTGACCTCTTCAATCCCACTTTTACCAATTTTTGCATCAAGATCTAAAAACTCTGAATTTTTGGAACGCCTTCTAGGTAAAGGTGGCTCATCTTCAGTCCCATCATTATCAAGATTCATATTGCAAAACAAAGATTTAATAGGAGACATCAATAAATTTTAGATCTTCATCTTTAGTTTCATAGAAACTAGGAACACGCTTTCACAAAGCAATCTTTCTTAGCACGCATCCTAGCGGTTCTTTCTTTGCACTCATCAATGGAAATTCTCATGGATTTGAGAGACTCATTGATATCATGCTTAGGTGGAATAGATCTAAGTTTCAAAGAATCAACATCAAGAGAAATTCTATCAACGTTCCTAGCCAATTCATCAACCTTAAGCAATTTTTCTTCAAGCAAAGCATTGAAATTCTTTTGCAAATTCATAAACTCCTTAACATTAGTCTCAAATTCAGAGGGCATCTTATTAAAAATTTCCATAAGAATTTTTGTAGGAATTACCATAATTATTAGAGGAATTACTAGAAAATGGCCTAGAATTAAAATTACCTCTATACGCGTTATTACCAGAATTGTTCCTACCAACAAAATTCACATCCATAGATTCATTATTATTCTCAATCAAGGTAGACAAAGGCACATCATTAGGATCAGAGGAAACACTCTTATTAGCAAACAATTTCATAAGTTCATCCATCTTTCCACTCAAAACATTAATTTCTTCTATCGCATGCACCTTTTTATTAGTAGATCTTTCGGTGTGTCATTGAGAATAATTAACCATAATATTATCTAGGAGTTTAGCAGCTTCTCCTAAAGTGATTTCCATAAAAGTGCCTCCTGCGGCCGAATCTAAAAGATTTCTAGAAGAAAAATTCAATCCGGCATAAATTTTTTGCATAATTATCCAAAGATTCAAACCATGTGTAGGGCAATTACGTATCATTAATTTCATCCTCTCCCAAGCTTGTGCAACATGTTCATGATCAAGTTGCTTAAAATTCATAATATCGTTTCTAAGAGAGATGATTTTAGCGGGAGGAAAATACTTAGAGATAAAAGCATCTTTGCACTTATTTCATGAATCAATACTATTTTTAGGCAAAGACGAAAACCAAGCTTTAGCACGATCTCTAAGGGAAAAAGGAAATAGCTTCAATTTAACAATATCATTGTCCACATATTTCTTCTTTTGCATATCACACAAATCAACAAAGCTATTTAGATGGGTAGCGGCATCTTCACTAGGAAGGCCAGCGAATTGATCTTTCATGACAAGATTCAACAAAGCAGCATTAATTTCATAAGATTCAGCATCGGTAAGAGGAGCAATCGGAGTGCTAAGAAAATCATTGTTGTTGGTATTGGCAAAGTCACACAATTTAGTATTGTCTTCAGCCATCATGACAAGAAAGCAGTCCAACCCACGAGCAAACAAGAAGCAAGCGAAAAAGAGGTGAACGGAAAAAGAGAGGGCGAATAAAACGGCAAGGGTGAAGTGGGGGAGAGGAAAACGAGAGGCAAATGGCAAATAATGTAATGCGAGGGATAAGAGTTTGTGATGGGTACATGGTATGTCTTGACTTGTGCGTAGACTCCCCGGCAACGGCGCCAGAAATGGATCGTTGTTGGGAGTCAAATCTTGACTTGACTTGGCGCGAATCTCCCCGGCAACGGCGCCAGAAATCCTTCTGGCTACCTCTTGAGCACTGCATTGGTTTTCCCTTGAAGAGGAAAGGGTGATGCAGTAAAGTAGCGTAAGTATTTCCCTCAATTTTTGAGAACCAAGGTATCAATCCAGTAGGAGATCACGCTCGAGTCCCACGCACCTACACAAACAAATAAGAACCTCACAACCACCGCGATAAAGGGTTGTCAATCCCTTCATAGTCACTTCCGAGAGTGAGATCTGATAGATATGATAAGATAATATTTTTAGTATTTTTATGA
This sequence comes from Triticum urartu, assembly GCF_003073215.2. Taxonomy (NCBI): domain Eukaryota; kingdom Viridiplantae; phylum Streptophyta; class Magnoliopsida; order Poales; family Poaceae; genus Triticum; species Triticum urartu. The sequence goes on along the minus strand of NC_053028.1, from coordinate 372,779,794 downwards.
TAAAGAGAAATAAAGATGCAAAGTAAAATAAACGGCAATAGAAATATCTAAGTGTTGTAAGATTAATATGATGGAAGATAGACCCGGGGGCCATAGGTTTCACTAGTGGCTTCTCTCAAGAGCATAAGTATTACGGTGGGTAAACGAATTACTGTCGAGCAATTGATAGAATTGAGCATAGTTATAGGAATATCTAGGTACTATCATGTATATAGGCATCATGTCCGTGACAAGTAGAACGAAACGATTCTGCATCTACTACTATTACTCCACACATCAACCGCTATCCAGCATGCATCTAGAGTATTAAGTTCATAAGAACAGAGTAATGCTTTAAGTAAGATGACATGATGTAGAGGGATAAACTCATGCAATATGATATAAACCCCATATTTTTATCCTCGATGGCAATAATACAATACCTGCCTTGCTGCCCCTACTGTCACTGGGAAAGGACACCGCAAGATTGAACCCAAAGCTAAGCACTTCTCCCATTGCAAGAAAGATCAATCTAGTAGGCCAAACCAAACTAATAATTCGAAGAGACTTGCAAAGATAAACCAATCATACATAAAAGAATTCAGAGAAGAATCAAATATTTTTCATAGATAATCTGGATCATAAACCCACAATTCATCGGATCTCGACAAACACACCGCGAAAGAAGATTACATCGAATAGATATCCAAGAAGATCGAGGAGAACTTTGTATTGAGATCCAAAGAGAGAGAAGAAGCCATCTAGCTAATAACTATGGACCCGAAGGTCTGAAGTAAAATACTCACACATCACCGGAGAGGCCATGGAGTTGATGTAGAGGCCCTCCGTGATCAATGCTCCCTCCGGCGGAGCTCCGGAAAAGGCCCCAAGATGGGATCTCTCGGGTACAGAAGGTTGCGGCGGTGGAATTAGGTTTTCGTGGTGCTCCTGGATGTTTGGGGGGTACATGGATATATATAGGAGGAAGAAGTAGGTCGGTGGAGCAACGAGGGGCCCACGAGGGTGGAGGGCGTGCCCAGGGGGGTAGGCGTGCCCCCCTGCCTCGTGGCCTCCTCGATTGTTTCTTGACACCCACTCCAAGTCTCCTGGATCATGTTTGTTGAGAAAATCACGTTCCCGAATGTTTCATTCCGTTTGGACTCCGTTTGATATTCCTTTTTAGCGAAACTCTAAAATAGGCAAAAAAACGCAATTTGGGCTGGGCCTCCGGTTAGTAGGTTAGTCCCAAAAATGATATAAAAGTGTAAAATAAAGCCCATTAACATCCAAAATAGATAATATAATAGCATGGAGCAATCAAAAATTATAGATACGTTGGAGACATATCAGGCGTCTGGAATGACACCACCATCGTCCCCCATTGCAGATGGAACGAGTCATGGTCATTGGACCCACGAGGTGCATTCGCCGCGCCTTCAGCAGCACGAGGAGATGTGCTACGAGTTGCTGGTGGTGGCACCGTGGGAGCCAGCACCTGGGTGCCCCTGCCGTTGGTGTCGGGTCGCCCTTGCTGGAGTGCGGCTACAGCATCTCCCAGATCGGCGACGCACCGCTCCAGATCGGGCCGCCACGCCGCCAGGTCATCCAGGCAGGTGGTGACCGCCGTGACGGCCGTCATGTTGGCCTCCATCATGGAGGTGATCTTGTCAGAGTAGGTCTTGATAGCCGGATCCATGTGCTCCAGTTGCAGTTGCACTTGGCAAGGACTTCGTGTCTCGATGAACTATGCCAGAACACGCGAAGGGAAGGGTGGTGGTGGCGACTGATACCATATGTAAGGGACACACTAGTATCTCATAGGTTTGATGGAAATCTCACTCACAGATACGAATCAAGGTAGCGATTAGATTATGGTTTCAGTAGATGAACTAGGGTTCGAGCGAGCATGAAAGGGGATTGGGTAGTTAGTAGTTGTCGGGTGTCGTTTCGCCGTTGATCCACTGGATACCCTAGACGAGGGTCGGGTGTTGGCTTAAGTACACCTCTTGGCGGGGTCGATATTGTTCACCCACTCTGGGCGACGTAGTGTGGGTTGTCCTTATGCACATGCCTGGGCCGCACGCTAGTTGCCTCTGTGGTCCTGACTGGTGGGGTCTCATGGTCAGGGGCACTAACAGATGAATCCCCAGGCTCTTGGCTAGAATAAGAGGTGAGGGTAATGGAATGTATGTTCAACACTATTATGCAGTTTTACAGTATGGATATTCATGCTAGCAGACACCCATGTTTTTGTGTATTAGTGTGCTAAAATGCTGTGATATGAATTAGCGTGCACACTTGCTGCATTGAAAGGCAAATTCCATCTAGAAGATTACTAGGATTCATCTGCGGCATGATGTTAAGTGGAATAAATTAGTTAACAGGAACAATTTGATTGCTTGTAGGTTGAGGATATTTAGGATTTCAAGGTCCAATGTTTTTTTGTACTATGCAAAATGTTGTCATATGAGCTAGCGTGCATGCTTATTGTTTTTAACGGCAATTCCATCTATCAGATTACTAGATTTCATCTGCATAATGATGTTCGGTGGAATAATTTAGTTGACAGAAATAATTTCATTGCTTGCAGGTTGAGGATTTGGTGCCGCTGCCCCTAGCAGGCCCAATGGTACTACTTTCGACTCGCTAGATTAAGCATATGATTTCTACAACTTGTATTCTTGTGAAAAAGGTTTTGGGATCGTTATGGCAAAAGTCGGCTGAATGTTGAGAGGACGAAGTGCATGTAGGAAATTGTCTACGGTTGCCCTGTAAGCAAGGGGATGTTGCGTAGTAGTATGATGTTCAGCAATACAAATAGATGCAGGTTATGTGTAGTGTGCGCATTCTGATCAGATTGATTACCTATGCAGGGTAAACCTGGTGCGGAGCACACACAGTCCTGCCTTTGCGAATGCCCGGCACTCAATAGTTGCTGCGGATGGAGGACAATACGTGGTATATTGCAGAGCATCGGGAGAGTCACAATCATTCGCCCAGCCAAACTTTGGTGAGATGATACACTGGCCATCACAAAAGCACATTGATGTGTAAAGTAGAGACCTGATAAAGGAGCTGAGGTGGAACAATGTCAACCTTCCGAAGTTTATAAACATCATAGGCAGCTTTTTTGGATTTATGGAAAATGTGTCGTTCATTAAGAGGTATTTGCGAAAATCTATGTGAAAAGATAAGCAGAGAGCAGGTAGATGATAATGTGAGGAAGACGATGGAGGTTTTTACAAAAATTGGGGCAAAGGATCCACACTTCAAATTGGAGTACAAAGATCAGCCTGACAATGAGGGCGTGATGAAGAACCTGATATGGGCAAGCGGGAGCAGAAGGTTGCGGTACACATTTTTCAGCGACATCATAACATTCGGCACCACATACAGGCCCAATTTGTACGACATGCCTTCGGCTTGTTTGTTGGTGTCAATAATCATTTCCAGAATGTCATGTCGGTTGGGGTGCTTGTACATGATGAGCCCGCAAAGAGTTTTGTTGTAGGGCAAAACCCTAGAGGGGATCTTTTCACACTTGGAGGGGGAAAAGAGGAAGAACACTCAAGAGCACAAGACACAAAACACTCAAACAAACCCAAATATCACATCCACTAGAGTAGCACACATGAGATCCACAAGATTACATGAACAATTCAAGGAAAATAGCACTAGGTAAGTTCTTCCCACTAGGTGAGGTCTTGATCTTGATCTTCTCCAAGAGGAGGGCTTGATAATCCCAAGGATTCTTCCCAAAAGGGGTCTAGATCTCCAAGAGGAGGGGATACAAGGAGAAAAGCTCACAAATGTCTCATATACACTCTGCTTACCCTAAACATGGTTCTAGGTACGACTTATATAGCCTTGGGGTCAAAGGAGATGAAGAGGAGGGCGAAATGCAATCTCAGCCGGCCATCCTGGGAGGCCCGTGCGCACGGGGGTCCCGTGGGCACGGTACACGCCCGTGCGCACGGGGTGCTCCAGCGCCAACTTCCTGGGCAGTCCGTGGGCACGGGGTCTCGGGGGCCCGTGCGCACGGGGTCACCTGGGACTTCCAGTGTTGCTGCTGTTGCGCTCCGTCTTGGTTCACGTGGCCTTGGGGTGGTCTTCCTTCTCCTTGGGGATGCTCATGAGCCTCATGGTGGTGTTCCTCTTTGTACTTAATGAGACATAGCATATCTTGGTGAGGTAGCAACCAAGTCCCGTTCGTATCCGTATGCAAGTCAAGTAGGAAGGAGTTCACCTCGGTTTCCAAAGCACGTGCTCTCGCTCTTGTGACAGGTCCACGTGGGGCTTGATGTGTTGGTGTAGAGTCCATGGGGATGGAGGAAGGATGCTCCGCATCATCTCCCCCCCCCCCTTGGGAGAGATCCGACCACGGATCGTGATCGTCATCACCATGGTACTTGGCCAAGTCTTTGACATTGAAGATGTCGCTCACGTTGTACTTGTCGCGTGGGAGGTCAACCTTGTAAGCGTTGTCGTTGTAGCGTGCGAGCACCTTGAAGGGACCATCGGCTCTCGGGAGTAGCTTGGACTTTCTTTCCTAGGGTAAACGGTCCTTGCGTAGATGTATCCATACTTGATCACCCGGTTGGAACACCATTGGAGACTTGTGGGTGTTGAGCTTGGAGGCGAGTCGTTGTACGTGTCGCTCGATCGTAGAACGTGTTTCTTCATGCATCTTCTTGAGGTAGGTGGCTCTTGCACTAGCATCCATGTTTTCTCGTTCTTGAAGCGATAGAGGAAGGATGTCCAATGGTGACAATGGGTTGAAGCCATAGACAACCTCGAATGGAGACTTGCCGGTTGTAGAGTGTCTTGCACGGTTGTAGGCATACTCGGCAATAGGTAGGCACTCCTCCCACTCCTTGATATTCCTCTTGATCAACACGCATAGGAGAGTGGCAAGTGTCCGGTTGGTGACTTCCGTTTCGCCATCGGTTTGAGGATGATATGCGGTGGAGAAGAGGAGCTTGATTCCGAGCTTGGCGCAAAGCGTCTTCCAAAAGTATCTTAAGAACTTGACGTCCCGGTCCGACACAATTGTCTTTGGCATGTCGTGCAACCTCAAGATGTCCCTACAAAAGAGATTGGCAACATGTGAAGCATCATTTATCTTATTGCATGGGATAAAATGAGCCATTTTAGAGAAGCGATCTACGACAACAAATATGGAATCCTTGCCATTTTGAGTTCTAGGTAAGCCAAGTATAAAATCCATGCTAATATCTTCCCAAGGTTGATGTGGAATAGGTAAGGGCATATGTAAACCATGGGATTGAGATTGTGACTTAGCTTTGCAACATGTGGAGCATCGTGTGGTGAAACGTGCAACATCGCGATACATGTGAGGCCAACAATAGTGCTTGGAGAGCTAGGCAAAAGTCTTGTCGCGTCCAAAATGTCCCATGAGTCCACCTCCATGAGCTTCTTGCAAAAGTAACAAACGAAAAGAAGACTCGGGAATGCATAGTTTGTTAGCTTTCATAAGGTAACCATCTTTGATATAGTACCGTTCCCAAGAAGTATGCGTCACACACTTAGCATAAGGAATAGCAAAAGTCACATCATGCTCATACAAATGTTTGATATGATCAAATCCAACAACATTCAATTCAAGTTGAGTAAGTAACATGCATTTGCGGGAAAGGTCATCCGCCACAACATTCTCTTTGCCCTTAATGTACTTGATCACATAGGGGAAAGATTCAATAAATTCACTCCATTTAGCATGCCGTTTATTCAACTTGGTTTGGCCTTTAAGGTACTTTAGAGTCTCATGATAGGTATGTATGACAAACTCATGCGGTCTAAGGTAATGCTCCCAAACATGTAACACACGCACTAAAGCATACAATTCTTTGTCATAGATTGGATAGTTAAGTTGAGCACCGGAGAGTTATTCACTAAAATATGCAATAGTGCGCTTTTCTTGCATTCAAACTCCTCCAATTTCGTTACCACTAGCATCACAATGGACCTCAAAAGTTTTGTCAGAGTTAGGCAAAGCAAGAATCAGAGCATGAGTAAGCAAGGATTTGAGCTCATCAAAAGCGGTTGATTGCAAAGCTCCCCAAACAAAGGGTGCATTCTTCTTACTCAAAGCATGTAACGGTGCAGCGATAGAGCTAAAATCCTTCACAAAGCGACGATAGAAACCCACAAGACCAACAAAATTGCACACTTGTTGCAAATTAGTAGGTTGTGGCCAAGTTTTAATTGCTTCAATTTTAGACTCATCAACATGGACACCCTTGGAAGAAACAACAAAATCCAAGAAAACAAGCTTGTCAACTCCAAAAGTGCACTTTTTCATGTTTGCAAAAAGACGTTCCTTGCGAAGAGTTTGCAAAACGGTCCTAACATGTGTCACATGATCTTTGATGGATTTGCTAAAAACAAGAATGTCATCGAAGTAGACCACAACAAACACTCCAATGTAAGGACGAAGCACAAAATGCATAAGTCGCATGAAAGTACCGGGAGCTTCCGACAAACCCATAGGCATAATTAACCACTCGTACAAGCCAAATTTAGTTTTGAAAGTAGTTTTCCATTCGTCACCTTCTTGTATGCGTATTTGATAATAGCCACTTTTGAGATCAATTTTGGAGAAAATGGTCGCGCCGCTAAGATCATCTAACATATCATCTAGGCGAGGTATGGGATGCCTATAACAAACAGTGATAGCATTGATGGGTCTACAATCGGAGCACATGCGAAAACTACCATATTGCTTGGGCACAAGTATAACCGGAACGGCACAAGGGCTCAAGCTTTCACGTACATGACCGTTGTCGATGAGTTGTTGTACTTGCCGTTGGATCACCTGAGTTTCTTCGGGATTGACACGGTAGGGAGCCTTTTTCGGAAGAGGTGCGCCGGGGATGAGGTTGATCCTATGTTCAATGCCACGTAGAGGAGGGAGACCGGGAGGTAGCTCATCGGGGAAGACATCTTTGAATTCCTGTAACAAGTTAGAAAACACTAGAGGTAGAGGATTAGGATTGTTAGTTTCTGCCACCTCATCTTTGTTGGGGAACGTAGTAATTTCAAAAAAATTCCTACGCACACGCAAGATCATGGTGATGCATAGCAACGAGAGGGGAGAGTGTTGTCTACGTACCCTCGTAGACCGGAAGTGGAAGCGTTAGCACAACGCGGTTGATGTAGTCGTACGTCTTCACGGCCCGACCGATCAAGCACGGAAACTACGGCACCTCCGAGTTCTAGCACACGTTCAGCTCGATGATGATCCCTGAACTCCGATCTAGCAAAGTGTCGGGGAAGAGTTCCGTCAGCACGACAGCGTGGTGACGATCTTGATGTTCTACTGTCGCAGGGCTTCGCCTAAGCACCGCTACAATATTATCGAGGATTATGGTGGAGGGGGGCACCGCACACGGCTAAGAGAACGATGTAACACCCCGGATATGATTTGCCTAATATGTAATCCAACTCTTGCCGTTTCCGGCGTTAAGTTATTTTATTTTCTCGGGTTCGGGTTTTTGTCTCCGTGTGTTGTTGTTGTTGTCATGCATCTCATATCATGTCATCATGTGCATTGCATTTGCATACGTGTTCATCTCATGCATCCGAGCATTTTCCCCGTTGTCCGTTTTGCATTCCGGCGCTCCGTTCTCCTCCGGTGGTCATTTCTACCTTTCTTTTGTGTGTGGGGATTAAACATTTCCGGATTGGACCAAGACTTGACAAGCGGCCTTGGTTTACTACCGGTAGACCGCCTGTTAAGTTCCGTACCATTTGGACTTTGTTTGATGCTCCAACGGTTAACCGAGGGACCGAAAAGGCCTCGTGTGTGTTGCAGCCCAACACCCCTCCAAGTTGGCCCAAAACCCTCTCCATCAGCTAGACCGTTCGATCACGATCGCGTGGCCGAAAACCGAACCTCATTTGGACTCTCCTAGCTCCCTCTATGCCTATATAAAGACACCCCCGAAAATCTCCTTCTCCTTCTCCCCGAAAACCCTAGCTCCACTCATCATCGCGCGCCCTCGGACACAACAGCCACCAACGGACATGTCCGTTTCGCCCCCGCCGCCGCCACGTGGCAACCGTCGCCGCCGCCGCCTCTGAGGCCCGCCGAGCCCATCGCGCCGCACCCCGCCGCCCGAGTGCCCCGCCGCCATCGCCACCGGAGCTGGCCGCGCCCGCCGCCTCTCCCTCTGCGCCGGCCACCGGCGACCTCCGCCGCCACCAACCTCCGTCGGCGCCGCCCCGGCCGCCGCGCCCGCGGTCGCGCCGGCGCCGCCACTTCGGCAGCTCCGGCAACCCCCCCTCCCCCCGCGCAAGGACTCCGGCGACCTTCAAGATTTCCGGCGATCCTCGTAAAGCGTGCCGGCTGGATCTAGATCTGGGAATAGATCGGGTTGACTTTTTGCCCGAAACCCTAATTATTTTTGCTATGTTCATTGCATCGTAACTCCGCATCCGTAGCTCCGTTTTGGGCATATAGCATATCAAAATGTTCGCCTCAGAGAGTACATCATTTCATCTCATTGCATCATTTTCATTTGAGTTCATCTTGATGCCCGAAATGCTGTTAGAAGAGTGCTATTTGAGATAATTGTCAGATCTGCTGCTCCAATTAGACATTTGTCATTTTTGCCATGATTAATGTGTGCATGATATGCCCCTGAGCTCTACATGAGTTTTGTTATATGTTTTGCCATCTATCCAGAGGTGCAATCCATGTATTTTTGTGATGTGTGTGGAGACTAGCACAAGCTTGCAAAGTGGTGCATTCGTTAATGCTGATTTCAGGGACTTAGCATTTCCACTAAGTCCTTGATCTGTTTATCTCAATATGCCTTATGTTCATGTTGTTTCCTAGTGATCCGTGCCTCTTTTGAGGATGATCAGTAAGGATGTTTTGTTAATATTGTAGTGCTCTATCCATCCATGTCTTTGTTTACAATTATGGAGCACCCTAGCTTGAGTCAATCAAGCTCTACTTTTGTCATTTCGTGAATCTGGGCAGATTGTCTACTTGTTAGCAATTTTGCCGAGGATGTTGTAGTTGATCTGTGCATGCTATGTTATTGTTCTTTCCATGTCTAGCTTGTATTTTGTGTATTTTTTATGGGTGTATGCTTAGTTTGTCATGACTTGTTCTGTAGTGAGTGCATCGAGCTCGTAAACATGCCTACTTGATATCTGTGTCAGCATGCTCCAGTTTTCACTAAGTCTGAGAACTGATTATGTTTTTGCCATGTTCACATGCTTGCAAATGTATTTTCTGATCCCTTTTGGCTCAAGGTAACTAAGGGACTTTTGTTAATCTCTTTGAGTAGATCCATGCCATGCTTTACTTTGCCATGTTCAGGTCCTGTAGCATATAGTTTTCATGCTCCAAGTGGGCTACCTGATCTGAAATTCCAGACAAGTGTTGATTTCACTAAGTCTGAAATCTGTTTACCAAATGCATTTTTGCCATGCTTGTTTGAACCTGTTAATGGATGAATTGGCCGTAGCTCAGTGCTAGTCTTTTGTTAAGCATCATGAATGGATCCCTACCGTGTATTTTTATGCCATGTTTGGGTGTTGTAGCATGTTCATCTTGTTGCATTTAGATGGCTACTTGCTGTAAATCGCAGAACGTGGTCATATTTGAATTGCTTGCCATTTCCAAACCGTAACTCCGATTCTGGCGTTCTTTATATCGTTTTCAAGCGGTTTCACCTCACCTTTCCAGTGGCACACTTGTATTTCCATGTTGAGGCCAGGTTCATGCATTCCTTGTCAAATCTTGCATATGCATCACATATTGCATCCCGCATAGCATACCATCTTTGCATCATATTGTTTGAGCCTTGCACGTGGTTGATTGTGTCCTTGTTGCTTGTTTGCCTTGTTTGGGTAGAGCCGGGAGACAAGTTCACTAATGAGGAGCCCGTTGAGTTTTCTTTCGAGGATCCAGTCAACTCTGACAACTTTGCAGGCAAGATGATCATACCCTCGAAATCACTACTATCTTTGCTTTGCTAGATGCTCGCTCTTTTGCTATGCCTATGCTACGATGCCTACCACTTGCTTATCAAGCCTCCCAAATTACCATGTCAAACCTCTAACCCACCATGCCCTAGCAAACCGTTGATTGGTTATGTTACCGCTTTGCTCAGCCCCTCTTATAGCGTTGCTAGTTGCAGGTGAAGATTGGATATCGTTCCTTGTTGGAACATTATTTACTTGTTGGGATATCACTATATTATCTTGTTATCTTAATGCATCTATATACTTGGTAAAGGGTGGAAGGCTCGGCCTCTCGCCTAGTGTTTTGTTCCACTCTTGCCGCCCTAGTTTCCGTCATATCGGTGTTATGTTCCCGGATTTTTGCGTTCCTTACGCGGTTGGGTGATAATGGGAACCCCTTGATAGTTCGCCTTGATTAAAGCTTTTCCAGCAATTCCCAACCTTGGTTTTACCATTTACCACCTAGCCTCTTTTTCCCTTGGGTTTCCGGAGCCCGAGGGTCATCTTATTTAACCCCCCCCCCCCGGGGCCAATGCTCCTCTGAGTGTTGGTCCAACCTAGAGCCCCTTGCAGCGCCCCCCCGGGGAAACTCGAGGGCTGGTTTTAGTTGTACGGATTGCTTATCCAATTGTGCCCTGAGAACGAGATATGTGCAGCTCCTATCGGGATTTGTCGGCACATTCGGGCGGTGTTGTTGGATTTGTTTTAACTTGTCGAAGTGTCTTGAAGAACCGGGATACCGAGTCTGATCGAAATGTCTCGGGAGAAGGTTTATTGCTTCGTTGACCCTGAGATCTTGTCATGGGCTAAGTTGGGACTCCCCTACAGGTTTTTGAACTTTCGAAAGTCGTGCCCGCGGTTATGGGCAGATGGGAATTTGTTAATGTCTGGTTGTAGATAACTTGAACCTTAACTTAATTAAAATGAATCAACTGTGTGAGTTGCTGTGATGGTCTCTTCTCGGCGGAGTCCAGGAAGTGAACACGGTGTTGGAGTAATGCTTGCCACAGGTTGCCTTCTAGTTACTCGTTTGAGCTTTGCCTCCTCTTCTCGCTCTCTTTTGCGAACAGGTTAGCCACCATATATGCTAGTCACTTGCTGCAGCTCCACATATTTACCTTGCCTTACCTATGAGCTTAAATAGTCTTGATCGCGAGGGTGCGAGATTGCTGAGTCCCTGTGGCTCACAGATTACTTCCAAACCAGATGCAGGGCCTGATGATTCCGTTCCAGATGACGCGCTTGAGCTCAAGTGGGAGTTCGACGAGGACTCGCTGTTGGGGAACGTAGTAATTTCAAAAAAATTCCTACGTACACGCAAGATCATGGTGATGCATAGCAACGAGGGGAGAGTGTGATCTACGTACCCTTGGTAGATCGACAACGGAAGCGTTTGGTTGATGTAGTCGTACGTCTTCACGGCCCGACCGATCAAGCACCGAAACTACGGTACCTCCGAGTTTTAGCACACGTTCAGCTCGATGACGATCCCCGTACTCCGATCCAGCAAAGTGTCGGGGAAGAGTTCCGTCAGCACGACGGCGTGGTGACGATCTTGATGTACTACTGTCGCAGGGCTTCGCCTAAGCACCACTACAATATTATCGAGGACTATGGTGGCTGGGGGCGCCGCACACGGCTAAGAATAAGATCACGTGGATCAACTTGTGTCGTCTAGGCGCCCTGCCTCGCTCACTACTCTACACGCTACACACGGCCGCGCGCTCCGCGCCCCCCCCGCGCGCTCACGGCCCGCCCGCCCACGCCACCGGCTCCCGCTCCCTCGGGCACGCTCACGCGCCCATCTCCCACCTCCACCTCGCTCTGACACTACGGCACTCTCCCCCGCGCGCACGCGCCCCGCCCGCACACACGCACGCACGCGCCCGCGCGCGCCGCCCTCTCCGTCCTCTTCCGCCCTAAAGCGGCCGGGGAGGCGCGTGCGCACTGCTCTCCGGCCCTCGCCTCTCTCTCTCCTCCTCTCCCACTCGCCCGCCCCCCACTCCCCACCCGCCCACTCCCCTCCACGCCCCGGCCCCGCGGCCTCCCTCCGCTCACCACGCCCTCCGCCTCCCCCGCCGCCCACACCACTCCCCGGCTCTCCCACCCGCGCCCCTCCGCTCTCACTCACCGCGCCCTCCCACCCCACTCTCCCACCTCTCTCTCACTCGCTCGCCCACTCCTCTCGCACGACTCCTCGTCATCGCTCCGCTCGATCACACTCGCGCGACTCGCCCACACACCTCTCGGCCCTCACACCCCTCACACACACTCGCACTCACACTCCCTCCTACCTCCACCCCATTCACTCGTCACACCTTAACGCCGTCGCGCGACCCCTACGGGTCTCGGACCACACTGCTCACACGACACCGCACGACGCACTCGCTCTCCCCCCACGCTCCACTACCCACTCGCACGCGCCCGCCTCGCGCACTGCCACTCACCTCCCGCGCTCCTCACACTCTCCCTCACCGCACCCTCTCCTCTACCGCCCCCTCACGCCCCACCGCACTACCACACCCCCACCCCCTCTGCTTCCCCTCTCTCGCTCCCGCTCACGCCCCTCTCCTCCCCTCTCCCGCGCCGCCCACTCTCCCTACAACGACGCTCTTCCGATCTATCTAGTTCAATCTCGTTACCGGCAAGTCTCTTTACTCGTTTCGTAATACATCATCCCGCAACTAACTCATTAGTTGCAATGCTTGCAAGGCTTAAGTGATGTGCATTACCGAGAGGGCCCAGAGATACCTCTCCGACAATCGGAGTGACAAATCCTAATCTCGAAATACGCCAACCCAACATGTACCTTTGGAGACACCTGTAGAGCTCCTTTATAATCACCCAGTTACGTTGTGACGTTTGGTAGCACACAAAGTGTTCCTCCGGCAAAAGGGGAGTTGCATAATCTCATAGTCATAGGAACATGTATAAGTCATGAAGAAAGCAATAGCAACATACTAAACGATCGGGTGCTAAGCTAATGGAATGGGTCATGTCAATCAGATCATTCAACTAATGATGTGATCCCGTTAATCAAATAACAACTCTTTGTCCATGGTTAGGAAACATAACCATCTTTGATTAACGAGCTAGTCAAGTAGAGGCATACTAGTGACACTATGTTTGTCTATGTATTCACACATGTATTATGTTTCCGATTAATACAATTCTAGCATGAATAATAAAAATTTATCATGAAATAAGGAAATAAATAATAACTTTATTATTGCCTCTAGGGCATATTTCCTTCAGTCTCCCACTTGCACTAGAGTCAATAATCTAGATCACATCACCATGTGATTAACATCGATAGTTCACATCATCATGTGATTAACACCCATAGTTCACATCGCCATGTGACCAACACCCAAAGGGTTTACTAGATTCATTAATCTAGTTCACATCGCTATGTGATTAACACCCAAAGAGTACTAAGGTGTGATCATGTTTTGCTTGTGAGAGAATCTTAGTCAACGGGTCTGCCACATTCAGATTCGCATGTATTTTGCAAATTTCTATGTCAAAAATGCTCTGCATGGAGCTACTCTAGCTAATTGCTCCCACTTTCAATATGTATCTAGACCGAGACTTAGAGTCATCTAGATTAGTGTCAAAACTTGCATCGGCGCAACCCTTTACGACGAACCTTTTTTCACTTCCATAATTGAGAAACATATCCTTATTCCACTAAGGATAATTTTGACCGCTGTCCAGTGATCTACTCCTAGATCACTATCGTACTCCCTTGCCAAACTCAGTGGTAGGGCATACAATAGATCTGGTATACAGCATGGCATACATTATAGAACCTATGACCAAGGCATAGGGAATGACATTCATTCTCTTTCTCTCTTCTGCCGTGGTCGGGCTTTGAGTCTTACTCAATTTCACACCTTGTAACATAGGCAAGAAACTCTTTCTTTGACTGTTCCATTTTGAACTACTTCAAAATCTTGTCAAGGTATGTATTTATTGAAAAAACTTATCAAGAGTCTTGATCTATCTCTATAGATCTTGATGCTCAATATGTAAGCAACTTCACCAAGGTCTTTCTTTGAAAAACTCCTTTCAAACACTCCTTTATGCTTTGCAGAATAATTCTACATTATTTCCGATCAACAATATGTCATTCACATATACTTATCAGAAATGTTGTAGTGCTCCCACTCACTTTCTTTTAAATACAGGCTTCTCCAAAAGTATGTATAAAACCAAATGCTTTGATCACACTATCAAAACGTTTATTCCAACTCCGAGAGGCTTGCACCAGTCCATAAATGGATCGCTGGAGCTTGCACACTTTGTTAGCTCCCTTTGGATCGACAAAACCTTCTGGTTGCATCATATACAACTCTTCTTCCAGAAATCCATTCAGGAATGCAGTTTTGACATCCATCTGCCAAATTTCATAATCATAAAATGCGGCAATTGCTAACATGATTCGGACAGACTTAAGCATCGCTACGGGTGAGAAGGTCTCATCGTAGTCAATCCCTTGAACTTGCTGAAAACCTTTTGCGACAAGTCGAGCTTTGTAGACAGTAATATTACCGTCAGCGTCAGTCTTCTTCTTGAAGATCCATTTATTCTCAATTTCTTGCCGATCATCGGGCAAGTCAACCAAAGTCCATACTTTGTTCTCATACATGGATCCCATCTCAGATTTCATGGCTTCAAGCCACTTTGCGGAATCTGGGCTCATCATCGCTTCCTCATAGTTCGTAGGTTCGTCATGGTCTAGTAACATAACTTCCAGAACAAGATTACCGTACCACTCTGGTGTGGATCTCACTCTGGTTTACCTACGAGATTCGATAGTAACTTGATCTGAAGTTACATGATCATCATCATTAGCTTCCTCACTAATTGGTGTAGTAGTCACAAGAACAGATTTCTGTGATGAACTACTTTCCAATAAGGGAGAAGGTACAATTACCTTATCAAGTTCTACTTTCCTCCCACTCATTTCTTTCGAGAGAAACTCCTTCTCTAGAAAGGATCCATTCTTAGCAACGAATGTCTTGCCTTAGGATCTATGATAGAAGGTGTACCCAACTGTCTCCTTTGGGTATCCTATGAAGACATATTTCTCCGATTTGAGTTTGAGCTTATCGAGATGAAACTTTTTCACATAAGCATCGCAACTCCAAATTTTAAGAAACGACAGCTTAGGTTTCTTGCCAAACCATAGTTCACACGGTGTCATCTCAACGGATTTAGATGGTGCCCAATTTAACGTGAATGCAGCTGTCTCTAATGCATAACCCCAAAACGATAGTGGTAGATCGGTAAGAGACATCATAGATCGCACTATATCTAATAAAGTACGGTTATGACGTTCGAACACACCATTACACTATGGTGTTCCAGGTGGCGTGAGTAGTGAAACTATTTCACATTGTTTTAATTGAAGGCCAAACTCGTAACTCAAATATTTTACCTCTGCGATCATATCGTAGAAACTTTTATTTTCTTGTCACGATGATTTTCCACTTCACTCTGAAATTCTTTGAACTGTTCAAATGTTTCAGACTTATGTTTCATCAAGTAGATATCCCCATATCTGCTCAAATCATCTGTGAAGGTTAGAAAATAATGATACCCGCCGCGAGCTTCAACACTCATCGGATCGCATACATCAGTATGTATTATTTCCAATAAGTCAGTTGCTCGCTCCATTGTTCCGGAGAATGGAGTCTTTAGTCATCTTGCCCATAAGGCATGGTTCGCAAGCACCAAGTGATTCATAATCAAGTGATTCCAAAATCCCATCAGCATGGAGTTTCTTCATGCGCTTTACACCAATATGACCTAAATGGCAGTGCCAAAAATAAGTTGCACTATCACTATTAACTTCGCATCTTTTGGTTTCAATATTATGAATATGTGTATCACTACGATTGAGATCCAATGAACTTGTTTCATTGGGTGTATGACCATCGAAGGTTTTATTCATGTAAACAGAACAATAATTATTCTCTGACTTTAATGAATAACCGTATTGCAAAAAACATGATCAAATCATATTCATGCTCAACGCAAAAACCAAATAACACTTATTTAGGTTCAACACTAATCCCGAAAGTATAGGGGAGTGTGCGATGATGATCATATCAATCTTGGAACTACTTCCAACACACATCGTCACTTCACCCTTAACTAGTCTCTGATTATTTTGCAACTCCTATTTCGAGTTACTACTCTTAGCAACTGATCCAGTATCAAATACTGAGGGGTTTCTATAAACACTAGTAAAGTACACATCAATAACATGTATATCAAATATATTTTTGTTCACTTTGCATCCTTCTTATCTGCCAAATACTTGGGGCAGTTCCGCTTCCAGTGACCAGTCCCTTTGCAATAGAAGCACTTAGTCTCTGGCTTAGGACCAGACTTGGGCTTCTTCACTTGAGCAGCAACTTGCTTGCCGTTCTTCTTGAAGTTCCCCTTCTTCCCTTTGCCCTTTTCTTGAAACTAGTGATCTTGTCAACCATCAACACTTGATGCTCTTTCTTGATTTCTACCTTCATCAATTTCATCATCATGAAAAGCTCGGGATTCGTTTTCGTCATCCCTTGCATACTATAGTTCATCACGAAGTTCTACTAACTTGGTGATGGTGACTAGAGAATTCTGTCAATCACTATCTTATCTGGAAGATTAACTCCCACTTGATTCAAGCGATTGTAGTACCCAGACAATCTGAGCACATGCTCACTAGTTGAGCGATTCTCCTCCATCTTTTAGCTATAGAACTTGTTGGAGACTTCATATCTCTCAACTCGGGTATTTGCTTGAAATATTAACTTCAACTCCAGGAACATCTCATATGGTCCATGACGTCCAAAACGTCTTTGAAGTCCCGATTCTAAGCCGTTAAGCATGGTGCACTAAATTATCAAGTAGTCATCATATTGAGCTAGCCAAACATTCATAACGTCTGCATCTGCTCCTGCAATAGGTCTGTCACCTAGCGGTGCATCAAGGACATAATTCTTCTGTGCAGCAATGAGGATAAACCTCAGATCACGGATCCAATCCGCATCTTTGCTACTAACATCTTTCAACACAATTTTCTCTAGGAACATATCAAAATAAACACAGGGAAGCAATAACGCGAGCTATTGATCTACAACATGATTTGCAAAATACTACCAGGACTAAGTTCATGATAAATTTAGGTTCAATTAATCATATTACTTAAGAACTCCCACTTAGACAGACATCCCTCTAATCCTCTAAGTGATCACGTGATCCAAATCAACTAAACCATGTCCGATCATCACGTGAGATGGAGTAGTTTCAATGGTGAACATCACTATGTTGATCATATCTACTATATGATTCACGCTCGACCTTTCGGTCTCCGTGTTCCGAGGCCATATCTGTATATGCTTGGCTCGTCAAGTATAACCTGAGTATTCCGCGTGTGCAACTGTTTTGCACCCGTTGTATTTGAACGTAGAGCCTATCACACTCGATCATCACGTGGTGTCTCAGCACGAAGAACTTTCGCAACGGTGCATACTCAGGGAGAACACTTCTTGATAATTAGTGAGAGATCATCTTATAATGCTACCGTCAATCAAAGCAAGATAAGATGCATAAAAGATAAACATCACATGCAATCAATATAAGTGATATGATATGGCCATCATCATCTTGTGCTTGTGATCTCCATCTCCGAAGCACCGTCGTGATCACCATCGTCACCGGCGCGACACCTTGATCTCCATCGTAGCATCGTTGTCGTCTCGCCAAGCTTGTGCTTTCACGACTATCGCTACCGCTTAGTGATAAAGTAAAGCATTACATCGCGATTGCATTGCATACAATAAAACGACAACCATATGGCTCCTGCCAGTTGCCGATAACTCGGTTACAAAACATGATCATCTCATACAATAAAAAACAGCATCATGTCTTGACCATATCACATCACAACATGCCCTGCAAAAACAAGTTAGACGTCCTCTACTTTGTTGTTGCAAGTTTTACGTGGCTGCTACGGGCTTAAGCAAGAACTAATCTTACCTACGCATCAAAACCACAACGATAGTTTGTCAAGTTGGTGCTATTTTAACCTTCGCAAGGACCGGGCGTAGTCACACTCGATTCAACTAAAGTTGGAGAAACTGTCACCCGCAAGCCACCTCTGTGCAAAGCACGTCGGGAGAACCGGTCTCGCGTAAGCATACGCGTAATGTCGGTCAGGGCCGCTTCATCCAACAATACCGCCGAACCAAAGTATGGCATGCTGGTAAGCAGTATGACTTATATCGCCCACAACTCACTTGTGTTCTACTCGTGCATATAACATCAACATATAAAACCTAGGCTCGGATGCCACTGTTGGGGAACGTAGTAATTTCAAAATTTTCCTACGCACACGCAAGATCATGGTGATGCATAGCAACGAGGGGAGAGTGTGATCTACGTACCCTTGGTAGATCGACAACGGAAGCGTTTGGTTGATGTAGTCGTACATCTTCACGGCCCGACCGATCAAGCACCGAAACTACGGCACCTCCGAGTTTTAGCACACGTTCAGCTCGATGACGATCCCCGGACTCCGATCCAGCAAAGTGTCGGGGAAGAGTTCCGTCAGCATGACGGCGTGGTGACGATCTTGATGTACTACTGTCGCAGGGCTTCGCCTAAGCACCACTACAATATTATCGAGGACTATGGTGGCTGGGGGCGCCGCACACGGCTAAGAATAAGATCACGTGGATCAACTTGTGTCTCTGGGGTGCCCCTGCCTCCGTATATAAAGGACTAAAGGGGGGTGCGGCCGGCCTAGGAGAGGCGCGCCAGGAGAGTCCTGCTCCCTCTGGGAGTAGGATTCCCCCCCCCAATCCTAGTTGGAATAGGATTCGCGGAGGGGGGAAAAGAGAGAGAGGGGCCGGCCCCCTCTCCTTGTCCTATTCGGACCAAGGGAGGGGAGGGGCGCGCGGCCCATGTTGGGCTGCCTCTTCTCTTTTCCACTAAGGCCCACTATGGCCCATATAGCTCCCGGGGGGGTTCCGGTAACCTCCCGGTACTCCGGTAAAATCCCGATTTCACCCGGAACACTTCCGATATCCAAACATAGGCTTCCAATATATCAATCTTTATGTCTCGACCATTTCAAGACTCCTCGTCATGTCCGTGATCACATCCGGGACTCCGAACAAACTTCGGTACATCAAAATGCATAAACTCATAATATAACTATCATCGTAACCTTAAGCGTGCGGACCCTACGGGTTCGAGAACAATGTAGACATGACCGAGACATGTCTCCGGTCAATAACCAATAGCGGGACCTGGATGCCCATATTGGCTCCTACATATTCTACGAAGATCTTTATCGGTCAGACCGCATAACAACATACGTTGTTCCCTTTGTCATCGGTATGTTACTTGCCCGAGATTCGATCGTCGGTATACCAATACCTAGTTCAATCTCGTTACCGGCAAGTCTCTTTACTCGTTCCGTAATACATCATCCCGCAACTAACTCATTAGTTGCAATGCTTGCAAGGCTTAAGTGATGTGCATTACCGAGAGGGCCCAGAGATACCTCTCCGACGATCGGAGTGACAAATCCTAATCTCGAAATACGCCAACCCAACATGTACCTTTGGAGACACCTGTAGAGCACCTTTATAATCACCCAGTTACGTTGTGACGTTTGGTAGCACACAAAGTGTTCCTCCGGCAAACGGGAGTTGCATAATCTCATAGTCATAGGAACATGTATAAGTCATGAAGAAAGCAATATCAACATACTAAACGATCGGGTGCTAAGCTAATGGAATGGGTCATGTCAATCAGATCATTCAACTAATGATGTGATCCCGTTAATCAAATAACAAATCTTTGTCCATGGTTAGGAAACATAACCATCTTTGATTAACGAGCTAGTCAAGTAGAGGCATACTAGTGACACTATGTTTGTCTATGTATTCACACATGTATTATGTTTCCGGTTAATACAATTCTAGCATGAATAATAAACATTTATCATGAAATAAGGAAATAAATAATAACTTTATTATTGCCTCTAGGGCATATTTCCTTCACTCGCGCCGATACTACGTGTCTTTCCCTGATGATCAGTAGTGGTGCCCAGTTGGGGTGATCGGGACCGTGTCGCATGTTGGGTTTATCTTTTATTTTGGCGCCGTAGTCGGGCCATGAGTGTTTGAATATTGTAATGCTATTTATGTACTTTGATTGACGTGGCGAGTGTAAGCCAACTATGTATCTCCCCTTTTATTATCTATATTACATGGGATGTTGTGAAGATTGCCTAACTTGCGACATTGCTTTCAATGCAGTTATGCCTCTAAGTCGTGCCTCGACACGTGGGAGCTATAGCCGCATCGAGGGCGTTACAAACGGTCACGAAGATCAACTTGTGTGTCTAGAGGTGCCCTCCTGCCCCTGTATATAAAGGAGCAAGGGGGGAGGCCGGCCGGCCCTTGAGGCGCGCCAAGGGGGGAGTCCTCCTCCTAGTAGGAGTAGGACTCCCCTTTCCTAGTCCAACTAGGAAGAGGGAAGGAGGAAGGAAAGAGAGGCAGAGGGAGAGGGAAAGAGGGGCCGCGCCCCCTCCCCTAGTCCAATTTGGACTCCCCATGGGAGGGGGCGCACCACCTCCTGGGCTTCTGCCCTCTCTCTCCCTTCAGGCCCACTAAGGCCCAATACTTCCCCGGGGGGTTCCGGTAACCCTTCCGGCACTCCGGTTTTATCCGAAATCACCCGAAACACTTCCGGTGTCCGAATATAGCCGTCCAATATATCGATCTTTATGTCTCGACCATTTCGAGACTCCTCGTCATGTCCGTGATCATATCCGGGACTCCGAACAACCTTCGGTACATCAAAATATATAAACTCATAATGAAACTGTCATCGTAACGTTAAGCATGCGGACCCTATGGGTTCGAGAACAATGTAGACATGACCGAGACACGTCTCCGGTCAATAACCAATAGCGGAACCTGGATGCTCATATTGGCTCCCACATATTCTACGAAGATCTTTTATCGGTCAGACCGCATAACAACATACATTGTTCCTTTTGTCATCGGTATGTTACTTGCCCGAGATTTGATCGTCGGTATCTCAATACCCAGTTCAATCTCGTTACCGGCAAGTCTCTTTACTCGTTCCATAATACATCATCCCGCAACTAACTTATTAGTTGCAATGCTTGCAAGGCTTATGTGATGTGCATTACCGAGAGGGCCCAGAGATACCTCTCCGACAATCGGAGTGACAAATCCTAATCTCGAAATACGCCAACCCAACAAGTACCTTCGGAGACACCTGTAGAGCACCTTTATAATCACCCAGTTACGTTGTGACATTTGGTAGCACACAAAGTGTTCCTCCGGTAAACGGGAGTTGCATAATCTCATAGTCATAGGAACATGTATAAGTCATGAAGAAAGCAATAGCAACAAACTAAACGATCAAGTGCTAAGATAATGAAAAGGGTCAAGTCAATCACATCATTCTCCTAATGATGTGATCCCATTAATCAAATGACAACTCATGTCTATGGTTAGGAAACATAACCATCTTTGATCAACGAGCTAGTCAAGTAGAGGCATACTAGTGACACTATGTTTGTCTATGTATTCACACATGTACTATGTTTATGGTTAATACAATTCTAGCATGAATAATAAACATTTATCATGATATAAGGAAATAAATAATAACTTTATTATTGCCTCTAGGGCATATTTCCTTCAGTCTCCCACTTGCACTAGAGTCAATAATCTAGATTACACAGTAATGATTCTAACACCCATGGAGCCTTGGTGCTGATCATGTTTTGCTCGTGGAAGAGGCTTAGTCAGCGGGTCTGCAACATTCAGATCCGTATGTATCTTGCAAATTTCTATGTCTCCCACTTGGACTAAATCCCGAATGGAATTGAAGCGTCTCTTGATGTGCTTGGTTCTCTTGTGAAATCTGGATTCCTTTGCCAAGGCAATTGCACCAGTATTGTCACAAAAGATTTTCATTGGACCTGATGCACTAGGTATGACACCTAGATCGGATATGAACTCCTTCATCCAGACTCCTTCATTTGCTGCTTCCGAAGCAGCTATGTACTCTGCTTCACATGTAGATCCCGCTACGACGCTTTGTTTAGAACTGCACCAACTGACAGCTCCACCGTTCAGTAAAAACACGTATCCGGTTTGCGATTTAGAATCGTCCGGATCAGTGTCAAAGCTTGCATCAACGTAACCATTTACGATGAGCTCTTTGTCACCTCCATATATGAGAAACATATCCTTAGTGCTTTTCAAGTATTTCAGGATGTTCTTGACTGCTGTCCAGTGATCCACTCCTGGATTACTTTGGTACCTCCCTGCTAGACTTATAGCAAGGCACACATCAGGTCTGGTACACAGCATTGCATACATGATAGAGCCTATGGCTGAAGCATAGGGAACATCTTTCATTTTTTCTCTATCTTCTGCGGTGGTCGGACATAAGAGTTTTTCAATGAAAGACCTCGGTGAAGCTGCTTACATATTGGGCATTAAGATCTATAGAGATAGATCAAGACGCTTAATTGGACTTTCACAAAGCACATACCTTGACAAGGTTTTGAAGAAGTTCAAAATGGATCAAGCAAAGAAAGGGTTCTTGCCTGTGTTACAAGGTGTGAAATTGAGTAAGACTCAAGTATCCCTTTATGCTATTCAGAAATTCTATATCATTTCCAATCAATAATATGTCATCCACATATAATATCAGAAATGCTATAGAGCTCCCACTCACTTTCTTGTAAATACAGGCTTCTCCAAAAGTCTGTACAAAACCAAATGCTTTGATCACACTATCAAAGTGTTTATTCCAACTCCGAGAGGCTTGCACCAGTCCATAAATGGATCGCTAGAGCTTGCACACTTTGTTAGCTCCCTTTGGATCGACAAAACCTTCTGGTTGCATCATATACAACTCTTCTTCCAGAAATCCATTCAGGAATGCAGTTTTGACATCCATTTACCAAATTTCATAATCATAAAATGCGGCAATTGCTAACATGATTCGGACAGACTTAAGCATCGCTACGGGTGAGAAGGTCTCATCGTAGTCAATCCCTTGAACTTGTCAAAAACCTTTTGCAACAAGTCGAGCTTTATAGATAGTAACATTACCGTCAGCGTCAGTCTTCTTCTTGAAGATCCATTTATTCTCAATTGCTTGCCGATCAATGGGCAAGTCAACCAAAGTCCACACTTTGTTCTCATACATGGATCCCATCTCAGATTTCATGGCTTCTAGCCATTTTGCGGAATCTGGGCTCACCATCGCTTCTTCATAGTTCGTAGGTTCATCATGATCTAGTAGCATGACTTCCAAAACAGGATTACCGTACCACTCTGGTGTGGATCTTACTCTGGTTGATCTACGAGGTTCAGTAGTAACTTGTTCTGAAGTTTCATGATCATCATCATTAGCTTCCTCACTAATTGGTGTAGGTGTCACAGAAACTGGTTTCTGTGATGTACTACTTTCCAATAAGGGAGCAGGTACAGTTACCTCATCAAGTTCTACTTTCCTCCCACTCACTTCTTTCGAGAGAAACTCCTTCTCTAGAAAAACTCTGAATTTAGCAACAAAAGTCTTGCCTTCGGATCTGTGATAGAAGGTGTACCCAAGAGTCTCCTTTGGGTATCCTATGAAGACACATTTCTCCGATTTGGATTCGAGCTTATCAGGTTGAAGCTTTTTCACATAAGCATCGC
The DNA here is from genome assembly GCF_003073215.2 of Triticum urartu. Classification (NCBI taxonomy): domain Eukaryota; kingdom Viridiplantae; phylum Streptophyta; class Magnoliopsida; order Poales; family Poaceae; genus Triticum; species Triticum urartu. The sequence continues at coordinate 372,756,047 of NC_053028.1, read as the reverse complement.
AGCCCCAAACTTTCAGAAACAACAACTTTGGTTTCTTGCCAAACCACAATTCATAAGGCGTCGTCTCAACGGATTTCGATGGTGTCCTATTTAATGTGAATGCGGCCGTCTCTAAAGCATAACCCCAAAACGATAGCGGTAAATCTGTAAGAGACATCATAGATCGCACCATATCAAGTAAAGTACAATTATGACGTTTGGACACACCATTACGCTGTGGTGTTCCGGGTGGCGTGAGTTGCGAAACTATTCCGCATTGTTTCAAATGTAGACCAAACTCGTAACTCAAATATTCTCCTCCACGATCAGATCGTAGAAACTTTATTTTCTTGTTACGATGATTTTCAACTTCACTCTCAAATTCTTTGAACTTTTCAAATGTTTCAGACTTATGTTTCATTAAGTAGATATACCCATATCTGCTTAAATCATCTGTGAAGGTGAGAAAATAACGATATCCGCCACGAGCCTCAACATTCATTGGACCACATACATCTGTATGTATGATTTCCAACAAATCCGTTGCTCTCTCCATAGTACCGGAGAACGGTGTTTTAGTCATCTTACCCATGAGGCACGGTTCGCAAGTACCAAGTGATTCATAATCAAGTGGTTCCAAAAGTCCATCAGTATGGAGTTTCTTCATGCTCTTTATACCAATATGACCTAAACGGCAGTGCCACAAATAAGTTGCACTATCATTATCAACTCTGCATCTTTTGATTTCAACATTATGAATATGTGTATCACTACTATCGAGATTCATCAAAAATAGACAACTCTTCAAGGGTGCATGACCATAAAAGATATTACTCATATAAATAGAACAACCATTATTCTCTGATTTAAATGAATAACCGTCTCGCATCAAACAAGATCCAGATATAATGTTCATGCTCAACGCTGGCACCAAATAACAATTATTTAGGTCTAATACTAATCCCGAAGGTAGATGTAGAGGTAGCGTGCCGACCGCGATCACATCGACTTTGGAACCATTTCCCACGCGCATCGTCACCTCGTCCTTAGCCAATCTTCGCTTGATCCGTAGCCCCTGTTTCGAGTTGCAAATGTTAGAAACAGAACCAGTATCAAATACCCAGGTGCTACTGCGAGCATTAGTAAGGTACACATCAATAACATGTATATCACATATACCTTTGTTCACTTTGCCATCCTTCTTATCCGCCAAATACTTGGGGCAGTTCCGCTTCCAGTTACCAGTCTGCTTGCAGTAGAAGCACTCAGTTTCAGGCTTAGGTCTAGACCTGGGTTTCTTCTCCTGAGCAGCAACTTGCTTGTTGTTCTTCTTGAAGTTCCCCTTCTTCTTCCCCTTGCCCTTTTTCTTGAAACTAGTGGTCTTATTGACCATCAACACTTGATGCTCCTTCTTGATTTCTACCTCCGCGGCTTTTAGCATTGCGAAGAGCTCAGGAATAGTCTTATTCATCCCTTGCATATTATAGTTCATCACGAAGCTTTTGTAGCTTGGTGGCAGTGATTGAAGAACTCTGTCAATGACACTATCAACAGGAAGATTAACCCCCAGTTGAGTCAAGTGATTATGATACCCAGACATTTTGAGTATATGTTCACTGACAGAACTATTCTCCTCCATCTTGTAGCTATAGAACTTATTGGAGACTTCATATCTCTCAATCCGGGCATTTGCTTGAAATATTAACTTCAACTCCTGGAACATCTCATATGCTCCATGACATTCAAAACGTCATTGAAGTCCCGATTCTAAGCCGTAAAGCATGGCACACTGAACTATCGAGTAGTCATCAGCTTTGCTTTGCCAGACGTTCATAACATCTGGTGTTGCTCCAGCAGCAGGCCTGGCACCCAGCGGTGCTTCTAGGACATAATTCTTCTGTGCAGCAATGAGGATAATCCTCAAGTTACGGACCCAGTCCGTGTAATTGCTACCATCATCTTTCAACTTTGCTTTCTCAAGGAACGCATTAAAATTCAACGGAACAACATCACGAGCCATCTATCTACAATCAAACATAGACAAGAAAGATACTATCAGGTACTAAGTTCATGATAAATTTAAGTTCAATTAATCATATTACTTAAGAACTCCCACTTAGAAAGATATCCCTCTAATCCTCTAAGTGATCACGTGATCCAAATCAACTAAACCATGTTCGATCATCACGTGAGATGGAGTAGTATCAATGGTGAACATCAATATGTTGATCATATCTACTATATGATTCACGCTCGACCTTTCGGTCTCCGTGTTCCAAGGCCATATCTGTTATATGCTAGGCTCGTCAAGTTAAACCTGAGTATTCCGCGTGTGCAACTGTTTTGCACCCGTTGTATTTGAACGTAGAGCCTATCACACCCGATCATCACGTGGTGTCTCAGCACGAAGAACTTTTGCAACGGTGCATACTCAGGGAGAACACTTATACTTTGATAATTTAGTGAGGGATCATCTTATAATGCTACCGTCAATCAAAGCAAGATAAGATGCATAAAAGATAAACATCACATGCAATCAATATAAGTGATATGATATGGCCATCATCATCTTGTGCTTGTGATCTCCATCTTCGAAACACCGTCATGATCACCATCGTCACCGGCGCGACACCTTGATCACCATCGTAGCATCGTTGTCGTCTCGCCAATCTTATGCTTCCACGACTATCGCTACCGCTTAGTGATAAAGTAAAGCATTACAGCGCAATTGCATTGCATACAATAAAGCGACAACCATATGGCTCCTGCCAGTTGCCGATAACTCGGTTACAAAACATGATCATCTCATACAATAAAATTTAGCATCATGTCTTGAACATATCACATCACAACATGCCCTGCAAAAACAAGTTAGACGTCCTCTACTTTGTTGTTGCAAGTTTTACGTGGCTGCTACGGGCTTAGCAAGAACCGTTCTTACCTACGCATCAAAACCACAATGATAGTTTGTCAAGTTGGTGTTGTTTTAACCTTCGCAAGGAACGGGCGTAGCCACACTTGGTTCAACTAAAGTTGGAGAAACTGACACCCGCCAGCCACCTGTGTGCAAAGCACGTTGGTAGAACCAGTCTCGCGTAAGCGTACGCGTAATGTCGGTCCGGGCCGCTTCAGCCAACAATACCGCCGAACCAAAGTATGACATGCTGGTAAGCAGTATGACTTATATGGCCCATAACCCATAGGTCCCAAGATCGTAACTTGGCTCTTATACCACTGTTGGGGAACGTAGTAATTTTAAAAAAATTCCTACGCACACGCAAGATCATGGTGATGTATAGCAACGAGAGGGGGGAGTGTTGTCTACGTACCCTCGTAGACCGGAAGCGGAAGCGTTAGCACAACGCGGTTGATGTAGTCGTACGTCTTCACGGCCCGATCAATCAAGCACTGAAACTACGGCACCTCCGAGTTCTAGCACACGTTCAGCTCGATGACGATCCCCGGACTCCGATCCAGCAAAGTGTCGGGGAAGAGTTCCGTCAGCACGACGGCATGGTGATGATCTTGATGTTCTACTGTCGCAGGGCTTCGCCTAAGCACCGCTACAATATTATCGAGGATTATGGTGGAGGGGGGCACCGCACACGGTTAAGAGAACGGTCACGAAGATCAACTTGTGTGTCTAGAGGTGCCCCCCTGCCCCTGTATATAAAGGAGCAAGGGGGAAGGCCGGCCGGCCCTTGAGGCGCACCAAGGAGGGGGGAGTCCTCCTCCTAGTAGGAGTAGGACTCCCCTTTCCTAGTCCAACTAGGAAGAGGGAAGGGGGAAGGAAAGAGAGGGAGAGGGAGAGGGAAAGAGGGGTTGCGCCCCCCTCCCCTAGTCCAATTCGGACTCCCCATGGGAGGGGGCACGCCACCTCCTAGGCTGCTGCCCTCTCTCTCCCTTCAGGCCCACTAAGGCACAATACTTCCCCGGGGGGTTCCGGTAACCCTTCCGGCACTCCAGTTTTCTCCGAAATCACCTGAAACACTTCCGGTGTCCAAATATAGCCGTCCAATATATCGATCTTTATGTCTCGACCATTTTGAGACTCCTCGTCATGTACGTGATCATATCTGGGACTCCGAACAACCTTCGATACATCAAAATATATAAACTCATAATGAAACTGTCATCATAACGTTAAGCATGTGGACCCTACGGGTTCGAGAACAATGTAGACATGACCGAGACACGTCTCTGGTCAATAACCAATAGCGAAACCTGGATGCTCATATTGGCTCCCACATATTCTACGAAGATCTTTTATTGGTCAGACCGCATAACAACATACGTTGTTCCTTTTGTCATCGGTATGTTACTTGCCCGAGATTTGATCGTCGGTATCTCAATACCTAGTTCAATCTCGTTACCGGCAAGTCTCTTTACTCGTTCCATAATACATCATCCCGCAACTAACTTATTTGTTGCAATGCTTGCAAGGCTTATGTGATGTGCATTACCGAGAGGGCGCAGAGATACCTCTCCGACAATCGGAGTGACAAATCCTAATCTCGAAATACGCCAACCCAACAAGTACCTTCGGAGACACCTGTAGAGCACCTTTATAATCACCCAGTTACGTTGTGACATTTGGTAGCACACAAAGTGTTCCTCTGGTAAATGGGAGTTGCATAATCTCATAGTCATAGGAACATGTATAAGTCATGAAGAAAGCAATAGCAACAAACTAAACGATCAAGTGCTAAGCTAACGAAAAGGGTCAAGTCAATCACATCATTCTCCTAATGATGTGATCCCGTTAATCAAATGACAACTCATGTCTATGGTTAGGAAACATAACCATCTTTGATCAATGAGCTAGTCAAGTAGAGGCATACTAGTGACACTATGTTTGTCTATGTATTCACACATGTATTATGTTTCCGGTTAATACAATTCTAGCATGAATAATAAACATTTATCATGATATAAGGAAATAAATAATAACTTTATTATTGCCTCTATGGAATATTTCCTTCAATCTTTGCATAGGAGGACAAAGTGGATGACACTCGATGGGTTCTCACATATGTCTCTCATCTCTCTTTTTGTGGCTAGGAGGACTAAGTTTTTCTCTCTTGGCGAAGAGGCGCTCAATTTTGGCTTGTGGCTCTCACTTTGTTTTTGGTGGTTCACTCTCTCATTAGGCTCTCTACGGTGGGTGGAATCTTGCTTGTCGGCGATTACTTGGCTTGGTGACATAGGTCGAAGTACATATTCCTTGCCTTTCATCTTGAAGCTATAGTGGTTTGTTCTTCCATTGTGGGTGACTCCGCGGTCAAATTGCCAAGGTCGACCTAAGAGAAGATGGCACACGGACATAGGTACGACGTCACACTCCAAGGTGTCCTCGTAGGCGCCGATCTTGAATGAAACTTGTACCGTATGCTCCACTTGAATAGTGCCGGAGTCGCTTAGCCATTGCACCTTGTAGGTATGAGGGTGCTTCTTCTTGACCAATTGCAGCTTGGAACATGGCTCGTCGCTTGCCAAGTTGTGACAACTTCCTCCGTCGATTATGACCTTCACGGAACGCCCATTGATGCCGGCCTTGGTGTGGAAGATGTGGCATCGTTGGTCTTCATCTTGATGGTGTTGGAGCGTCATGACCTTGGAGACCACGAGAGAGGGACTTGAATCGTTGTCACAAAACACTTGATCATCTTCATCTTCGTTCACGCGACGGTGCATTGCGACGTGCTCAAGGGCTTCCATTTCTTCTTCGCTCATCGAGTCGTATGTGCCATCATCGTTGAAAATCATTGTCCGCTTGTTGGTGCATTCGAAGGACTTGTGTCCTCGGCCTCCACATGTGAAACCCTTGAAAGAACTTGTCTTGACGGGGTCGTTTGGTGGCGCCAAAGATGATGGATTCTTGGACTTGTAGTTGCTTGCCGGAGAGTGAGTCGAGGAAGGCGTTGCTTGCTTGGAATTTGACTTGTCGCCGGTACTTGGTGATGTTCTAGTTGAGGTAGGAGTTGCCGAAGTCGCGGGAGCTTGAGAGTAGGAGCCGAAAGTCTTGGACGAGTACTTGGCGTATTTGAAGTCATCTTGCACTTGTCGCTCGGCCTTGGTCACTTGGTGAACTAGCTTGAGAAGGTTTGAGTATGGTTGGAAGTCGACAATCCGCTTGATGGGGTGGTTGAGGCCGTTAAAGAAGCGGGCCATTGGTTGCTCGTCGTCTTCCTTGACATTGGCTCGTATCATGGCGATCTCCATCTCTTGGTAGTATTCTTCCACCGTATCTGTGCCTTGCTTGAGGAGTTGCAACTTCTTGAAGAGATCGTGGGTGTAGTGTGTAGGCACGAAGCAAGCTCTCATGACATCCTTCATCTCCATCCAAGTTGTTATTGGTGGTTCTCCACGTGCTTGTCGTCGGTCGATCACTTGTTCCCACCAAATGAGGACGTAGTCTTGGAACTCGAGTGAGGCCATGGCGATCTTCCTTTGCTCGTCGTAGTTGTGAAGAAGGAATATCTTGTCCACCTTTAAGGCCCATGAGAGATACTCTTCGGGTCGTTGCTTCCGGAGAACTTGGGCATGGTGAACTTGAGCTTGCCGTAGCGTAGTTCTTCATCATAGTGGCGGGTGTGATGTTGCCCTTGTCGTGGAGGGAGGTCCTCGAATGCTCGTTCGTCATGTTGTCGCTCTTGGCGCGGAGGAGGGTCATGAAGCACTTATTCCACTTGGTGTCGCTCTTGTCGTGGAGGAGGACGAGGAATATGCGCTTGGTTGCGCCTTTCTTGTTGTTCTTCACAATGCGCGACTTCTTCTTGGATCTCCCGACGAAGAGCTTCCTCTTGTTCTCGCACTTGGCGGTTGCGCTCCGCAACGGCTCGAGTGGACTCGCGGAGTGCGCGTTGTGCCTCGAGTGCTTGTGCTTGATGGATGGCGTCATCATCTTGAGTCTCTTGACGAGGTACTTGCTCTTTGTCCTTTGGTTCTTGCGCTTGTTGTCACGACCCTTCACAAGTTCGGATTCGATCTTGTAAGCCATTGCCATGGAATGGATTTTATGGAGGTTGGCGATCTTGAGGATCTTCATGACGAGGGACTCGAGCTCGGGGAGGACTTGTTTCATAGGAGGAGGAGTCCAGAGATTGCTGACTTGATCGACGGCTTGAGTGGAGCTGTCTTGATGACGAGGATGAGGAAGACGGGCGTCGCATGATCAGGTTGCGGAGTTCCTCCATTTGTGAATTGAACTTTTCGTCAATGTAGTCGCGGTTCCGTGTTTCCAATTGACGAAGGTCGGAGGCAAGTTTCTCCAAGCGTTCACCCAACGCTTCGCTCTCTTGATGTAGAGCACATTGCACGATGAAGAAGTGGTTCTTGGTGACGTAGTCGTGATCACCTTCTTGCTCCTCGAGAAGCAGGTTTGCTGACGAAGTTGGCCTATCCATCATATCCAAGTGGGGTGAGTAGGAAAATGAGAGAACAATACCGAAGTTACCTTTTCCGAGGATTGAGGATGTAACAAGTGTCACTCAATGTAATGCCACAATAGTAGAATTGGAACCGGGTTTGTTTCTCACACCTACAGGTAGAAGGCTTATGGAGTAGCTCGATTAGGAGGGTGGTAAAAAATTTCAAGCAAATGTTAGACAAGATATCAATAAGGTTGAGAAGGTTCACAAAGATGCAAGTAAAGCAAATAGATCAAACCCAAGGGTATCACTAGGAACACACACACGGAAGATAGATGGGATCCGCACAACCAAGGGGTGAGCTCAAATATGCAACCACAGAAAATGCTCTTGTTGTGCAAATACTAGAGAGACGCTAGCTCGATTGCTCAAATGGGCAAGATACGCTTGTGCACCAACCTAAGAGAGAAACGTGTCGTCTTCAATCCCAACTATGCTATGTATGTGGTGACCAAGATGATGTGACTATGCAACAAGGCTCAATGCTATTGCTTACAAGCTCTACGTGTCTCCTCTTTTGCTTAAAAGCTTTTTTTCTATGCTTGATGCTCGAGCCAAGGATGATATGAGACAAGTATTGTAAGATATGCACGGGAGAGACTTAATGCACAACGATGATAACACGATCACTATGGTGCACAAGAGCGTGGCCCGGCAATACTCAACTTGCTAGTCTTGATGGGTAAGTGATGCAAAAGGCTCGGGTTATCAATGCAAAAGCAAAGGTGAGTGTCGTCGAGTTTACCGTCCTTGCTTACGGTTGGGATGGAGATGAATTTGTCGAAGCCAGTGTGTAGTCCGAGTCGATGGTTGAGAAGCGGTGATGATGATGTCCAAATGCGCCTAAGTAGCCGAAACACCTTAGGACACACGAGAAACCGCAGCCCGAAACTCAAACAACCACGAGAAATAGTGCGGAAGAACACGAGTGGTGGTTTGGAATCAAAACTATGCAAAACAGGAATGGCCGAAAGTTTCTGGAGGGTCCGTGCGCACGGGGTAAGTGAGGCCCGTGTGCACAGGGTCCCGATGGCCCGTGCGCACGGGGTGCTCTGCGAGCGGATGAATTGCTCCTGATCCGTGGGAATCTCCAAGTTTTTGGCCAATTTTGAAGGAAGGAAAGGCGGGGAAGTAGGAAGCTGGGTAGATCCACTTACCAAACACCAAATTCGTGGACGAAAACAACCAAATCTCACAAGATCCAACAAATTGCAAGGAAATTTTTTGGGGCTATTTTTGGTGGAGATTTTCGAATTTGGACGAAAAACAACAAAATCAAGCTAGCAAGTGGGGGGATGGGACTCCAAGATGTGAATCAACCTTGCTCATGATACCAAGATGTTGTAGGGCAAAACCCTATAGGGGATCTTTTCACACTTGGAGGGGGGAAAGAGGAAGAACACTCAAGAGCACAAGACACAAAACACTCAAACAAACCCAAATATCACATCCACTAGAGTATCACACATGAGATCCACAAGATTACATGAACAATTCAAGGAAAATAGCACTAGGTAAGTTCTTCCCACTAGGTGAGGTCTTGATCTTGATCTTCTCCAAGAGGAGGGCTTGATAATCCCAAGGATTCTTCCCAAAAGGGGTCTAGATCTCCAAGAGGAGGGGATACAAGGAGCAAAGCTCACAAATGTCTCACATATACTTTGCTTACCCTAAACATGGTTCTAGGTACGACTTATATAGCCTTGGGGTCGAAGGAGATGAAGAGGAGGGCGAAATGCAATCTCAGCCAGCCATCCTGGGAGGCCCATGCGCACGGGGTAAGTTGGGCCCGTGTGCATGGGGGTCCCATGGGCACGGTACACGCCCGTGCGCACGGGGTGCTCCAGCGCCAACTTCCTGGGCATTCTGTGTGCACGGGGTCTCGGGGGGCCGTGCGCACGGGGTCACCTGGGACTTCCAGTGTTGCTGCTGTTGCGCTCCGTCTTGGTTCGCGTGGCCTTGGGTGGTCCTCCTTCTCCTTGGGGATGCTCCTGAGCCTCATGGTGGTGTTCCTCTTTGTACCTAATGAGACATAGCATATCTTGGTGAGGTAGCAACCAAGTCCCATTCGTATCCGTATGCAAGTCAAGTAGGAAGGAGTTCACCTCGTTTTCCAAAGCATGTGCTCTCGCTCTTGTGATAGGTCCATGTGGGGCTTGATGTGTTGGTGTAGAGTCCATGGGGATGGAGAAAGGATGCTCCGCATCAAGTTTTGAATGGGATATCTCTAAATTTCTGAGAATGATGGGCGGCACAGCGTTGTTGACTGAAGCATATGAGGCTACAATTTGATAGAGAGGCGGAAGAGAATTATGTGCCTCCAAGTAATCCAATGCATATATCTGTGGACTTGGAACATGTAGCCACAACTTCAATTAGCATGAGTCGAAGGTGAAATCTGCTGGGGCCTGCATCGACGACCAAGCATGCGTGCATCGGATCTGCCATCTGCAGTGTCCGACCTGGCCTTCTTCGCCCCTGCGCTCCATTGCGTGCTACCCCACCCCCCTGCCGGCTCCTCGACTCTCCATCACCCCACGCCTGCCTCTTCTTCGACCCCTATGGATGGTGGCCCGTCAGTCGTCATTTTGCATTGCTTCAGCTGTCGGAGCTGCTCTGACGACGTCGGCCTTGATCTGGTACTAGCTTTGGGAGAAATCCCTGCTGACCCATGTGTTAGCTGACCACGGCGGCGCCAATCCGGTGTCGCTTTCCTTCCTGGAGGCGTGGTCTTTGAGCTATACCTGCTTGGTTTGGGCTCTCCTCCATGTCGACGGCGCGGTTTGCAACTTCACGTCCGTATGGTGAACTTCTCTGCACTCTGTGCGACCTTTCCTTTTTGCTTCAATCCACTCGTCTCCGCATATCCTCCCCATACCGTCGCCAACATTGCCTCCTCGTCAAGCCCTTCGCCACCATCCATCCGCCCATGCCCATCATTTAGTGTGTCATCCATGATTGGTGTGTTCTTCATGTGATTTCTCTTCGGCTGTCCTTCGCGTGGTCTCTGTACTGTTGCTCTGCATGCTCAAGACCCTCCCATGGTTGTCGTTGTGCTGCGGCGAGCTTCGGGCTCTTGGTGTTGTCTTGGTTCACCTTTGCTCAATGACGACGCAATGATGCCTCCCCAACCTGCTAATCGTCTCGACCGCTCGTGGCGGATCTCCCAGTCAAGGTTCGTGTTATGGTTTGGCACTCGTTGGTCATGGATGATCATCTATTGTGCCGTGAGGCTTGGTACACACGCTGACCCCTCAACAACACCCCACATCTACTTGTGTCTCTCGTGGTGTTGGTCTTTCTGCTTGCTAGCTAGGTCGTGCCTTCTCCTGGGCGTCAATTTTTTTCTCTCTTCTTCGGTAACCTTGTTACCTGTACGGTTTTCGGCCCGGTTTCCCTCATAAACGGGGTCAACTTGTTTAGGTTTTTGATCCAATTTCCCTTATAAATTGGATCAGCCAAAGTTTAAGGGGCGACTCTTGGCTTTGGCAGCTTTTTGACCAATATATTCAGGTGGGGATTCTCTCCCCCTCGGTGACCGTTAAAAAAAATATTGCTCATATGTGGAAGATGAATGAAAAAGCCATCCCTACTGTACCATGAACTATCTTTGTGTTAACCATACCTTATTGATGCATGTTCTAGTGTGAGAAAGTAGCACTAGTGTGAAACCAACTGCTCGGAGAAAGTTCATCTGCATTTTTTTATTGCTTTAGGATTCATATGTTGCTGGTTCACGGTTTTTATTGACTACCTGGTAGTAACCTTCAAAAATCAGCCTTGTCGTGGTGTAAATTGGCGTGTTTATTTTGTTTCAAAATAACCGAACAAACATATCCGTGCTTGAATTGCAGTGACCCTGTTCTGTTTAAGCCATCTTTCAGAGAAAGGAAATTGCATCTGTAATTCATTTGTTTTTGGAATAGTTGATCGTTTAGCTGAGTAGAGTATTCATGTATGGAAAGGATTCAGCCTACTCCAACATAATTGCTTGCACAAGAGTAGATGGATAAGAAATTATATGTTTCGTTCTCTTAGTTTTCCTGCTGCCTCCTTGTTTTGGGGTTTATTTATTTTTACCAGTGGCTAAGATAAAATGCTTTGTGATTGCACAGGGTTAGAATTCAGCAAGCACCTATAGACTGTGATCTTCTGAACCCAAATAGGAGAAGTGCACCTATAGACCATTTATCAAGGAATGGAAAATATGGGGGGTTCATCTTGTAATGCTCGTTCTGGCTCATCTTGGGAGATGAGCGAACACCTTGACTGTATGAACCGTGGACACACACGGCAGCTGGCCTGGTTGTACCCCTCCGACCTGACGACATGCCTTGAGTACTCGCTCATGGTGCCCCTGCTGGTCTGGTTCCGGACATGGCTCAGGAAGAAGATGCCCGGCTGGTAGCATGGGGTGTCAGGGATCTTCAAACACGAAGGGCCGGTTGGCCCAGCCCTGCTAGGTCTTGAACGCCTGCAGCACCAAAGGTGAGCAATCCTCTCCGTTACTAAAAAAATGTGTTGAGGACAGCAGAAAAGAAATGTCCAGCATATCTGTCACTACTTTTTCCTGGAGATGCCACCACCTATTGTGAAGTTTAATATCAATGGACCAATACTCATTTCAAACTGCAAAAATAGAATGCGACAGAGGCCAATGATATTCAACTATCTAACAATGTCACGAGTTAAAAAGATGAAGGCAAGAATATGGAAACATCTGCATGGTTTGAGTACAGTTCAAACAAAACCTACGTATATATACATAGGTAGCCATATGGAGCTGTAAACCAAGACAGAGGCCACACAAGGCAGAATATCGAACAGTGACAAAGGAACATCAAAGCAACACTAAAGAGTGTTCTAAAAAAAAAGCAACACTAAAGAGAGAAAATAGCAAAGAGGAAGGAAGCTTCTCTTTGTCCAAATAACCTCATATTTGGTGCTAAAGTTATGAATTCATCTTAGAAGAAGAAATCCATCATCAGCGAGGAAAACAGGTACAGAACTGGAAAGCTAATTCTAAAACCAAACTTAAAATGCGAGCTAATTATTTATGTGCACTGAATCCATATAAAAACCAATGATCATTCTCTCTCTGAAAAGAAGTAACTTCATGAGGGGTGGTGTTTTTCATACCTGAATGGAATCCTTGCACACACGAGAGCAAAGCTGATATAAAAAATACTTTCTGTAGCGCGGGAGGTAGCAGTAGTACAACATAGATATAATGTAAAGACAAAACCGGGGAGACCACATAGCCATGTGAGAGATGACATAGGAATTGAGAAAATATAATAGGACCAAAATCTAGCCCATTCTTTCGAAGATATCCTAAAGTTGTTTAGAAAATTTGTCTTCATATTTTCACTACGAAAACGCTAATTAAATCAAATCGTGAGCTGCACTACTGATCATTAAATAAGCAGCAGTGCAACACTCTCCATCAGCCAACCACCTAGACATCCAAAATTAGGATTTAAAATGAGATCCTTCGTTGAAAGGTGAGAACCTGTCATTGCAATTGACATGTTCAGGCACAATTTAATTTAGTTATTCTTGTCGGTGTCTTCAAAGCATTATCGATGTATAAGATGGAAGGTATTAAGTTAGCAAACTGACATGCACATAAATATTTCTACTGGCAATCAGACAAATCACGCAAGTAAGCAATATAAAAGAGGATCGTAGATGATAAATCACGCATGTAAGAAATATGAAGTGCAGGTTTCTGTAAACTTAGCACTTCTCATTTTCTACATAGAAAGGTCCAATCAGATGTCCCAACAACAGTATATGTTTCGAAGGCCAAAAATGCTTATTTTCATTATTGTACTGTCTAAAGCATTCTTCATGGAGATAATCATGATATGTGATCATGCAGAAATTATTTTGCCTTTTGAAAAAATTGGTCTTAGTTGAAAATATATACATTCTAACTCGCTCAAGTAGTACTAAAACATGCTCTCGTACAATGGTCAATCATAAAAGGTCGCTTAATAAATCATTTAAAATTCCACCAAACTTCTCGATGATTATCTCAGGGTGCTCAATATACTACTCCTTCAAGGCATGCAACCAAATAGATAAATGTGTTACAGAGAAGCATCATCAGTGGGATATAGTACTACACTGACACACAATTCATAGTTTTTTAGTATTGCTGGGTTGGTACAGTATCCCAGTGTTGATGTATATACGGTGGAAGTTTAGGAATGAGTTCACTTCTTTAACAAAATAGGAAAAGTGTGGCCTATAAAATGCAAGAAAGTAAACTGATGGGCAGGGAACCATTATTTAAATTCCCATGGTGAATTTCCTACAAAAGTCTGCCGCGGGAACACACATGACAGAACACAAAAGCCATGTATATAAAATATACAGATAACATGTATGAGAGGAAGTTGTCATCCATACACTTAACTTCGCTATATAAATCATGTCCAGCTCCTCAATAGGCCAAAAGAGGTATGAGAGGAAGTTGTCATCCATACACTTAACTTCGCTATATAAATCATGTCCAGTTCCTCAATAGGCCAAAAGATGTCACTGGATCATAAAGAACTTCTTGAGAGCACATACCATGCCCTCCAACAGCAGATCCTTGCAAACTTAACTTCTCCAACATGAATATGTGCATACCTTTGAGTAGTTACCTTCCTTCAGGATCAACGCTTTGAGATCCATTGACTGCTTGTCTTGCCAACTGCTTCCAGTAGTTACCCTCCTGCTAGTAAAAAGATTAAGCCAGACAACCAATATGCTAAGCTTCACAGAGAAACATGATCCGAATACATTGCCATAGAGAAGGAAAAAAACTACAGACAAAAACAATAATCAAAAGAAAATATAGCTTAAAGAGAAAGCACAAACCTTGATACGCAAAACAGCAAACAATAAACAAGCGGCAGTTTAGAAGAGCAGGCAACAACATCACCTGTAAAACAGAAGAACGCAATCGAGTAAGGATGCTCCATTTTTATGTAGTATGTACATATTCATGATTTACAGATGCTGAAGCTAGACCGTAAAGGCTACTTTCTTAATTGCAGTATCACATACCAAAATGGATGCAGTTTTTACATGGAGTAATTAGACTGTTAAAAAGAAAATGTAAATCTAAAGATGCTAGAACATATGAATGTTGTTTAACCTGTAGAATATTGATCCAAGAGCATGCCGTTGGCTCTGCGCCTCTGCCTGCTCTTAAGTAAGGTTTGTGTTTCAATTTCCAAAGGCTTCGGTTTCAGTGTACGATCAATTTGCGTCATCAGCAAAATTATATCAAATTTGCACTTTGTCAGCAGTCTTTAAGAGGCAACTGTTACATGGATGAACTTTACATAATTCAAACAAGCTACTGTTTCTACTTGTCAATACAACGATTTTAAAGAAATTGAAGGTGGGAGGAGAGCAAGTTGAAGAAATTTTAATCCTATGGATGAAACCGAATAGTCGAGAGACCTACCAAGCCATTCCCGAGTAAAGAATTTTGTTGCACACATTCATATCATCTCTATCCTAAGTAGTCTGCAAAAGTGTGGGCTCACATGCAGTTAGAAGAAAACGATTATAAGTATTTCCAAACCAGAAAGCCGATGTAATATCTTGTAACAAAAATATATCAAAACCACGCCCGATTTAACCTTCATGATATTTTTATCAAACCATCAAATACACAACAACAAATAAGTACTCCCTCGTTCCAAAATTATTGGCGTGGTTTTAGCCCAAGTAGAAATCACTGAGACACAATTGGTGGATCAAATTTTTAAATGGTGAACCAACCACCAATCATATTTGTATTTTCCCAATTTCATGCTCTGTAGCGTACATATATGTTCATAAACTGAATAAGGTTAATTACAGGGTCAGTCATCTAATGGTATCCTTATTAGCTTAAATATTTAGAGTGTTATGCTAAAGACCTAACAGTACTCAGTAAAGGTTAATTACAGAAGTAGGTAACAGCAGTAAGAACAATGGGGGCTGGGATCCAGTCATATAGTTCATCAATCTTGATAAAAACAATCCCTCGCAAGAACAAGACCATGTAAATAAAGTGGCGACCAGACTGGGTTGGACTCGAAGAAAATTTAGGAAGCTCAGCAACAGCAAAGCCCCAAGTATGATCTTACTGATATCACATAAGGGTGCTGGAAAATCCAACCGATGGTGGGGTTCTTTTTGCAGGTAAACAACAGCAGCAGGCCAGAAGCTGCTGTGAGGAAATTCAGTACCAGTCAGATACAATGCCCCAAAAGTTTCTACCGTTTCTTAATGCACACTGAAAAACAGACATCAGATGATCATATTAATGCACAATAGAGGATAAGCAGAATAGCAGGGCAAAGCCATACGACTCCGCCATCATGCCGAAGACAGGCCAGCCAATAAGGACCAGGAAAAGTACGACCCCGAAAGCAATTGAACCTTGCACATTAAGGTGATCTTGTTAGCTCATAACTGAACTGGAACTGAACAATTTGGATACATGACTAATTCTAGGCCTGCATTGTTACATGTACAAGACCTTGCGATTCTTGGGCTTTGTGAAGAACTGTATTAGATGGATCCATATCCATAATTATCATTGTATGAACTGCAGTTTTCTTCCAAATCAGCAAGATGGATCCATATCCAGCCCTTCATCCAGCGCAGCAAGATGGATCCATATCCATTGGCGTTGTATGAACCGCAGTTTTCTTCATTAAATCTAGACTGAGAATTGAATAAATTTGCTTCCCTGTACAAGAGAGAGAGATATCAGGGGAAGAGAGAGAGCACGGAAAGGAGTGGGGAAGTACCCGCGCTTGGAGGGGAGGCTGGCCTCGCCAGCGTCCAGCCGTGGGGGTGAGGAGCACGTGGACGACGGCGGCCTCGACCAAAAGAACGGCGGCGGTGACAGATCGGATGGCCTGGGGCTGCCATTGTCAACACCTAGCTTTCCGTCCTCGTCGGGCGGGGAAGCATCGAGCCGCGGCGCTGCTCATGTAGGCACGGCCCGGGGCGACTGGATTCAGGGCATGAAGCTCCTACCCATCCCCTTCCCCGTCGTTCCTCTACCTCCCTTCCTCCTCTCTGCTACTCATGGATCCGCCTGAGTCAGGCTGGGAGGAGAGAGGGAGGAGCCTGGCGGCGTCCCACGCGGGAGGATGCAGGAGGAAAGAGATGGAGGAGGAGTGCGGCGGCTGTGGCGGCTGACGACCGAGGAAGGAAGGAAGAGGAAGGGTGTGGGAGGGAGGCGACCAAAGCCCATCCGATGGCCACTAACGATGCGCACGGGAGGAGCTCCGTGGACGAGGATCGGCTAGCATCCAGCCGTTGAGCCCTCAGGAAACATTTTTTTTCGTCGCCTGGGGGGCTGCCGGCGAAGATTTCTCGGGGATGAAAATCTTTTCAGCCGTGTCCACCCTTAAACCGCCCCGTCCTTTCAGCAGCGCGTTCTCGATGTCTCCGCTGGCCGCTGCTGCCCCCGCCCGCTATGGCCGCCGCTGCTCACGCCCGCGCCCTGTTGCTCGCGTCCGTGGCCCCGCGCCCGCTCGCGCTCATGGCCGTGCCGCCCGCTCGCGCTCTTGGCCGCGCGCTCCCTGCTCCGGCGCCCTCCCGCGGCGGTGTTGGAGGAGGGATGGAGTCGTTCAAGCCGACGGAGGATGAGCTGGTGCTGCACTTCCTGCGGCCGCAGCTGCGCGGGTTCTGCTGCCGTGGAGGCAGACCCGAGCGCGGCGCCGCCGTGGGAGCTGCTGGAGCGGCACGGCCTGCTGGGGCACAGCGGGCTGGGCTACTTCTTCGCGGCGCGGCGGCGCGAGAAGGTGGGCGCGGTGGTGGAGGTGGATCCGGGCGCTGCGCCGGCCGGTGCAAGGAGCAGTGTGCGGCCCGAAGAAGATGTGGTGGAGAGAACGAAAAGAGAGGGCGTGTAAGTGGATGGGACCCGAAGAAAAAGGGAGGAAAGAAAGAGTGGAAGGCTGACTATGGGCCAAGTGCATGCAAAGTTTTCTCTCTCCGCCCCCCAATGTACTGGGTTCTGCATGAGTCTCGGTGCTAGTTTTTGCAAAATCCGGCGAAAATCGAGAGTCTAAGGACATGGCTGGGACATATTTTTACTGCCGGCGACTAAAAAATGGTCCTGGGGGCTTCTTGGGGGGCCTAGTGAAGATGCTCTTATAGGTTAGAATTCGAATAGACATGTCCATGGTTATGGACAATTTGGAGATTTAATACTTATCATACAAGAAACTATCTTTTCCAGCTTCTCCATAGTTGCATATTTGCTTCACCCAAGATCATGGCATACCGTGAGGTGGAAGTGATATAAAGATCAGTTGTCGATTCAGAGGACTACAAAAGTGACGAGAGATTTACAAAAACTTCAAACAACCTGTGGGTATAACTTTACCACAAGACCTTTCCTGCTGCAGGGCTCCTGGCAAACAACAAACTGGAAGCTGGAAACACAAGAGAAAGCATGCCAATAATTAACCTTTAAGCAGAGGGCTATCGTTACTTTCCAGCAACGGAACTGTCAGACGAATTTCCATGCAGTTCTTATTTCAGGATACAACGACAGTTCATGGCCACAGGAGTTCAGTTTGTGATTTAACAAATAACAAGGAAACAGCAACATGGTCCATCATTATTATCGCCTCTCGCATGAAAACCTAAACCTGTATCTACAAGACACTTGCACAAGCAAAATTTGCCCCAGTGCTTGGTACTATTTCTGCAGACATTCTTCGTCCATGAACCTGACCTTCAACAATAGAATAAACCTCACTGCTTTGCCTACATCAGAATGCAGTTAAGAAAATGTCAACTATGAAGATAAAAATGCAATATTTAAGTTAGGCGTAAACACTGAAGGAAGAAGAATCAACAGAACGGAAGTTTATCGAGTCTTCATTACTCGAATATATTTCTATGGTTTCTTATTTCCCGTTTTGTTGACAGACAAGTAAATACTTCCAGTCATTGCCAAACTACCTTGAGTGTATTTTGAGCATGTATTGACGTAATCATTTGATGATTTCTCTTCATGATCTAGTCACGTTTTTCATAAAATGTCACCTGCCCCTCAAAGCAACCAATCATAATTTCGAATTACAACAACAGCAAGGATGAGAAAGTAGCATATTCATAATTTAAGCTACCTCTACACCTCTATGGTCATAGGAGAGCCACATAATTGTATGCACAAGATTGAGTGGTGAAAAATATTAAATGCTACATACACGGAGCTCTAACCTGTCCTAGTCCAGCAAAAGAAAGGTTTATTTCAGTTGATACAAGGGAAGGACAATCAGAAGGAAATCTTAAAGCAACCAAATTTACCTGAGAGTACAGGAATGTGCCAAAGATGGCAATGGCAGCTCCTAGTGCATTTACAGGGCGGACAGGTGTACGGAAGATAATGATTGACGAAACAATAACTGATATGCGCTTCATTGTATTGCCAATGCTAAACGTCAATGGAGAAATCTGGTCCAAAGACATGTAGGACACCTGGTTATACAAGTGGTAGAAAACGCTCTGTGCACCAATCCACCTACATGAGCGAACATTTACAACATCAGAAAACTGTCAATGCAAAGAAAAGTAGTATGCGATATATGTTCGGGTACAAATGCGCATAAATCCTGGTCACCTCCAACACAACATGTTGAATTGTTGACAAAGACTCCCAACAGAATATGTCAAGAGAATTAAAAGGCTATAAGCAACAGTGCTGCTAGTGAGTTATAAATGTATCAAAAATGTTGAAGTATGTCTTTAAATGGTGTGAATATGGAGATCATTTCAAGTTTCCACATGAAATTTAAGTACAAATCACAGCACATGGTATAAATGTAGAAGAAAAGTGAATTCTTGATTTTTCCTGCTTACCAGAGAACGTTGGGGCCAACATCTGCAAGAGCCTTTTGCCATCCAGTGGCCCACATTTGGGGGCCTTCCATAGCAATAGCAAATGGTGTGAGTATGACCAGGGACATAATTGAAAGGCAAGCGTAGTAATTCATGCCACTGACAGACTTCCCTTTCATGCCCCGCTTCGAAAAGATGTTGCGGAAAACAAATGCAAGGTTCGATATCATGGCACCCATAAATCCTGGTGGGAGGATAAGGCTATTAGCATCATGGAAGGAGTACATCAGAATAGCTGCCTCCCCTAACCAGTGCAAGACCAATCAAGAATTGCAAAGTTGCCTAGGCAGCTATAGCCTCTATTTTGTCTGGTGTCAAACTTCACGAAAAAAAGGTTTTAAGCTGTATCTTCTTGTGTTAAGGAGAATGCACTAGCCACAGTTTATATGTAACCATTCACCTAATTTACACAAAGTTATAAAAGATTATATGTATGATTACTGTTTATTCATTTCCATAAGTTTCAAATCTAAAGCACATAGTTCTTGAAGCTCACTTGAATCCAGATAGAGTAAATAATCATTTAGCAAGTCTTTTCAGTTTTATGTCAAAAAACATTAGGAATGTCGATTATTTAACCAATTAAGAATTGTCACCTCAGTTAACTCACAGAAACTGCTTCTTTGTATCTATGAACAACATGACTATAATGGTTAGAAGCAAAAGGCACATCAATTTCTCGACAACCAATAGGGAGAGGATACAAGAGAAACAACTTAGGAGGATTTTACTTAATTATACTCACCAATCATATTAAAGTTCAGCTCTGTCGCAGCAGCTAGACCACAACCACCAATGATCGGGAGAAGAGAAAGATATACAGGCATCGGAAATGACTCTCCGAGAATGAACCTTGACACCAAAACACTGAATGCAGGCTCAGCACTCTTGATAATGTGTGTGAATGACACTGCCACCTTTGACATGCTCACTGTGGCAGCAACATGTCCAATTGTATGAGCCACAGCAACCTTCATCAATGCAAACAACAAATACGATTCATGATTTCCATCAACAGATAAAATAGTTGCCACAGAACGAACGAACTCACCGGGAAAAGTGCTTTCCAGAAATCCAAGTCAGTCTTGGGGGCCTCAACTAGGCAGGTGACCCATGAGAAGAGCATCATCGCTGAGCCGCAGACGAGGGATAGTGTGGAGGTGAGCCAGGGATACGGGAAAGCATTGAGAACCTTCTTGTTATAGATGTTAAAGATTACATTAAGCGCCCACCAAGTCGCAAAATAGATTGAAATCTTCAACTTTTGTGCTGCTTCTGAGCTGGCTGGCACCACCTCAGCCTTTGACTCCTTGTCATCAGCCGCTGAAGCTGCACACCGGAAGTCAAGCAGCTGCCTCCGAGGCTTCAGCTCGGAAGTGTGTGGGTCATCTAGCCGTGTGAGGTAGAGTGGTCTAAGGGAGCAGGACGCAAATTTTTTCATGTTGAGAATGGACACCGACGGAACAAAAGCTGATTTAGACCGTTGATTGGTGACAGAGAAGGCGGCCGGAGAGAGCTTCACAGCAGGTATCATGGCTCCTGCAGATCAACCAAAAAACATTCATAAAGGAATAACAGATAGCAAGTGACATACAAACTGAACAAAGAGCTGCTAAAAAAATATGATGTTCCTTTTCAGTGAGACCTCCATTGAGCTGATCAAAAAATATGATGCTCCTTTTCAGTGAGACCTCCATTGAGGTGATCAAGAAAATGACATGGGACAACTTCCCCCAAAACAATGCTTGAAAATATTTACTCCAGTTTTATTGATGCAAGCTTTCCTTGAGATTATTATCAAATGAATGCATCATCCAAGCATGATCCAACCAGTTACATCTCTTGTCAGCACTATGCAATTCGTGCACGCCACAGGCTGGGGATTTTTTGTCAGATAAGACCACGTACGCTTTCATATTGACAGAAAGAACCATCTGCGATCCGTACTGACAAAAAAGACCATTTACGCCGTGGCGGCAGACCTGGCAGCCGACAAGTGGCACCTACCACCACAGTGGGCGGCGGCAAGAGCTGCCGCCACAGCCGCCGCCGGCAGCTCGGCTGCAACAGAAATTTCCGGTCTGCAGCGGAATAGGACGCACTGGTGGCCCTGCCGCCCCTCCCGATGGCGGCAGCTCCTTATCTGACAAAAATTCCCCTCGCAGTACCCGCATGCACCTGCCCGCCTGCACTCGAACAAATTTAGAAGGGGCTTACGTAGTACATATCCATGAAACGTCGCGATACAAAGAGTGCACGCAGTCACTTAAACACTACCATTACAAAGTCGTGTTGGTACGTGCATGATGATCACCTTAGGCTAGACATTGCTATACTACTACTTGACGTGCACACCGGCCGATTCATCTAGTGACAGAAAGGAGCACTTGTAATCGTTCACATGCATGCTATCGTGAGCAGCAGGAAAACGAGCAGCAGCCATCAGGAGTGGCAGCAGGGCCCACCAGCGTTTCGCCGTTCCGTTGCAGACCCGGATTTCTATTGCAACCGAGCTGCAGCCGTCGGCTGTGGCGGCAGGTGCCACATGTTGGCTGCCGAACCTGCCGCCACGGCATAGGTGATTTTTTTGTCAATACGGATCACAGATGGTCTTTTCTGTCTATACGAAAACGTAGGTGGTCTTATGTGACAAAAATTCCAGACTGGGAGCTATATGAGCTTGGTCACTGGAAAATCCCCAAAGGCTAAAACGCAAGGTCAAAGGTGTACATGAGGACAAATTGTGCATAAGCACATCGCTTTCGCCCAGTAATCTACACGTAAGGGTGTCGCCTTTCACCCCTTTGCACAAGCTCCAACTCTCACGGTCGTCTAACTGGGCAGATTTCGCATCCATTTATGAAATATAGAACAGAGAAGCCGGAGGCTGCGGCTTGCAGGAGAGGGGGGGTGGTACGGGGGAGGCGACGAGTTGGCGGTGCGGGAGGTACAGCGGCGAGGCGCCGACCGCGGATGATGGTTGGCAGCTGGGTGAGAGAGATGGGTGATACGGCGACGGATCATAAAGCGGTGTTGCAGGTTAATTATTTTATTTTTACAGGATCGACAGAACAAACCTCTGCAAGATCTCACCTTTCTTCCCGCCCAAGAAGACTTGCTCGGATCAATAAAGTCTTCTTCTCAAATCGCGGCAAGAAGAGGTAAAAGCGGCGCCTCTGCGACGAAGGATTCGAGGACGGCAGAGGCAGGTGGGGATAGCTGGGGGTCAAGATCGAACCTGGGAATCTGAGACGGGAACCCGGAGATCACAAGGAGGGAGAGGGGGATTGCTCGAGGCAGGACGGAGGTAGGGAGTTCAATTCCTTCGACGAGTATAAAGGCAAAGGGAAGGGGGAAGGTGGCGGCTGGGGAGGGGGCCAGGGAGGTTAGGTGCCGTGTGGCTCTTTGTTAGATTGTACAAATGCCAGGGGCTTCTTCTCCAAGGAGACGAGCCATGGTAATTTGGAGTTTTTTTTCGAGAGTACGCAAGAGTGTACCGTATTTTTATAGAAAAGAGAAATATTGATTACAAGAGACCTTTAGAGTATTGCATCCTGCTGCAGTGCACATGATAGGTGGGGTTGGGTCCACATGGCAGTGAATGTACTGCACCATATGCTAAGGATCCTAGGGAGGGGAGTGGTGACGCGTATTGATTTCAGATACAGATTATATAAAGGATTTGGCAATTCTTAACACATAAGTTGCCTCGCTTTCACGCATACGACAGTGACCTCCTGTATAATCTACTTTACAACAAGCAAATTTTTGGCTCGAAGGATGAACATCTATGTAGAAAGAAGCTGCATAATTGTGATTTTTTTTTGCGGGGCACAATTATGAGCTTTCACATTAAGTTTCCTAGGAATATGGAAGACCTGAGCTTGAATGTTGATTGTTGCAGCAAAATATTTTGCTAGTGTCCAGGGACTTGAAGAAGATTCTTTGACGCCACTGCATGAGCTAATGTCAAATTATTCGCTAGGAAAGTGATTTTGATGTTGACGATGTGTGAAGCAATTTCCGAGACAACATATAAAGTTGTAGCCTCCGCCTCTAGTGGAGTTTTGACACTTTTAGCTGCTGCAGAGATTAAGATACCTATTCCTTACTTATTCTCGGCAGTGTGAATGTAAATTCCTATTCCTATTTTCCTTGAGTTGTTTTTGGAGTTAGTAGTGTACTTCTTCCATGCAGCATCGGTATAAACCTTGGAACCTGTTATCCAAGCATCTGTTTTTAGTGAGCATCCCTGCTTTTGATTGTGTGCAGATTCTATCCTTGTTTCCTGCTTTATTTTTGTTGGTGAACCTGCAATGTCTGCACAAGATAGTAAATCTTGCCCATTTATTATTGCTTACATAGGAGAGTTTGATTTTCTACCAAAACGTTTTCATTCCTGAACTTCCAAATACACCAAAGAATAGTGATTATGTTATTGAGAGAGGCATGAGGGTGATGGGAGGTTAACAAAGCCTGGATAAATAGCAGGTATTCAATAAAAGTTCTGCGCAAAGAATTCATACCTAATATTCCAAGGTTCAGAGAACCAAGCAGTTTTAGCAAAGGGACAAGTGAAGAACAGGTGTATGTCATTTTCTTCCTGATCACATCTTACACAATGTTTTATAATATGAGAAGAAATTTTACCTGCCCTCGTACCTGTTGGAATTGCTCTCCTAAGAAGCCTCCATGCAAAATTTTGTACTCTAGGTACCATCTCATTTGTTCTCCAAGTCTGTTTTAAAATTTGCTTTACACATGTAGGTACCTGTCTGGGTGTAGACTCTCCATGTTCCTGCATATCCTGTAGGCAAGTCCTATATGCAGATTCGGATGTACATTTTCCTGAATTATGTAGCTTCCAGCATAAGATGTTAGTGCCTCCTAACTGAATTATTGGAACCTGCATAACGATGTTAGATGCCTGCTCATCAAAGGGTGTGCAGATAAGATTAGTGTTCCAAGATTTTTGGTTAGGCGGCCATAGATCTTTAAATTGCGAAGGATAAATGAAGTGCCCATGTGTTGTAGGGTGAAACCCTAGGTGGGATCTTTTCACACTTGAAGGGGGGAAAGGGAAGAACACGCAAGAACACAAGGGGGGAATCACTCGAACAAACACAAATCACACATTCACTAGAGTAGCATACATGAGATCCACAAGAATACAAGAACAATTCAAGGAAAATAGCACTAGGGTAAAGTTCTTCCCACTCCCAAGGAGGTGAGGTCTTGGTGATGATCTTCTCCAAGAGGAGGCCTTGATAATCCACAAAGGATCTTCCCTAGAGAGGGGTCTTGACCTCCAATAGGAGAGAAGATGAGCAAAGCTCTCTCAATGTCTATCCAATACTTTGTTAGCCCAAAAAATGAGCTAGATGAGGAGTGCTTATTGGCTAGGGACATATTGGGGGTAAAACAAGGGTACATGGGTAAATTATCCCGAAATGTATGTAGCCATGGTGGAGGGTTCGGGCACCCGAGGTCAAGGGGTCCGGGCACCCGGGGGTCACCGAGAGACGGAGGGTCGGGCACCTGGGGCACGCCTGGGGAGGGGGCCAGGGTACCCAGAGGTGTGAGGCCTGGGTCCCGGGCACCCGGGGTGTCCAGGGGCCGTGCCCTTGGCTGCTGTAGAGGGTCGGGCACCCAGGGGCTGAGGGTCGGAGCACCCGGGGTGGGCGGAGGAGCGCCCAAGCAGGGGGGCTGGGCACCCGAGGCGGCCAAGGTCGGCACCCAGGGCGGCCAAGGCCAGCGTCCAGACAGGGGCTGGGCACTCGGGGTGTCGAGGGACGGCTCCTAGCCGGTAGCCGGGCATCCGGGGCTGCATGTGTCCGGGCACCCGGGGTAGTCCGGGACTTCCGCTTCTTCGTGCTTCGCGTGTCCTTCCTCCTCCTTCGCCATGTGTACTTGGGTCTCGCTCCTAACTTCTTCATGGACTTCTCCGTGGTACCTCAAAATGCATAAGCTTTCCATTTGAGGTAGAATCCAACTTTCATGTGAATCCGAATGAAGCTCGAAGAGGAAAGAGTTAACCTCGGTTTCGATGGCACGTGCGCAAGATCTTGTCACTAGTCCTCCTCGTGGTGCTTGATGGGTTGTAGTAGAGTCCATGGGGATGATGTAGGGATGCTCCGCATCATCTCCCCCCCCTTTGGAGAGATCCGTCCATGGATCGTGATCTTCATCACCATGGTATTGGGTCAAGTCCTTGACGTTGAAGATGTTGGCGTCGCACATCGTATATGCCTTCACATGACCAAGTTGTCTCGTGACGGTATCGCCTTGTGAATCCTTCAAAATGAAAGAACATGACAAGCACTCGGAAAAACAAATGAGGTTAGCGAAATTGCAAAACCTATTCGTGTGGTGAGTTACCCCACAAGTGTTTTCATCATGCTTGTCATAAGAAAGGACAAGGGGGTAGGTTATGGTATGTAGGCATTTGATGCTAGAACAATCAAAGACATTAAGCTTAAGCAAACAAGCATGCTTCACAACTAAGATGTCCAACTCTCCAAGATCAATAAGCATAGCATGGTTGCACTCACTACATGTGAATACGAGAGATGCAACAATTGGAGGCAAGGGACAATGATCAAGATAAATCATGTTAAAGGCATGAACATATATGCCATCAACCCAATGAAACGAGAAAATATGTAACATGGGTGATGCAGCAAAGTAAGTGATCAAAGCAAACAAGTCATGCAAGCTAGTAGTGCAAAGATGCAACATACTAGATATAATCATGGTAATCATGTCATGTGCGCAAATAGTGGGTATACATAATGCACATGACATAACACAAGCATGAAAACAAGATATGAGCAAAGAAGGTTCATTGTATTGGCAAGAAGTCCTATGTAAATAGTTTCATGGCAAAGGCATGGAAGGAAGCATAACATGCAAAGTGAACACGGTGAAATAGGCATAAGGTGACAAATGGTATATAGCCCATAGCCGTGTAAGAGCCAAGTAAAAGAGATGCGCGTAGTCCTTGCGCGAAGGGAACGGTAATAAGGATACTCCATGGAATCCCAAATGATAGTTGCTCTCAAGAGCTCGTTTCGTCAACTCATGGAATTGTGAGGTGGACGAGTATTCGTGAGTACCTACACAAAACAAAGACAAAGGAAAAATTGTGTGTGCATGGTATATGTACACATCATCCATTATGATGCATACATGCATGTGTTGGTTAGCATAGAATATCCAATGCTCAAATAAATGAGATGCATGATATATAAACATGCCATCCATCATGATAGGCTTGTTGTTATGTATAGCATAATGGAGACTCGAACTGTGTAATGCATCACTAGTAACATCTAGAGCATTGTTATGAATGGTATGCATATGGTGCACACAAGGGATGGAATTAAGTGATACACAATAATTTTCATGGCATGGCATATGAGATGAATTGCACAAATTTTGCAAAGGTAGCATAGTAATATCATCACAAGAGAAACACATACCAATAACCATGATCTCGTCATCTATGCCATAAGTACAAATGGGATTTATTTGAATAGAACATGCATAGTTACTATGTTGAGATTGGAATGATGCAATATGGGAGATCTCACTCATAGCATATGACAAGTTTAATGGATTGTCAAACATAATGTGACCAATACAATTTTGACATGATATCCTATGGAGCATAGCATCACAACTAGGTAATTCGACATGCTCAACATCATATTCATCATAAATGGGTGGCATATCGAAATGAGTAGAGGATGTAGTATGTCATGATTCCATAAGGTGATCAACATCATGCAAGCAATCATTTGCAAGATAGTCCATTAGTGGGACAAGTGAAGTACCATCACATATGTTACCGTTGTCATTCCACTCATGTGGTGTAGGAGAGGTAGTGTCAAAGACCAAATCGTGGTCAACGTCATCATCGTGTTGGAACCATGTGGGGGTGCATCGTAGTCCACCATGGTCATCGTCTTGTCCAAAGTAAGGATGAAGTCATCGAGGATCGGCGCATCATCATATATGGGACCTAGCACCAAATGAGAAGACACAATAGAGGTAGAGGTTAAGTTGTTAGAAATTGAAATGGCCTCACATGCCCTATCAAATACCTCACTCTCTCTATGTGGTTTTGGCTCACTCACTCCCTCAAGGTAGGTGCACTCAATGTCACATATGGTGGAGTCACTCAAATCACTCAAGTGGTGGTGGTGGTGGCTCTCCTCACATGGAAATTGGGGCAACTCGTCATATATGGGACTAGTGGTGAAGTCACTCTCACTCACAATATGGTGGCATATGTCACTCAACTCATCACCATACGCCTCCTTGGTCGAAGGGGAAATGCCATGCTCAACCATATCATAGTCTTCACCGTGGATGAAGGCCGAAGATGGTTGATACGTCTCCGTCGTATCTACTTTTCCAAACACTTTTACCCTTGTTTTGGACTCTAACTTGCATGATTTGAATGGAACTAACACGGACTGACGCTGTTTTCAGCAGAATTGCCATGGTGTTATTTTTGTGCAGAAATAAAAGTTCTTGGAATGACCTGAAAATCAACGGAGAATTATTTTGGAATATATAAAAATACTGGAAGGAAGATCCATGTCAGGTGGGCCTCCACCTATCCACGAGGGTGGGGGGCGCGCCCTACCCCCTGGGCACGCCCCCTGTCTCGTGGGCCCCCTGACGCTCCACTGACCTCAACCTTGACTCCATATATTCACTTTCGGGGAGAAAAAACCAAGGAGAAGGATTCATCGAATTTTACGATACGGAGCCGCCGCCAAGCCCTAAACTCTCTCGGGAGGGCTGATCTGGAGTCCGTTCGGGGCTCCGGAGAGGGGAATTCGTCGCCATCGTCATCATCAACCTTCTTCCATCACCAATTTCATGATGCTCACCGCCGTGTGTGAGTAATTCCATCGTAGGCTTGCTAGACGGTGATGGGTTCGATGAGATTTATCATGTAATCGAGTTAGTTTTGTTAGGGTTTGATCCCTAGTATCCACTATGTTCCAAGATTGATGTTGCTATGACTTTGCTATGCTCAATGCTTGTCACTAGGGCCCGAGTGCCATGATTTCAGATCTGAACCTATTATGTTTTCATCAATATATAAGAGTTCTTGATCCTATCTTGCAAGTCTATAGTCACCTACTATGTGTTATGATCCGGCAACCCCGAAGTGACAATAATCGGGGACCACTCCCGGTGATGATCGTAGTTTGAGGAGTTCATGTATTCACTATGTGTTAATGCTTTGGCCTGGTACTCTATTAAAAGGAGGCCTCAATATCCCTTAGTTTCCGCTAGGACCCCGCTGCCACGGGAGGGTAGGACAAAAGATGACATGCAAGTTCTTTTCCATAAGCACGTATGACTATATTCGAAATACATGCCTACATTACATTGATGAATTGGAGCTAGTTCCGTGTCACCCTATGTTATGACTGTTACATGATGAACCGCATCGGGCATAATTCTCTATCACCGATCCATTGCCTACGAGCTTTCCATATATTGTTCTTCGCTTATTTACTTTTCCGTTTCTATTGTTATCATCACTATAAAACACCAAAAATATTACTTTTGCTACCATTACCACTACTATCATATTACTTTGCTACTAAACACTTTGCTGCAGATATTAAGTTTCCAGGTGTGGTTGAATTGACAACTCGACTGCTAATACTTGAGAATATTCTTTGGCTCCCCTTGTTTCGAATCAATAAATTTGGGTTGAATACTCTACCCTCGAAAATTGTTGCGATCCCCTATACTTGTGGGTTATCAAGACTATTTTCTGGCGCCGTTGCCGGGGAGCATAGCTCTATTCTTTGAGTCACTTGGGATTTATATCTGCTTATCATTATGAAGAACTTGAAAGATCCAAGAACCAAGATGTATCCCTCAACTACGAGGGGGGTAAGGAACTGCCATCTAGCTCTGCACTTGATTCACCTTCTGTTTTGAGTAAACTTGCGACACCTAAACCTGCTTCTGCTATTAATTCTGATATGTCGCATGTTATTGATGATGTCACTTCTGCTACGCATGATACTTATGATGAAACTACTTCTATGCTTGATAATACTGTGTCAGTTGGTGAATTTCTTGATGAACAACTTGCTAGGGCTAGAGAGAATGAAATTATTGAAACTGATAATATTGATGAAAGTGATGATGAAGATTCTCCCCCTAGATATGAATTACCTGTTGTGCCCGAGGGCTATGTTATGGATGAAGAAACTGCTAGAGACTTTCTTGCTTGCAATGAAAGGAGTGGTCTTAAGAAATTATTAGCTAAGCTGAAACAAAAAACTCTGAATGCTAGAATGAAATATGATCCTGCTTATGCTACTTCACCTATCTTTGTTACTGATAAGGATTATTATTTCTCTGTTGATCCTGAGATAATTACTTTAGTTGAATCTGATCCTTTCTATGGCTATGAATCTAAAACTGTTGTGGCACATCTTACTAAATTAAATGATATAGCCACCCTGTTCACTAATGATGAGAAAACTTGCTATTGTTATATCCTTAAATTATTTCTGTTCTCATTAAAGGGTGATGCTAAGATATGGTTTAATTCTCTTGATCCTAGTTGTGTGCGTAGTCCCAGGATATGATTTATTACTTCTCTGCTAAATATTTCCCCGCTCATAACAAACAAGCTGCTTTAAGGGAAATATATAATTTTGTGCAAATTGAAGAAGAGAGTCTCCCACAAGCTTGGGGGAGGCTTCTCCAATTACTTAATGCTTTGCCTGATCATCCTTTTAAGAAAAATGAAATACTTGATATATTTTATAATGGACTAACCGATGCTTCCAGAGACCACCTGGATAGTTGTGCTGGTTGTGTTTTCAGGGAAAGAACACCAAATGAAGCTGAAATTCTATTGAATAATATGTTTACTAATGAAAATAATTGGACACTTCCTGATCAAATCCCTGATCCAATTCCTAAACCAACTCCCGAGCCAACTCCGAAGAAAAGGGATATTCTATTTCTCAGTCTTGAAGATATGCAAGAGGCAAAGAAATCTATGAAAGAAAAAGGCATTAAAGGTGAAGATGTTAAGAATTTACCTCCTATTGAAGAAATACATGGTCTTAATTTACCGCGTGTTGAAGAAATACATGGTCTTGATAACCCGACACAGGTAGTAAAGGTAAATTCTCTCTCTATATATGATAAAGCTGAAATCCCTCCTACTAAGTTTGCTACCCAATGCTTAGATGAGTTTGATAACTTTATGGTTAAGCAAGGAGATTTTAATGCTTATGTTGGTAGATAATTGAAACACAATGCTTATATGATTGAACACTTGAGTGATTATATGGCTAATCTTAAAGGTGAACTAAAACATATTAGTAAACATGCTTCTATGGTTACCACTCAAGTAGAACAAGTACTTAAAGCTCAGAATGATTTGCTCAATGAATTAAATAGTAAGAAAAATGATAATGCTGTTGGAGTTATGACTAGAGGTGTTAAAATGACTCAGGAACCTTTGTATCCTGAAGGCCATCCTAAGAGAATTGAGGCAGGATTCTCAGAGAAATAATGTAGATGCACCTAGTCCTTCTAAGAAGAAGAAAAAGAAAAATGATAGGACTTTGCATGCTTCTAGTGAACTTGTTGATGACACACCTGACAATCCCAATGATATTTCTATTTCTGATGCTGAAACATAATCTGGTAATGAACATGAACCTAGTGATAATGTTAATGATGATGTTCATGTTGATGCTCAACCTAGCAATGATAATGATGTAGAAACTGAACCTGTTGTTGATCTTGATAACCCACAATCAAAGAATCAACGTTATGATAACAGAGACTTTGTTGCTAGGAAGCACGGTAAAGAAAGAGAACCATGGTTCAGAAACCCATGCCTTTTCCTCCTAAACCATCCAAGAAAAAGGATGATGAGGATTTTGAGCGCTTTGATGAAATGGTTAGACCTATCTTCTTGCATATGCGTTTGACTGATATGCTCAAAATGAATCCTTATGCTAAGTACATGAAAGATATTGTTACTAATAAAAGAAAGATACCGGAAGCTGAAATTTCCACCATGCTTGCTAATTATACTTTTAAGGGTGGAATACCTAAGAAACTAGGAGATCCCGGAGTACCAACTATACCATCCTCCATTAAAAGAAACTATGTTAAAACTGCTTTATGTGATCTTGGAGCTGGTGTTAGTGTTATGCCTCTCTCTTTATATCGTAGACTTGATTTGAATAAGTTGACACCTACTGAAATATCTTTGCAAATGGCTGATAAATCAACTGCTATACCTGTCAGTATTTGTGAGGATGTGCCTGTTATGGTTGCAAATGTTACTATTTTAACGGACTTTGTTATTCTTGATATTCCCGAGGACGATAGTATGTCTATTATTCTTGGAAGACCCTTTTTGAATACTGCAGGGGCTGTTATTGATTGCACCAAAGGCAATGTCACTTTTCATGTTAATGGTAATGAGCATATGGTACACTTTCCGAGGAAACAACATTAAGTCCACAGTATCAATTCTATTGGAAAATTTTCAACAATTACTATTGGAGGTTTTGAATTTCCTCTTCCTACTGTCAAGAAGAAATATGATATTCTTATTGTTGGGGATGTGCATATCCCCATTGAGGTAACCTAGTGTTATTCGAAAATTCTCCGGTTCCATGTTACTCGGAATGAGTTTGTTAACAAGACCCGATCAACCTTGTTAGTGGATTCCTTTTGATGAGCATGAGATGGATGAATTTAGAAAACACAACTCTCTGTACCCTCTTTTTACTTTTTGTTATTTAGTTGAAATAAAGTAAAAATAGTATATTCTGTCTGTTTTCTGAATTATCCATGCAATAAAAAATACCCCGAAAATAAAAGTTCTCCAAATGCCCTAAAATTTAAATATGATTTTTCCTGGAATATTTGAGAATATCTGGCACTGAGAACACAGCAGGGGGAGCAAGCACCTGGCCACGAGGGTCCAGGGCGCGCCCTACCCCCTGGGCGCGCTCCCTGCCTCGTGGGCCCACGGTGGCTCCCCTCCACTTATTCCAGCTACCACACACTCCTTCTTCCTCCCACAAAAATCACCAACCAGCTCAAAGCCGAGTCCAAGCTCATTTTGCTGCCATTTTCGATCTCCTTGCTCAAAGCTCCATTCAAAAAACTGCTTTGGAGGATTGTTCCTTGGTATCTGACTCCTCCAATGGTCCAATTAGTTTTTGTTCTAGTGCTTTATTCATTGCATATTTTTGCTGCTTAGGTGACCCTGTTCTTGAGCTTGCATGTCAAATTTATATGGTCAAAAGTAGTTCTAATGCATGATATATCTTCTAGGCACTTGTAGGGGTAGTTGCTATCAATTTTGTTGAGTTTGGTTCACTTCTATTTTGAAGTTACTAAAAATTTCAGAAATTTTCAGAAAAGATGAAGAGATTTTTGAGGGGCTCATCGAACCGAAGCTTGAAGGATAAGAAAAGTGAGGAGGATAAGAGGCCCAAATATAATCTTCCTCGCACCATGGAGGTTCGGCCATGTGAATGGCCTTGTGATGATTTGTTGAGAGTAGCCGAGATTTATGATGATTTCTATGAATTGGCTGAGAATGCAGGCCTCACCGCCTTCCTCCACGACCAACGCGAACATTATCTCTTACTCACTAATATCTTTGTGCAAAACTTTCATTTCCATGCTAGGAGCTCACCACCTACGGTGGAATTTTATTTATATGATGAGCATAAGGAGATGTCACTTCGTGATTTTTGTCGGGTTTGTTTGATCCCTTTCGAGGGCAGCGTAGAGGAACCACATCGTGATGATGTGGATGGGTTTATTGATACCATTGCTATAGGGGAAACGAGGAAGGTTTCCGACGCACGAATTACTAGCATACACTTTCCTATTCTACGTTACTTTGCTATATTTGCTAGTAGATGCTTAATTGGGCGCGAAAACTGTGGAAACCTGAGTGCCCCTGATATTGTTATTTTGTGCCATGCCTTATTTCGTGATGACACATTTAGTATGGGCGCTATTGTTTCAAAGCGGTTAAATCTTAACCATACTAAGGGCCCCGTCCTTGGAGGCATCTTCTCCTCGTGCCTCACTGCACACTTTAACATACCTATTAGGCATTATGAGAAGGAAGAGAAATTGTTGCCTCCTGTTTATCTAGATTATAAGAGTATGGTAGCACATGATTTTATTGTTAAGAATAGGGAAAAGGTGCTTAAGTACAAATTAATATTTGGTAAAAATCATCCTGAGACTATTACCTTGCCTGCTCCTTTCTTGTTTGATTTATCTGCAGGCAAGTACCTTGTTCCGTTGGAGGCCATTCACGCCTACTGGAACCCTACATCAACTACAGAGCCAGAGCCGGAACCACAATTTGATCCTCCATGACAGTCTGATTACCAGTGGGATCTGGAGGTGATTGCCAACTAGTGGCAATCCGAGGCTTCTTCACAGTACGACCCCAACTATTACTTTGGATATCTGCCAGGCTAGCCGTGGCCATAGACCAACTTAGGCCAAAAGCCTAAGCTTGGCGGAGTACGTATTTCTCACCGACATTACATTTATGTTCACACACTCATTGCTAGTTGTCGGTGCTCATACTTTTTCATTGTATCATCCATGCTAGTTTATTTTCCTTTTTATGCTTTCTTCTTGTGTGTTTAATAAACCTTAAGAAAAACAAAAAATTTAGTTGTAAGCTTTTAGTTAGTTTACTTTCCATGCTTGTAGTAGTAATTAAAAAGAAAACCCAAAAAGATTTCTCGTTCTTCTTTTGCTTGTTGGGAGCTTTCCCGTGTAAATAGTTTTATTTCTTTTCTTGTTCTTCGGGGTCGATAGGAGAAGACCGTAATGAAAATGTTGAGTGGCTCTTATATGCATTATTGTTGCTCTAACAAAGAGCCCATATTACCTTGTCTTCTCTCTTGAATTGAATGCTTGCAGATTCCAGCTTAGTCCAATGCACGTGCACTATTATTATTATCCACACTATTCGATCGTGCAAGTGAAAGGCAATAATGATGATTATATGATGAACTTATTGAGATGAGAAAAGCTGGCATGAACTCGACCTCTCTTGTTTTTGTAAATATGATTAGTTCATCGTTCCTGATTCAGCCTATTATGAATAAACATGTTTGCAATGACAATTAGAGATTGTAGTTGCTTATGCCATGCTTAATTAGCTAGGAGCTTATAATGGTTTACCTTGCGTGCCAACATGCTATTAAAATGGTTGTGATGTGGTATGATAGGGTGGTATCCTCTTTTGAATGATTCGAGTGGCTTGACTTGGCACATGTTCACGCATGTAGTTGAAACAAAATCAACATAGCCTCTACGATATTTATGTTCATGGTGCATTATATCCTACTCATGCTTGCATTCGGTGTTGATTAATTTTAATGCATGTTCATGACTGTTGTCACTCTCTAGATGGTCGCTTCCCAGTCTTTTTCTAGCCTTCATTTGTACTAAGCGGGAATACTGCTTGTGCATCCAATTCCATAAACCCCAAAGTTATTCCATATGAGTCCACCATACCTACCTATACACGGTATCTACCTGTGGTCCCAAGTAAATTTGTATGTGCCAAGCTCTAAACCTTCAAATAAACATTATGTTTTGTATGCTCGAATAGCTCATGTATCAACTAGGGCTGTCCGTATCTTCCATGTTAGGCGGGTTATTCTCAAGAGGAGTGGACTCCGCTCCTCACTCACGAGAAAAGGGCTGGTCACCAGGATGCCCAGTCCCATGCTCTATGCAAATCAAATCAAAATAATTGCAAACAAAACTCCCCCGGGACTGTTGTTAGTTGGAGGCACTCGTTGTTTCGAGCAAGCCATGGATTCATGCTTGTTGGTGGAGGGGGAGTATAAACTTTACCATTCTGTTTGGGAACCGCTTATAATGTGTGTAACATGGGAGATATCGCCATCTCTTGGTTGTTATGTTGACAATGAAAGTATGCTGCTCAAAATATTATTCATATCTATTTTAAAATCGAGCTCTGGCACCTCTACAAATCCTTGCTTCCCTCTGCGAAGGGCCTATCTATTTACTTTTATGTTGAGTCATCACCCTCTTATTAAAAAGCACCAACTGGAGAGCACCGCTGTCATTTGCATTCATTACTGTTAGTTTACATTGAGTATGACTTGACTGGATCTCTTTTACAATGAATTACAATGTCTAGTCAGTCCTTGATCTTTAAAGGTGCTTTGCATTTATGTTTTGCGGTCTCAGAAAGGGCTAGCGAGATACCATCCTGTTATATCATATCATGATTGTTTTGAGAAAGTGTTGTCATCCGAGATTTATTATTATTGCTCGCTAGTTGATTATGTCATTGATATGAGTAAACATGAGACCTAAATGTTATTGTGAATATGGTTAGTTCATAATCTTTGCTGAAAACTTGAATGCTGGCTTTACATATTTACAACAACAAGAGCAAACAGAGTTTGTAAATGTTTTTCTTTATCACTTTCAGTTTATCAACAGAATTGCTTGAGGACAAGAAAAGGTTTAAGCTTGGGGAGTTGATACGTCTCCGTCGTATCTACTTTTCCAAACAATTTTACCCTTGTTTTGGACTCTAACTTGCATGATTTGAATGGAACTAACCCGGACTGACGCTGTTTTCAGCAGAATTGGTGTTATTTTTATGCAGAAATAAAAGTTCTCAGAATGACCTGAAAATCAACAGAGAATTATTTTGGAATATATAAAAAATACTGGAAGGAAGATCCACGACAGGGGGGCCTCCACCTGTCCACGAGGGTGGGGGCGCGCCCTACCCCCCTGGGCGCCCCCTGCCTCGTGGGCCCCCTGACGCTCCACCGACCTCAACCTTGACTCCATATATTCACTTTTGGAGAGAAAAAAACAAGGAGAAGGATTCATCGCGTTTTATGACACGGAGCCGCCGCCAAGACCTAAACTCTCTCGGGAGGGCTGATCTGGAGTCCGTTCGGGGCTCCGGAGAGGGGAATCCGTCGCCATCGTCATCATCAACCTTCCTCCATCACCAATTTCATGATACTCGCTGCCGTGTGTGAGTAATTCCATCATAGGCTTGCTGGACGGTGATGGGTTGGATGATATTTATCATGTAATCGAGTTAGTTTTGTTAGGGTTTGATCCCTAGTATCCACTATGTTCCGAGATTGATGTTGCTATGACTTTGCTATGCTTGATGCTTGTCACTGGGGCCCGAGTGCCATGATTTCAGATCTGAACCTATTATGTTTTCATCAATATATGAGAGTTCTTGATCTTATCTTGCAAGTCTATAGTCACCTACTATGTGTTATGATCCGGCAACCCCGAAGTGACAATAATCGGGACCACTCCCGGTGATGACCGTAGTTTGAGGAGTTTATGTATTCACTATGTGTTAATGCTTTGGTCCAGTACTCTATTAAAAGGAGGCCTTAATATCCCTTAGTTTCTGCTAGGACCCCGCTGCCACGGGAGGGTAGGACAAAAGATGTCATGCAATTTCTTTTCCATAAGCACGTATGACTATATTCGGAATACATGCCTACATTACATTGATGAATTGGAGCTAGTTCTGTGTCACCCTATGTTATGACTGTTACATGATGAACCGCATCCGGCATAATTCTCTATCACCGATCCATTGCCTACGAGCTTTCCATATATTGTTCTTCGCTTATTTACTTTTCCGTTGCTATTGTTATCATCATTATAAAACACCAAAAATATTACTTTTGCTACCATTACCTTTTGCTACCATTACCACTACTATCATATTACTTTGCTACTAAACACTTTGCTGCAGATATTAAGTTTCTGGGTGTGGTTGAATTGACAACTCAGCTGCTAATACTTGAGAATATTATTTGGCTCCCCTTATGTCGAATCAATAAATTTGGGTTGAATACTCTACCCTCGAAAACTATTGTGATCCCCTATACTTGTGGGTTATTAATGGCACATCATCACTCTCCTCTGATACCAAAGATAAGGTCTCATCTATGGTGTCCTAGGTTGACTCGGAGTAAGAGTCCCAATGGGGCGCCGTCTTCATGTTGTTGAAGAGGTTTGCGCTTGTCGCCGTGGTCGAAGGGGATGGCCCATGCTCGACCGTCATGCCGTCGTCTTGTATGAGGCCCATATGATGTGGCACCTCGTAGCTTCTCTCCATGACCGAAGGGAATTTCCCATGCTCGGCCATTATCCTTGAGGTGCTTCTGAAGATGGAAGTTTCGCCCTCACTTGTGGGTGGTTGCCTTGGACTTACCGATGTCGATGTAGGCGTACTTGTGGAAAGTAGGCGAAGATGCCGTACGTCCAAAGGCGAAGATGCCTTGATAACACTTGGTGAAGATGCCGAAGTGGTGATGGTAGCCATAGCTTCCTCTCGGTGGTGACAATGTCGTTGTAGTCGATGGCGCTCTTTGTCGTCATTCACCGCGTCTTGGCAGTCGTCTTGATGATGATGATGGTGCCGCGTGTTACTTCCATCGGATGGTCGCATTGAAGATTTGCCACTTGAGTGTGTAACGCCCACGATGCGGCTATATCTCCCACGTGTCGAGGCATGACTTAGAGGCATAACCACATTGTGGTTTTGTCGCAAGATGGGTCATCTTCACACAATCCCATGTAATGAATAAGAAAGGGATAAATAGAGTTGGCTTACAATTGCCACTTCACACAATACTTAAATAAATCATACATCATCCAAAATACACACATAGTCCGTCTAAAGACAAATCCAAAATAAAAGAAGATAAACCCAACTGCTAGATCCCCGATCGTCCCAACTGGGCTCCACTATTGATCACTAGGAAACGAAACATAGTAACGGCCAAGGTCCTCGTCGAACTCCCACTTGAGTTAGGTAGCACACCTGCACTGGTATCATTGACACCTGTAACTGTTTTGGTAGTATCTGTGAGTCACGAGGACTCAACAATCTCAAAACCCATGAGATCAAGACTATTTAAGCTTATGGGTAGGATGAGGTAATGGGGTGGAGTTGCAGCAAGCGCTAAGCAAATATGGTGGCTAACATACGCAAACAAGAGTAAGATGAGAAGCTACGCAATGGACGTGAAGCTAGAAATGATCAAGAAGTGATCCTGAACTACTTATGATCAAACATAACCCAAACTGTGTTCACTTCCCGGACTCCGCCGAAAAGAGACCATCATGGCTACACATGCGGTTGATGCATTTTAATTAAGTCAAGTGTCAAGTTCTCTACAACCGGATATTAGCAAATTCCCATCCACCACATAACCGCGGGCACGGCTCTCGAAAGTTTAAACCCCGCAGAGGTGTCCCAACTTAGCCCATGACAAGCTCACGATCCGCGGAGACAATCCTCCATCGCGGGACCCTCCGATCAGACTCGGAATCCCGGTGCACAAGATATTTCGACAAATGGTAAAACTAGTCGAGCAAGACCTCCCGATGCACTGACCTAGCCTGATAGGAGTAGTGTGATCTCGTTCTCAGGGTACACCGGATGAGCTACATGTACAGGCGTGTACCAAATACCCCAAGTTTCCAAGGGGCGGCCCCGCACAGTGCTCTACTTTGGACCAACACTCATGTGGATGAAAGTGCGTTATATCGACTAGAGGGGGGGGGGTGAATAGGCGATTTTTATGAAATTCTTCACTGAGGAATTTGCCGGTGAGGAAATTCCTTAGAGAAGAACTATTAGCAGCGAAATGAGTACTCAAAAGTAAACATAACAGAATACAAGCATAGTCATCATGATGAAATGAAGACAGGCACAGAGTACAGAAGCGTAAGCACATGATAACACAGGATGAAGACAAACAGACTGAAGAAATTGAACTGACAAAATTGAGAAAGTCTTCAGTCAAAGTCTTCAAACACAGATATGAACAATCACACAACACAGTTATGAGGAAATGAAAGAGTTGAGGAAATAGAACTAGTAAGCTTGGTGATGACAATGATTTGGTAGACCAGTTCCAACTGCTGTCTCAGTTGTACGTCTGGTTGGAGCGGCTGAGTATTTAAACTCGAGGACACACAGTCCCGGACACCCAGTCC
This sequence comes from Triticum urartu, assembly GCF_003073215.2. Classification (NCBI taxonomy): domain Eukaryota; kingdom Viridiplantae; phylum Streptophyta; class Magnoliopsida; order Poales; family Poaceae; genus Triticum; species Triticum urartu. The sequence continues at coordinate 372,716,610 of NC_053028.1, read as the reverse complement.
TGAACACGCAGCTCAGGACACCCAGTCCTCACCGTATTCTCCTTGAACTAAGGTCACACAGACCTCGTCCAATCACTCGTGGTAAGTCTTCAGGCGACTTCCAAACCTTCACAAACTCGGTCACTCGGCGATCCACAATTCCTCTTGGATGCTCTAGACCATGACGCTTAACCGTCTGGAAGAAGCACAATCTTCAAAGGTAACAAGCGTCAGATCCATGCAGGATCAATCTCTTCAGTGATGCTTAATCACTTGGGGTTTGTAGGTGTTTGGGTTTTTGGTTTTTGGTTTTTCCTCACTTGATGATTTTCGCTCAAAGTCTTCAGAGGATGGGTTGCTCTCAAATGACAAGCGTCAGTTTCTCTCGGAGCAGCCAACCAGCTAGTGGTTGTAGGGGGCGGCTATTTATAGCCTAGGGAGCAGCCCGACATGATAAGACATAAATGCCCTTCAATGATATGACCGTTAGGTGGATAGATATTTGGGACAGCTGGCGCATAGCATAGCAACGGTCGGAATTTTGAGTAGCAAAATCCTCAGGGCTATCATGTTCCTCACTGTGTAGGAAATCCGCACTGGCGAATTCCTAACTCCTCAGTCAGAACAAATTCCTCAGAAACCAGAAGAACTTCGTCTCTGTCACTAAAGAAATTGACTAAACTGTATGCGATTTCCAATGGCTTCACTCGAAGGGATTGGTAGGTGTAGGATTTTGAGTTGAGCATCACATGGAATTTTTTCCTTAGTATTCCCTCGACCCCCTTTAACAGTGCGGTGTTTTCTATGACTCAAGAAAGAGAAAATGAAATTACGAAAACAAAAGTCTTCACACTTCATGTTCCTCGAATGAATACCAAGTGTTCAAGGTCACACCAATTTCTTCACTTTCAAAGTCTTCAAAAAAGTCTTCAGAATACCAAAGTCTTCAGATGAAGAACTTCATTTTTAGGGGTCAACTTTCTCTGTAAATATCAAACTCCTCATAGACTTATAGACCTGTGTACACTCATAAACACATTAGTCTCTTAACCTATAAGTCTTCAATACACCAAAATCACTAAGGGGCACTAGATGCACTTACAATCTCCCCCTTTTTGGTGATTTATGACAATATAGGTTAAGTTTTCAACGGGGATAAACATATGAAGTGTAACTACTGATATTGAGGAATTTGATTGCAAGATATAGAAGAACTCCCCCTGAAGATGTGCATAGTGAGGAATTTGCTTTTAAAGCAATGCACACTTGAAGAGTTGAATCATGGAGATCTCCCCCTATATCTTGTAATTCATACACGCATTTGACATATAACAGAGAAGAATTTGAAATGCATGATGAAATATGGTGACTGATGTAATTCAACATGCGTGCAATAATATTAACGAGGAATAAGCATGCAGAAAAACGTATCAAGAGTATCAGAGCACCATCGGATTTAAGTTTACAACTCGATCCAATAAAGTCGCAGAAGAACGAGAGTTGTAACTTAACAAAAAAACGCCCATATAGAAAGACCCACTTGAAGACTAACTCAAAATTCTCCCCCTTTGTCATCAAATGACCAAAAGGATCGAATATGAGGACTAACGCCCCTGAAGAATATCAAGTTCATGAAGGAGCGCCAACGTTGTTGGGGTCGTTTGTCGTAGTAGGGCCTGCCGCAGTGTCGTCCAAGTCTTCATTTTCATCAGTGTCGCGCGATGAAGAATATGAGCTGGCCACCAGAGAAGGAACCTTGACCTTCTTGAATTTCTTCGGTGGAGGTGCAGACCAGTCAAAATCTTCTTTGAGACCCATGTTCTTCAGATCTTCTTCACCATACAGATGTGACAGGATTGCCCAGGTGCGACCGAAGACTTGATGGAGGTAGTAGTGGTTTTTCTTCACTGCATTGTCTGTGGCAGTCATGTTGTGAATAAGTGAACCAAACTGATGCTTAACCCATTTGTGATTTTGATCCACTTTCTGGTGAAGACTAAGCAGAAGTTCATGGTCAGTCATCATGTGCGGAGCAGTGGCTTGAGGAGTGGACTTGGGTGCATTGGCAGAGTCATGTGTGGCAGAGTCATCATTGGTGGAATAAGATGCAGCTTTGTGAAACTGACCATCCAATGGACGAATGCCTTCATCTATTATAGCTGGTGCATTGCCCTTTCCATCAACTGAGGAATATGTGTGCTTGAGGACTTTAATTGGGGGCAAGTAGCTAAGGTGATTCTGGAAATCAGCTTTGTAGTTGAGTGAAGACCTTGTCCTAAGGAATCTCATAATCCAAGGTGCATAAGGCTTCAGCTCAAACGGAGACAGTGCAACATTTGCCATAGTCCTCATGAAGAAATCGTGATAATTGATAGGAATGTCATGAACGATGTTGAATACCAGATTCTTCATGATGCCAACAATTTCCTCATCAGATGAGTCATGGCCTTTGATAGGACTGATTGTCCTCATAAGAATACGATAGACAGTTTTGGGCACGTACAACAAATCCTTCACGAGGAATTTGGTTCTTGGTGCTTGACCTGGCTTCAAAGGTTTCATCAGCACCTGCATGTAATGAAGTGTGAGCTCAGGTTCACTGTAGATGCAGCGAGCTTCTTCAAGGGGAGGACTGAGTGGGAGAGCACGAAGCAATTCAGAGGCTGGTGCAGTGTAGTGAGTGTTTTCAGACATCCAGTCCAACATCCAGGAATTCACATCTTCAGCATCTCCAGTGATGTGCAGTGTTGCATAGAATTGAAGAATCAGTTCTTCATTCCAACCGCAGATGTCAGAGCAAAAGTTTAGCAGTCCAGCATCATGAAGAACACCGAGGACTGGTGCAAAGCACGACAGAGATTCCATATCCACGTGAGGAATATGCTCATGGTAGAAGATCTTCTCCTTGTTGAACAGCACTGAGGAATAGAAATTGGCTTGACTAGCAGTCCAGAAACGCCTCTTCCTTATGCGAGCAGAGTTATATGGGTTGTAATCTTCGAAGAATATGTGCTTGCCGAAGAAATCATCAGCCTTGAACTTTTGCTTGCCTGAGAATGGGTCCTTTGGCTTCGGCAGAGGAGTGTCAGTGAGTTGCATCACGACCTCAGGAATCTCAATCGCAAGTTCTTCAGGCTGAGGAATTTCTGGTTCCTCCTCAGTGGCAGTCTGCATTGTTGGTTGTTCAGCAGCAGTTTCTTCAGCGCTAGTGGCTGGAATTTCCTCATGGACAGATGCAGTGGGATGAGTTTCTTCAAAGCCCATATGTACAGTTTGTGTGGAGGACTGAGGAATTTGCTGTAGAGGGGTGAACATTGGAGAGTTTGGATGCTGACTTTCCCAGAATTCATCACTGATTACGGGTGTGGAGCAGCCAACGTCCACATCTTCATCTTCCATTTCTTCAACGCCAGCCTCTTCAGCTGTGAACTGAGGCATAGGCAAGGAGATGATAGGTGTTGAAGGGATCGCATCCACTTTAATTTCTTCATCCAACGGTTCAGACGAAGCAGCAGAAGGAGTATCTTCATCAGATCCGCTGGGGATCACATATTCTTCATCAAAAGGAACAAGGTCCTTTGATGGCCTGGTTGAGATGGGAACAACATCAATCGGATTTGCAAATGAACTTGTCATAGGCTTCATTTTCTTCGGAGCTGAAGAATCTGAAGCAGCTGATGCTTTCCTTTTCTTCACTGCAGCACGCTCTACAGCCTTGGTCTTCTTCACATCCGATGCAGATGGAAGGATTGGAGTTGAAGTTGGTGTAGGAGCAGCTGAGGAATCTGGTTGATTTTCTTCAGGCACAACTGATGCAGTTGCCCTGAGTTCTTCAGTTTCTTCAGGCGCACCACTAGTGGGTGCCCTGACAATTTCTTCAGTGGCTGGAATGCAGTCATCAGCCCTGGAACTCACATTTTCTTCAGCAGCCTGATTGTCATCAGTGGTGCTGGCATTTTCTTCAGTAGGCTGAGCAGATGCTTCAGCCTGAGGAATTTCCTGTTGCGTTGGGGCTGCAACATTGGAAGTGAAGTTATCCGCAAGTTTCACAAAACGAACCTTGGCTCCAAGCCAATCAGCGCGATATGCGTCAAAGTCATCACTGAGTTTCTTGATCTCAGTCTGAATAGTGACAAGTTCTTCAGTTGTCATAGAGAGAACGTTTTTCTTTAGATAGCGCTCTTTCTTGTACTGTGCTTTCTTGATCTGCCTGACCTTCTCAAATTTCCACTTTTCTTCTTGAATGAAGTGGGTCAGCATATGACTTTGGCCAGGAGTCAGCTTGAAGTCAGGCAAGGGGGTGTTGGGGTCCTTGTGCCAAACATCAGTGTAGTCGAAGATCAACTTAGGATCCAAAAGCAGTGGCACCTCTGATCCTTTGGCTCTAGCGGCCCTGACTTGCCTGTCTCTGATGATTTCTGCAAGTTCATCATCATCAGCTTCGTATTCTTCAGACGTTACTTGGAAAGCGACTTGTTTCTTTTGAGGACTTGGGTGAGGACCTCGTCCAGCAGTGGCCTTTGTCTTTAGCAGTGAGGGGCCAGCTGAGGAACTTGGTGCAGCTGAGGAACTAGCTGGGACACCTGAGGCAATGAAGATGCCTGCAGTCCTTTGGCACGAGGCGAGATGCACAGGTGCTGAGGATTTAGTCGAAATAGCTGAGGGCTTGGGCGGAGGAGCTGAGGACTTTGGAGGAACAGGAGCAACATGAGGAATTGGTCGTGAGGGCTTTGAGGATTCTGGCCGTGAGGGCATTGCTGAGGAACTTGGCCTTGAGGGCATTATTAGTGAAGCACTTGGCTTGCGCGCAGGCTTCTTTGACATAGCCTTCTTTGGCTTGACAGCAAAGGCCTCAGCAGAGGCAGCAGCAGCAGCAGCAGAGTCTTCATTGAATTTCCTCACTGCTTCTTTGGCTTGCTTAGCCAACTTGGCTTGGCGCTTGGCCCATTCATCAGGATAGTCCTCACCGCACTTGAGGCTGGTGGGATCAGCGATTTGGCCAGGTGCCAATGGAGGTCTTGGGCATGGAGGATTGAGTGCGAATTTCTTCATGTACTTAGGAGTGACATATTTGTACTCCCTCCACTCTCTTGCCCATCTCCTCTCTATCTTCTGAATGCGCACTTTGCGCTCATTCTTGGTTTCCTCAGTAGGTGTGCAGTACCCAGCATATATTTCATCAGGGATCTCAAACGCTGTATTTACCTCAGGCCTCTTTCCTCCCTTCTGTGGCTTCTTACCGTCAGCCATTTTCTTCAGTTGAGGAATTTGAACAATTGAATTCTCTGAAGAGGTATGCAACTTTTCTTCGAGGAACGCTACAAATGAGTTAAGTTGATGAGAACCTAGTGATTCAGTAGCTGACATGTGTACCTGTGAATAGAGTATAGTTGCGAGGAATTTGGAGAGGTCATATGCGTTCTCAGAAGGTTTTGTAAAAAGAACAAGTTAGAGGAATTTGACCAGATGAGTCTTGAAGAATTTCACTAAGCGTTCTTTGTCTTAGGTTCCAGAGATGTGTAGATTAAAAATCCACACATTTGAGGAATCTTGAAGAAAAACATGGCTTAGAGAAACGAATCAAGAACAGATGACTTGTGAGGTGTTTAGTGTGTGAATCTATGAAGAAAAACACCTTTGAAGATTTTGAAGATACTCATTCGAATCAACGAGGGTAGTAAAAGTAACTTTTAATTACCATGGACGAAGAACACGACGAACTGGAGTGAGGAGATGTGAAGTTCGTCTGTGCAGATCTTCCACGCCCTAACTTGGCGGAGGAAGACGGCTACGGCGGCGGTGGAGTGAAGATTTCCGCGGTCGGCGCGAGTACGTCGGCGACGAGGTTGAGGCAGTGAAGCTCTTCCTCACCGGCGGCGATGAAGTAGCGGCGGCGCTAGGGTTTGAGAAGCTCGAGCTGGAGAGAGATCGAGCGGAGTAAAAGAAGTGAGGAAGGGAAGGAGGGGTATTTATAGCCACGGTGAAAAACTGCTGGCCCGAAGAAATTGGACGAACGTGCCCTTGACCCTTCTCATTCGCATGACATGTGTCACCCACGTAGTGAGAGGTGGAGATCGTGTTAGATCGTGGGTGAGTGGATAAGTACATCGTGGGATGCGAAACGGTTTGAGCGGCAAAGCCAAAAATTTCGATAAGATAGGTTTTAAAGTTCCGTTCACAATTTCTTCAGCTGACAAGGATACAGTGAAGATTTTGAATGAGTTTCAAATAGAACGCACATGAAGAATTTGTGAACAGATTGGGTTGAGTATAGCATAGAGGGGAAGGGTCCGATCACATTCACTTAGCAGAAAATCAACTTGAAGAAATAGCAATAAGTGAATGCTGTAGAGGACATAAACTCATATATGTATATGTATATATATATATATATAGCCAATGAAGAGAAACAACGGAAACAGTGAAGACTATGCAAAGTTGAAGAATATGAATAATTTGAGGAATTTCAACTTTTGGTGGTGGTGTGACCCACCGTATAAGAATGATGATTTCTGACACCGCGTACAATTATCGTAGGGTTATGAGAATCAAATTCTTCATTAATTTCTTCACACTAAGAGTGTTATTCTTCATTGATTGAAGAAAAACGTTTCTTCATGTGTTGCACATCTAAGTCATCAATTTTGCATAAGTGTTAGGATGAGTTTCCTTTTCAAAGAACATTCGAAGATTCTAGGATATTTAGCTCACACCACAACTTGCTAAATCTCTTCTCATCCAAGGGCTTTGTGAAGATATCGGCTAGCTGTTCTTCAGTCTTCACATGCTCAATAGAAATGTCGCCCTTCAACACATGATCATGAAGAAAATGATGACGAATCTGAATGTGCTTTGTCTTCGAGTGCTGAACTGGGTTGTGAGCAATCTTGATGGCACTCTCATTGTCACAGAAGAGAGGCACGTTCTTCATGTTGACGCCGTAGTCCTTGAGAGTTTGCTTCATCCATAGCAATTGGGCACAGCAAGAATCAGCGGCAATGTTCTCAGCTTCAGCAGTAGATAGTGATACGCAGTTCTGTTTCTTCGAGGACCAACAGACCAAAGATCGTCCGGGGAAATGACATGTACCAGATGTTGACTTGCGGTCCACACGATCACCAGCATAGTTAGAGTCAGAATATCCAATGAGATCAAAAGCCGAGCCCTTGGGGTACCATAATCCAAGTGTTGGTGTGTGAGCTAGATATCGAAGAATATCTTCACAGCCTTATGGTGTGATTCCTTCAGTGTAGCTTGAAATCGGGCACACATGCAAACACTAAGCATTATATCTGGCCTAGATGCACACAAGTACAATAAAGAACTAATCATGGAGCGGTATACCTTATGATCGAAGTCAATACCATTTTCATCTGTGCACAGATGGCCATTTGTGGGCATAGGAATTTTGACGCCTTTGCAATCTTGCATGTCAAATTTCCTCAGTACATCCTTGAGGTATTTCTCCTGAGATATGAATATGCCATTGCGTTGTTGACGAATTTGAAGACCTAAGAAGAATTTCAACTCTCCCATCATAGACATTTGATATTCTTCACTCATCATATAGGCAAATTCATCACTATAACGTTGGTCAGTACAACCAAAGATAATATCATCAACATATATTTGGCACACAAACAATTCACCATCATAAGATTTAGTGAAAAGAGTAGGGTCGAGTGAACCGGGTTTGAAGCCTTTCATCATGAGGAATTCCTTCAAAGTATCATACCAAGCCCGTGGGGCCTGCTTGAGGCCATAGAGGGCCTTGTTGAGTCTGAAGACTTTGTCAGGATTCTTTGGATCTTCAAAACCTGGGGGTTGAGCAACATATACTTCTTCCTCAAGCTTACCATTGAGGAATGCACTTTTCACATCCATTTGATATAAAGTGATATCATGATGGTTAGCATAAGCAAGTAATATGCGAATAGCCTCAAGTCTAGCAACAGGTGCAAAAGTTTCATCGAAATCAATTCCTTCAACCTGTGTGTAGCCTTGAGCTACAAGCCGTGCCTTATTCCTCACCACAAGGCCATTTTCATCTTGCTTGTTGCGGTAGATCCACTTTGTTCCGATGATATTGTGCTTGCGAGGATTTGGACGTTTGACCAGTTCCCAGACATTGTTGAGCTCGAACTGATGTAATTCTTCTTGTATGGCCTGAATCCACTCAGGCTCCAGAAATGCTTCATCTACCTTAGTGGGCTCTCTAATAGAGACAAAAGCGTAGTGCCCACAAAAGTTAGACAAATGTGAAGCTTTTGAGCGTGTGAGAGGACCTGGCGCTTTGATGTCATTGATGATCTTTTCAACTTGCACTTCTTTTGCAATGCGAAGATGAGCTGGTCGCCGTTGATGAATTTGATCAGCGTTTTCTTCAGCACCATTTTCTTCAGCATTTTCTTCAGGTGCATTAGCTCGACATTCTTCATGTTCTGGAATGAATTCTTCAGTAGGAATGACATCCTCAGTAGCCTTGAACTTGATAGTTTCCTCAGGTGCTGGTTCATCTATCACAGTAGGTAGGTGCTCTCTTTGCGAGCCATTAGTTTCATCGAACCGCACATCTACAGTTTCAACAACTTTGTGAAGAACGTTGTTGAAGACTCTGTAGGTGTGCGAGTCCTTTCCGTAACCAAGCATAAAAACCTTCATGTGCTTTCGGTGCAAATTTTGAGTTGTGATGAGGATCTCTAATCCAACATTTAGCACCGAAGACTTTGAAATAACTTACATTGGGTTTCTTATCAGTGAGGAGTTCATAGGCAGTCTTCTTGAAGAATTTGTGAAGATATACTCTGTTGATGATGTGGCACGCAGTATCAATTGCCTCAGTCCAGAACCGACGAGGCGTTTTGTATTCATCAAGCATAGTGCGAGCCATTTCAGCAAGAGTCCTGTTCTTGCGCTCCACGACGCCGTTCTGCTGAGGAGTATAAGGAGCAGATAACTCATGAGTAATACCAAGTTCATCAAGATAGTCATCGAGACCAGCATTCTTGAACTTAGTGCCATTGTCACTTATGATGTGCTTGATCTTCACACCAAAGTTGGTTGAAGCCCTCGAGGAAAATCGTTTGAAGACTTCCTGCACTTCATGTTTGTAAGTAACAAGGTGTACCCATGTGTAGCGAGAATAATCATCAACAATAACAAAGCCATATTGAGATGCTTCATTTGAAATAGCAGAATAATGATTAGGACCAAAGAGATCCATGTGAAGCAATTCAAATGGGCGAGTGGTGGTCATGATAGTCTTCGCTGGATGCTTGGCCTTGGTCATCTTCCCAGCTTCACAGGCTTCACATAGGTGATCCTTGAGGAATTTGATATTCTCGATGCCAATGACATGCTTCTTCTTCGCAAGCGTGTGCAAATTCCTCATGCCTGCATGACCAAGTCGTCGATGCCAGAGCCAGCCTTCTGAAGCTTTTGCAAGTAAGCACACGGCTGGTTGTGGTCCTGTAGAGAAATCAACAATATACAGGTCTCCTCTCCTAAAGCCTTCGAAGACTTTGGAATTGTCAGCTTCCATAACCACAACACAACGGTACTTGCCAAAGACAACAATCATATCAAGATCACAAAGCATTGAGACAGACATAAGGTTGTATCCTAAGGACTCAACAAGCATGACTTTGTCCATGTGTCGATCCTTTGTGATCGCAACCTTACCTAGACCCAATACCTGTCTTTTGCCTTTGTCAGCAAAGATGATATGCTTCAGATGCGATGGAGATAATGGAGCATCCATCAATAGATTCTTGTCACCAGTCATCTAGTTTGTACATCCACTATCGAGGACCCACTCAGTGGCTTTGGGTTGATCATCCTGCAGATGAATTAGTGCAGCTTACAAACTCATATACTTCATCAGTGAAGAATATGACATCAATTCATCAGATCAATTTCATCAAGTAAAAGAACTGATAAAGCAATATGAGGACGTGAGAAATGAAGGTTCATTTCTTCATGATTAGCCTGCGTCCTATCAGGCATACTCAGGTGTCCAGCAAATTCTTCAGACGATTATGTACGTTTGGAGACCTAACCCTGCAGATGAGATTAGTTCTTTTTCTTCACCACCCACATCTGAAGGGGTGGCAAAGAGTTCATCATTCTGCGAGCTCCATACGAGAAGGATGGCATAGAAGCTAGTCCATTTCGTTTCACATAAGAGGGGTTAGAGTAAGCATAAGAGTATGCAGAGAAATTCTTCGAGGACTTATGGACATAATGATTTGAAGAATAATGCACATATCCATAATCCTTAGATCTTCCCTGCAAAACAGACGGGTTAGCACGATGATGTTCATATGAGGACTTTGATCCATATGAGGAATATGATCCATGTGAAGAGTTTGGTCCGTATGAGGACTTGGATCCATATGAAGAATTTGGTCCATATGAAGAATTTGATCTGGGGTTCCTATTCTTCACAGGTGGCGTCATGATGACATTCACCTGAAGATTTTCAAGGCATCTTTTGGGAACCCAGATTTTCTTCATAGGGGAGCCGTTCCTGCAGTTAGTGCCAACATATCTAGCAAATACTTCACCATTCTGATTTTTGAACAGTTTATAGTTGGAGTCAATTGACTCATCATCAGAATGAGGAGATTCACAAGCAAATCCAGATAAGTTAGATGGATCAACTGGAGGTCCCTTTGCAGCAACCCATGTAGTTTTGGGGTACTACTCAGGCTTCCAATATGTACCATCAGCATTGAGTTTCCTCTCAAAGGCAATACCCTCTTTCCTAGGGTTCCTGTTGAGGATCTACTTTTTAAGCACATCACAAAGAGTCTGATGCCCTTTGAGGCTTTTGTACATGCCTGTTGTGTACAATTCCTTCAGCCCTGCATCGTCAGTGATACTAGCAATGTCCTTAGATGAGGATTTAGTGATAGCAGAGGCATGTGAAGAATTTGAAACATTAGCAACATTTGAACATTCAGGTGAAGAATTAGCAGATTCACGTTCAATGCACTTCAAGCATGGAGGAACAAATTCTTCCTGAGAAGCGCTGATTTGTTGAGCAAGTAATGAATCACGCTCCTTCTAAAGATCTTCATAACTCACTCTTAGCTTCTCAAGGTCTTGCTTTCTTTGAAGAAATTCATAAGAAAGCTTCTCATGATCGGATAAGAGAGTGTTATGATGACTTTGAAGATTGTCAAACCTAGTCTGAAATCTCTGAAGATTTTCAGTCAGGGCTTTAGTGCGATCCATTTCTTCACCCAACATATCATCACTTTTTTCTAGCATGTTTTGAACCTTTTCTAAAGCCCTTTGTTGTTTTACGGCAATCTTAGCAAGTTTAGAATAGCTGGGCTTAAGATTTTCATCAGATTCATTCTCACTTGATTCAGATGAGGTATATTTGAGTACCTTGGCACCCTTTGCCATGAAGCAGTAGGTAGAGCATAGTCATCATCCCCTTCATCAGCTTTGTTGGTGAGGTTATTTTCTTCAGTGTTGAAGATAGACTTGCTGAAGAATGCAGTAGCGAGAGCTAGGCTCGCTACTCCGGATTCGGACTGCTCAGATGACTCCTCTTCCTCATTTTCTTCAGATTCAGCCTCAGAGTCCATTTCCTTGCCAATGAATGCCCTGGCCTTCTTGAAGCTGCTCTTCTTGTGATATGAAGGCTTTGAGGATTTTGATGATGAGGATTTTGTGGATTTCTTCTTTTTCTTCGCATCATCAGAACTGTAATCCTTGTATTTCTTCTTCTTTGATTCCTTTTCCCACTGAGGACAATCTTGAATGTAATGTCCAGGCTTCTTGCATTTGTGGCAGAGCCTCCTCTTGTAGTCACTTGATGAGGAATCACTGCTCCTTGAGGGTCTCCCAAAGCGACCACGTCTTGAGAACTTTTGGAACTTCTTCACAAGCAGAGCCAGATCATGGCTTAGTTCTTTAGGATCACCAAGGCTGCTACCAGAGTCTTCATCTTCGGACTTAGATACGGCCTTGGCCTTCAGTGCACGTGTTCTGCCATAGCTTGAACCATAGAGATCTCTCTTTTCAGCAAGTTGGAACTCATGAGTATTTAGCCTTTCGAGAATATCAGCGGGATCAAGTGACTTGTAATCAGCACGTTCTTGTATCATCAATGCCAGAGTGTCAAATGAGAAATCAAGCGATCTCAGCAATTTCTTCACCACCTCATGGTCGGTGATGTTAGTGGCACCAAGTGCTTGAAGCTCATTTGAGATGTCAGTGAGGCGATCGAAGGTTTGTTGAACATTTTCATTGTCGAGTCTTTTGAAGTGGTTGAAGAGATTGCGAAGAACATCAACTCGAGAGTCACGCTGAGTTGAGACTCCTTCATTCACTTTGGACAACCTGTCCCAGATAAGCTTCGCTGTCTCCAAAGCACTCACTCTGCCATACTGTCCTTTGCTTAGATGGCCACATATGATATTCTTCGCTTGAGAGTCGAGTTGCTTGAATCTCTTCACATCAGCAGCATTCAGAGAAGGTGTGACTGAGGGAACACCATTTTCCACAACATACCAGAGATCGTTATCAATTGCTTCAAGATGCATTCGCATCTTATTCTTCCAGTAGGGGTAGTCCGTCCCATCAAAGGTAGGACAGCCAGCAGAGACCTTGATCATACCTGCGGTCGACATAACTAAAACTCCAGGTGGTTAAACCAAAATCACACGGAACAAGGGAGTACCTTGCTCTGATACAAATTGAAAGTGCGTTATATCGACTAGAGGGGGGGTGAATAGGCGATTTTTATGAAATTCTTCACTGAGGAATTTGCCGGTGAGGAAATTCCTTAGCAAAGAACTATTAGCATCGAAATGAGTACTCAAAAGTAAACATAACAAAATACAAGCATAGTCATCATGATGAAATGAAGACATGCACAGAGTACAGAAGCGTAAGCACATGATAACACAGGATGAAGACAAACAGACTGAAGAAATTGAACTGAGGAAATTGAGAAAGTCTTCAGTCAAAGTCTTCAAACACAGATATGAACAAGCACACAACACAGTTATGAGGAAATGAAAGAGTTGAGGAAATAGAACCAGTAAGCTTGGTGATGACAATGATTTGGTAGACCAGTTCCAACTGCTGTCTCAGTTGTACGTCTGGTTGGAGCGGCTGAGTATTTAAACTTGAGGACACACAGTCCCGGACACCCAGTCCTGAACACGCAGCTCAGGACACCCAGTCCTCACCGTATTCTCCTTGAACTAAGGTCACACAGACCTCGTCCAATCACTCGTGGTAAGTCTTCAGGCGACTTCCAAACCTTCACAACCTCGGTCACTCGGTGATCCACAATTCCTCTTGGATGCTCTAGACCATGACGCCTAACAATCTGGAAGAAGCATAGTCTTCAAAGGTAACAAGCATCGGATCCACGCAGGATCAATCTCTTCAGTGATGCTCAATCACTTGGGGTTTGTAGGTGTTTGGGTTTTGGGTTTTTCCTCACTTGATGATTTTCGCTCAAAGTCTTCAGAGGATGGGTTGCTCTCAAATGACAAGCGTCAGTTTCTCTCGGAGCAGCCAACCAGCTAGTGGTTGTAGGGGGCGGCTATTTATAGCCTAGGGAGCAGCCCGACATGATAAGACATAAATTCCCTTCAATGATATGACCGTTAGGTGGATAGATATTTTGGGACAGCTGGCGCATAGCACAGCAATGGTCGGAATTTTGAGTAGCAAAAATCCTCAGGGCTATCATGTTCCTCACTCTGTAGGCAATCCACACTAGCGAATTCCTAACTCCTCAGTCAGAACAAATTCCTCAGAGACCAGAAGAACTTCATCTCTGTCACTGAAGAATATGACTGGACTGTATGAGATTTCCAATGGCTTCACTCGAAGGGATTGGTAGGTGTAGGATTTTGAGTTGAGCATCACATGGAAAATTTTCCTTAGTATTTCCTCGACCCCCTTTAACAGTTTGGTGTTTCCTATGACTCAAGAAAGAGAAAATGAAACTACGAAAACAAAAGTCTTCACGCTTCATGTTCCACGAATGAATACCAATTCTTCAAGGTCCCACCAATTTCTTCACTTTCAAAGTCTTCAGAAAGTCTTCAGAATATCAAAGTCTTCAGACGAAGAACTTCATTTTTAGGGGTCGACTTTCTCTGTAAATATCAAACTCCTTATAGACTTATAGACCTGTGTACACTCATAAACACATTAGTCCCTTAACCTATATGTCTTCAATACACCAAAATCACTAAGGGGGACTAGATGCACTTACAGTGGAGCATTGGCCCGGGGGTTGATTAAGTCCACGGGGCCCTGAAAGTCCCTATGCAAGTTTTAGGTGTGATTAGGCAAATGGTAAAACCAAGGTTGTGCTTTGCTGGAGGATTTTTATTCAAAGCGAACTATCAAGAGGGGCCCATAAACCGTCATCGTGTTAGGGACGCAAAATCAAGGAACATAACACCGGTATGACGGAACCTAAGGCGGCAAGAGTGGAACAAAACACCAAGAAAAAGGCCAAGCCTTCCACCCTTTACCAAGTATATAGATGCATTAATTAAATAAGAGATATTGTGATATTCCAACATATCCATGTTCCAACATGGAACAACCCGCAAGGCACCTGCAACTAGCAATGCTATAAGAGGGGCTAAGCAAAAGCGGTAACTTAGCCAAACAACGGTTTGCTAGGAAGGTGGGTTAAAGGCTTGACATGTCAATATGGGAGGCATGATATAATAAGTGGTAGGTAGCGCGACATAGCGATAGAACGAACAACTAGCAAGCAAAGATAGAAGTGATATCGAGGGTAATGGTCATCTTGCCTGCAAAGTTCTCAGAGTTGTCGAAAGTTTGCTCCTCATAAACGTACTCAACAGGTTCCTCGTTCACAAACTCGTCTCCCGGATCTACCCAAAGCAAGAACACAAGCAACGGAACAACAATCAACCACGGTGCAATGCACAAGCAACAAGATGCAAGACATGGCATGGAATGCAAGGTATGATGTGCAATGCATATGAGTACTCTGGAGGGAAAGGATGATCAAGGCATCAACTTGGAAAACCAAGCATGCCACTGGAAAGATGGGGTGATTTCAGTCGAAAACGATATAAGGATCATCGGAAACGGATGCATGGTTTGCAAATGACAAGCAAAACAAGAATGATGCAAAACTGCGCTTAACAGCAGCATTTAAAGACATTATAACCAAGCACTTTTCCTGCCCTCTCAGGCTATCAAGGTTTTTGGCCACCGGATCTGGCGGATGAACATTTTCTGGCTGGCCAATCCGACTCCTGGATGGATGTCTCTAGGGCAGCTACTCCCGTAACAAATTCTGCCATATATGGTTAATTGGGCCAATATGGGCTTTCTGATTGCACTTGTTGCTCGGTATTGCTCTGTAGGCAGTCGGTATGTCTCTTCCCCTTCTCTCCCCATCGCAAAAAATCCCTCGAGAAGCAGTAAACCTAGGCGATGGCGGCGCGCCAAGCAGGCGGACGATGACATCTCAACGGAGGCCCTCTTGCTGGGTGCCTGGGTTCCTGCCCATGGATCTTCGTCGTCGCGCTGATGGTAAATTACGCCCCTTTCTCCTCGCGACCTCTCCTCTTCATCGTGACCTGGATGGATCCTAGGTGCCCCGCCGCCCCCGTTTTTGATCTCCTCATCGCCGTCGTGGTATCCCCTCTCGCGCCTCCCGTTATACTGTCTGCCTCTCGTTCGACCCCTCGGCTTCATCTCTTATCTCGTGGGACGAAACCCTACCATGCTCTAGCAGCGGAGCAACTTCCCTTGCAATGGGCGTCTGCGCAGTTACAACCGTCATATCCGGCGGGCCCAATCTTAAAAAGTACAGCACCCGCATCACGGAGCTTCACAGGCCATCATTGGCCAGGTTGAGACTGATTATAGCGGATTGAGCCCACACCGAGGTGTTGACATTTTGATAATCGCAGGCGGCCGGTCGCTGACGAAGGAAATGGAACCCAATGAAGGGATCCTGAAAGTCCATGGTACACACATGTCAGCAACATTTCTTTGGAAAAATCACATAAAAAGGTTATCTTTTTGTTCTTGATGTTTAATTAATTCAGAGGATACATTATGTAGTTCTGGACTTTGCTTGAACTCTGCTCTTTTGCTACTTAGGTGGATCCTAGATGCTCTTATTTTGCTCATGGCCTAAACTTTGCTTTTCATAAATGGGTACAGTTAACAACTTAACATGGCTAAATGATTTGCAGGGTCCCAAGATGTAGTCCACCGAGACAGTAGAATTGTTCTTATCTGATAGGTAAACTACATAATCGTTACATCAGTAGTTGTTTTAGACCTATCTCAACTATTGCCATTGAAATGTCTAAACAATGGCATAGCATTGTTATTACCAGTTTTTTTAAAGAGATTCACATGCAGTATTATTTGGGATAACGCCGAGGATGTAATACTACTTACTAGCCAGAGTATAGTTTAATTACTATTACTAGCTAATTTGGCCAATCATAAAATTATAGTTAGTTCTGCCAGACAATCCTCAAACATTTATATAGGAGAGCACATATACTCCTATCTAAAAGTTTTGTTACCAATGAACCTAAGGCTCCTTGAGCTGAATTGCTTTCTTCTGAAGTAATGGAGACATATACAGTTGTAGATTTGGTCACTTTTTTCTTTGCTGATTGATTATTTATATTTGACATGCTTATTCCGCATGGGGTTAGTCAGACCATCTCTAAGATTGCAGGGGAGCTAATACAACGACCTTATGCAGAATATAGGACACAATCAAGCTCTTTAGCTAATCTTGCTTGGCTGTATGGATTAATTTCATGTGGTAAATTAACTATTCTGAAAATGAAAGCTGCAGACCTTGTCATCAGCAAAAAAAGGTGTTTTGTGAATGGAAGCAGTGGGTTGAAGTTTATCTGGAGCAGGGCATTGTGGCACACCGTGCACTGTCCTATTCATCATTTCAGAGGGTGCCATCTTGATGTCTGCATTCACCCACACCGCCTACTTTATCTTAGATCTTCAATGAATTGGTATACTCCATATATTACTGATGTCCACACTTTGGCGAATTTTGAAAAATGTTAAGCTGCACTCCTGTAATCTAGCGTTTTCCTATATTATATCGGTAATATATGTGAACATGTTTAATAGTTGGGCAAAAAGTTTCAGTTGATTGTAACTGCTTCATCGCAGAAATAAACATGCATATATATGCTACTTCAATCCTATGTGGGATTTTATTAATGCTTTTGTAGCTTGGAATTGTCTACTTATGTCTCGTGATGCTATGATCCAGTTCTGCATTTCGCCAATGCGTGCATGTAGTAGTACAAATACAATCTCCTCAAATGTCAGCTTTTGATTGTTCCCCTATGGCGTACCCTATGGGTCACTTTATTGTTACAAGCTATCTCTACATCGAATATTAGTCTCTCACCCGGATGCCAACAAATCATGTTATCCTCTTTATATATATATATATATATATATATATATATATATATATATAGGGTCGCGCTATTCGTCACCCTAGGTGAGGAATAGTTATTCTTCACCCCTCTCTATTTTACCATCAATGCACCGTAATTTTACGTTCCATAAGTTTTGTCTTATTTCCGACGCAAAAAGGGACCGTAAGAAAATATATAATCGCCGTAAAAAATATTTTATGTTATGTAAAATTACAAACGTAAAAACATAGTCTAAAATACACATAAACTGTAAATTTTCTTGTCTTATGACCTATATTTTTATTTTTCTTATGTCAAATTTTACGTAGTGAATCAATACGAATGTAACTATTTGAATTCAAAACGTAATTTAATTATGAAATGATCGTAAGATTACCTCGGGTGAAGAATAACTTATTCTGCACCCTGGGTGATGAATAGTAACTGAATGGTTTATGTGCACGATGTTTGAATTATATATATATGCATAACTGAATGGTTTATGTGCACGATGTTTGAATTATATATCCATACATTTATTTACTTGATCTCTCAAATATTCAAGGTTTTTTTAGAGATGCAGACGGGTACGCATCTTCCATGAAGAGAAAATTACAAAAGGACGACAGATAAAGCATCAACCAGTTGGTATATTTTCAGCTTTGTGGACGGATGTGGTGTTGTGAACGTGTCTGCTTGTATCAAGGTTTCTATCCGAGTTATTGTTTTGTACAAAAACTAGATCTGAAGCTTTCAACATTGTTCATTTTCATGCATAAATTCAGGTTTGCTTTTCTCGAAGAATAATTTTATTATATGTTAGCACTTCCAACATTGTTCAGCTTCATGCATAAATTCAGGTTTGATTTTCTTATAGAATGATTCTCTTGTAGGTTAGATTTCAAAGCTTTAAAATTGCACAGTTTTATGAATAAATTCATGTACTAGATCAAAATTGAGTCCAAGAAGGCCTTTTTACCCTGTTGCATTGTTCCTGAGATGTAACAACTATTACATCATGCTATTTATATTACCTTGATGTTTCATTGTTCTGATGTATGCCTATTTATTTTTAGAAATACCTACCGATTTATTGTCAAAATATACGGGCGCAGCAAGGCGCGCCATTAATGATCTAGTAGCACTTAGAATGCAACAAGAAACTATGCTATAGCACACCAACATAGCAAGAAAGCACATGGCAGTGAATTACAGGTGAAGCTGTACAAATCATGAACACCGAGCTCCTGCTTTAACTCACTAGAACAATCCCAAAACAGCATGGCAAAAATGCAAATGATAACAACTTCACAGACTTGGAGAAAATACTAAACATGTCATAAACAACATCAGATATCAATGTTCAGAGCTAGCAAAAAAATGCTACAGGAACATATCATGGCAAACAAAGGCATGGCATGCTTTTTTAGGGCCATGGCATGCTAGTACTAAAGGCATAGAACAAAACTCCCTTACTGAACTTTAGCCAAAGATGCACAGAAAATGAGGTGGCGCCCATGCAAACACGGCAAAAGATATGACCAGTTTCAGACTTGGAAGAAAAACAGAGCATGGCAGAAATAGATTCATGATAGCAACTTTGCAAGCTCATGCCACTCACCACAAAGCATTTCATGGCATCACAAGGTAACCAACATGAAGTAGACATGTTCAAGAAGCTAAGCATGGCAAGAGCAAGTTCATAGGGTGCATGGACCACTAGCAAAACACATGGCGAAACTGATACTCAAGTTAACAATCTGCCAGGAACAATATTTAGCAAAAGTAGAGCATGGAAATGACAAGCTAGTGTACTCCATAATTACAACCAGAGGCATGAATGGATATAGAAATACCACATCTTCAAAACACTCTTACTGATCTACCTCAAAAAGTGCATGGATCTCATGGTAGCAACATGGCAACATGGCATCAAAATGTAACAGGAAATGACTTAGCAAAATATACTGTGTCTGAAATTAGCAACATCATGAGGCCTACTTTGCATGCTTGTGCTAGTCACCACAAAGCTCATAAAACTACAAGGCTTGCACCACTGTAAAGATGGCATGAAGGAGCTACAAAAACATATAGACATCATGATCATAGGATGCAAAATGCAACAAAAATAACAAATCAACAAGTTATGATAAATTCCAGCAGACAACATCATATAGCACTTTTGCAATGAGGATTAGGGCATAAAAATGGACAGTAACATGCATGAAAATGACACTAACATGAAGAGCACTCTAAGATGAACATTTCCATATACCATACACCACCATAGGATGAACATGCACAAAGGTACACCACTCACAAGATGCCAACATGATGCTGTTACAGAAAAGGACTTAGGCGTTTAAACCGATTCGAGCGCAGGATAGTAAAATGTCACACGGGCGCTGGATAGTCGGGCTCGCTCACCTCGGGCCCATGGGCCGGCTCGGGGCGGATCCAAGAAAAAACCCGGGCGACGGCCTTCGTGTACTAGTGCGGTTCAGGCGGACCGTCTGGGTCCAGAAGAACCAGCCGGCCCGGGTCGGTCTCTCTAGTTCAGGTCGGATGTCGGATGACGAAGGGGAAGAAGACTTCTAGTTGGCCAACACATGTTGGATGTCATCCATGTGTGCGTCCAACTTGTTGTTGATGTAGTCCCTTTTCCTTGCTTCGGAGTGTCATATGTCGATGGCGAATAGCTCGATGTGGTGGAAGACCGAAGACGATGTGCATTGCCTATCCATCACAAGTCTCAAGCAAAGGTGAGTAGGAAATGAGAGAACAAAATCAAAGTTACCTTTCTGAAGATTGAGGATGTATCGAGTATCACTCAATGTAATTCTACAATAGTAGAATTTGTACCGGGTTTGTTTCTCACACCTACACAAGTAAAGCTTATGGAGGAGCTTGGTTAGGACCGGTGTCACAAAATTTCAAGAAAATGTTAGTCAAGATATCGATAAGGTTGAGAAGGTTCAAAAAATTGCAAATAAAGCAAGTGGACCAATAGCAAAGAACGGCACATGGAAACACACACACAGATAGATAAACGGGGTCGCGCAACCAAGGAATGAGCTCAAAATGTGGAATCCACGAAAAGCGCTTGTGTTGCACAACTCTAGAGAGATGTTAGCACGATTGCTCAATAGGTGTATACAACACTTGTGCACAACCTATTATATGCAAAATATATCAATTTTCTATCCCAAGTATGCTATATATGTATGATGTTCCGGTGTTTCGCACATGATGATCCAAGATGATCAATATGGTAGTAAGATATGCAATGTGGCGATGCTATGGCTATTGCTTACAGGCTCTTTGTTTTTCTCTTTGTGCTTAAAAGATTTTTTTTCTTTGGCCACTTTTGTAAAATGTTCGAACCAAGATAGCAATCGTGTATGCGGGAACAATCTAGTGACACAATAGATGATATGATGATACGAAGATGAGGTATGTATGCAATGGTAGGTTCGGATCGATGATCACTAAAGTGCACATGTAGCATGGCCCGACAATACTCAAATGGCTAGTCTCGATAGGAAAGTGACGTAACATGGGCTAGGGGTTAACAAAGCAATGGCAAGAATGAATGTACAATGATGGGATACCACGATACCAAGATGATATAGAGGTTACCGTTCTTGCTTACGGTTAGGTTTTCAAAAAGGTGAAGGTGGCCAATGACGAATCCTTGGCAAAGTTGAGCAGCGGTGTAGACGATGTCGCCGTTCCTAGTTAGCCGAAACACCCTAGGAAACAGAAAAACTGCAAACTCAAAATCTCAAACGGGAAATGTCAAATGGTGATAGCAGAATGCGTTGGTGGTTCCGGAGTTGGCAATGCGGAAGTGGTGGTGGTGGTTGATGAAGAAGCAACCGTCCCTAAGTAGCCTAAACACCTTAGGAGACTCAAGTCACCACTCAAGCAACCACAAATGCTATATGGATCAAAATGGGTTTGGTTGCAAAAAGCTATGGTGGTTTTGCGGATGATATGGTGGATGGCCTAGGCAACAATACCAAAATGCCAAAACAATTATGGAGTCAAATGATGTTGGAACCTATCTAGATGGATGGGGGATGTTAATAGAAACTCAACAAGCTAAAGAACGTCAAAATCGGACTCCCGGAGTGAAAGTTATGGCCGAAATAGTGTTGTTGGTGGGCTGATTCTGGGGGTGTGGGCACCCGGCGGTTCGGGTTGCGGGTGCCCAGGGTGGTCAGGGACAAACAACCCTGGGGTGTGGGCACCCGGGGGTTCGGGGTGCGGGTGCCCGGGGGTCTCGGATTTGGGCGGATTTTTTTGGGAAATGACCAAATTCTGTGGATTACGTGGTGGGAAGGGTGGGAATGATGGTGTAGGGGCTAGATCCACTTGCCAAACAACAAATCCATGGACAAAAACAACGAAATCTCACAATATCCAACAAATTGCAAGAAATTTTTTTGGGGCTATTTTTGTGGGGATTTTCAAAATTGGGACCAAAAAGCAACAAAATTAGGCTAGCAAATGGGGGATAGGGACTCCAAGATGAGAATCAACCTTGCTCATGTTATCAAGATGTTATAGGGTGAAACCCTAGGAGGGATCTTTTCACACTTGGAGGGGGAGGGAAGAACACACAATAACACAAGGGGGAAATCACTCAAACAAACCCAAATCACACATCCACTAGAGTAGCATACATAAGATCCACAAGAATACAAGAACAATTCAAGGAAAATAGCACTAGGCTAAAGTTGTTCCCACTCCAACGGAGGTGAGGTCTTGGTGATGATCTTCTCCAAGATGAGGCCTTGATAATCCGCAAAGGATCTTCACTAGAGAGGGTTCTTGATCTCCAAGAGGAGGGAAGATGAGCAAAGCTCTCTCAATGTCTATCCAATACTTTGCTAGCCCCAAAAACGAGCTAGATGAGGAGTACTTATAGGCTAGGGACGAATTGGGGGTAAAACAAGGGTACATGGGTAAATTATCCCGAAATGCACGTAGCCATGGTGGACAGTCCGGGCACCCGGGGGTCGCCAGGAAACGGAGGGCCGGGCACCCAGGGGTGAAGTCGGGGCACCCGGGACGCGCCCGGGGAGGGGGTTCGGGCACCCGGGGCGTCCAGGGGGCGCGTTCTTGGCGGCTCTAGAGGGTCGGGCACCCAGGGGCCGAGGGCCCGGGCACTCGGGGTGGGCGGAGGAGCGCCCAGGCAGGGGGCCGGGCACGCGAGGCCAAAGGGTCGGGCACCCGGGGCGGCCAAGGCTAGTGCCCAGGCAGGGGCCAAGCACCCGAGGCCTTCCAGGCCTGGCACCCAGGGTGTCCAGGGATGCCTCCCAGCCGGTGGCCAGGCACCCGGGGTAGTCCGAGACCTCCGCTTCTTCGTGCTTCGTGTGTCCTTCTTCCTCCTGCTTCTCCATGTGTACTTGGGTCTCCCTCCTAGCTTCTTCGTGGACTTCTCAGTGGTACCTAAGAATGCATAAGGTTTCCATTTGAGGTAGAATCCAACTCTCATTTGAATCCAAATGAAGCTCGAAGAGGAAAGAGTTAACCTCGGTTTCGATGACAC
Source organism: Triticum urartu (assembly GCF_003073215.2). Taxonomy (NCBI): domain Eukaryota; kingdom Viridiplantae; phylum Streptophyta; class Magnoliopsida; order Poales; family Poaceae; genus Triticum; species Triticum urartu. The sequence continues at coordinate 372,693,624 of NC_053028.1, read as the reverse complement.
ATGCGCGAGCTCTTGTCATTAGTCCTCCTCGTGGTGCTTGATGGGTTGTAGTAGAGTCCATGGGGATGATGTAGGGATGCTCCGCATCACCATGTTGGATAATAAGGTGATCATAGATGGATTCCCAAACAAGACACCATGGAGTGCTCCATATATAGAAGAGTCACCTTCAATAAGTTGATAAAAAGAATTAGAGTAAAGCAAGTGGCATATTTTAAAAATAGATGTCCGGAAGACAGATTTGGGATTTTGCACTAGCTCTCTAGATTGAAGAGGCGGGAGAGTCTTTGGTTTTGAGAACACTTGAGAGAAACCTGTCAGGGTTTTCTGCAATCCTCCATCCTACTGAAAGTACAAGGCCCTTGTTCATAGCTTGGATGTTCCTGATTCCTAGACCCCCCCTCACACTTTGGAATACAGATGTCCTTCCATGCCCTAAGACAAAGTGTTCTAGACATTGGTTTCTCTTTTATTCCTGTTCACCCAAAATTTCTAATGGTGGCCATGGGCTTTGCAATCAACTTCTTGGAGAATAAAATGTTAGACATGTAACACACATGACACATGGATCGAAGCAAAGACAAAATTACTAAGAATCATATCTATCTCCATGAGAGAGTTTATTGGCCTTATAATCACTAAGTTTAATACGAAAATTTTCAGCCTCAAAATCATAAGCAACAAATCTATCATTGGCTGGTAGGATTAAAGGGTGCCCAAGGTGAACTGAATTAACATCGATGTCCATAACAGGAAAAATTATTTTAATGTCCTTGGAGTTTTTATGTAGGGCATATGCTTCATGTCAAGTATATTTAGAGCAACTCTAGCAGATGCGCTATATTTATGACACGCTAAAACAATTTGTGACTCCCCCTAAAATGGATTTGTAGCATCGTCCGGTGCCAGGCGGAATAAATGCCGCAAAACTAATATGGAGTTGTTATGTAGGGCACATGCTTCATGTCAAGTATGTTTAGAGAAACTCTAGCAGATGTGCTATATTTTCGACACACATAAACAATTTGCGGGTCCCCCTAAAACAGATTTGTGGTACCATGCATCATCAGGAGGACGAAATAGATGCCACAAACCTGGGTTTGTGGCATCTGTTCCGCCCACCCGACGTTGCGCGGTATCGCAAATCCAGTTATGATTTTCAAAACTATAATTTAAATAAAGCAACAACATCAATCAAACTTATTAAAGTTTTAACATTATACAATACAATAATCCTCTCAATTACAACAAATGTTCAAATCTGAATACCTAAAAAATAGCAACATGGTCCAAAATTAAAAAATTGTTCAAATCACACATCAATACAAATAAGACCAAATAAATAAAATGGGAGTCTATCTCCCATACAGTTGCCACTGGCACTCGATGAGATCATTGCAGAGATGCTTGTCTGTGTCACGGTCTTCAATCTGCCGTTAGGTCTCAAGAAATGCAATGATCCCATCTGGGTTCCTAGCAGGCTTGACAAGGCTACCAATATTTTCACGAAAAAACTCTAAGTTTAAATCCCTATCATCCTCAATGATCATGTTGTGTAGAATCACACATGCACTCATGATATTTGAGAGGGATTTCTTATCCCAGAAGCGAGCATGACCTTGGACAATGGCAAACCAAGCTTGCAATACACTGAATGCCTTCTTAGTATCTTTTTGACATGCTTCTTGTACTTGGGAGAAAATAGTGTGTTTTCTGACTACTGGTTTACTAATTGTCTTCCCAAATGTTGCCCACGAAGGATAAATACCATCGACAAGATAATACCCCATGGTATAACCATGTCCATCGATAGTGTAGTTGCAAGCTGGAGCTTTTCTACTAGCTAGATGTGATGGGGAACGTAGTATTTCAAAATTTTGCCTACGATCATGCAAGATCTATCTAGGAGAAGCATAGCAACAAGAGGGGAGAGTGTGTCCACGTACCCTCGTAGACCGAAAGCGGAAGCGTTAAGTAATGCGGTTGATGTAGTCGAACGTCTTTGTGATCCAACCGATCAAGTGCCGAACGCACGGCACCTCCGTGATCTGCACACGTTTAGCTCGGTGACATCCCTTGAACTCTAGATCCAACTGAGGCCGAGGGAGAGTTTTGTCAGCACGACGGTGTGGTGACGGTGATGATGAAGTTACCGATGCAGGGCTTCGCCTAAGCACTACGACAATATGACCGAGGTGGAAATCTGTGGAGGGGGGGGGGCACCGCACACGGCTAAGAGATCAACTTGTGTGTCTATGGGGTGCCCCCTGGCCACGTGTATAAAGGAGGGGGGAAGAGGAGGTCGGCCTAGGAGGGGCGCGCCTATAGGGGGAGTCCAACTAGGATTCCCAATCCTAGTTGGAGTCCCCTTCCTTTTCCAAGAGGGGAGAGAGGGAAGGAGTAGGAGAGGGAGAAGAAAAGAGAGGGGGGCGCCGCCCCCTCCCTAGTCCAATTCGGACTTGCCATGGGGGGGGGGGCGGCGGCGGGGCGGCCATCCCTTGAGGTCCTTCTCTCCTTTCCCATATGGCCCATTAAGGGCCACTACTTCCCCCGGCGAATTCCCGTAACTCTCCAGTACTCCGAAAAATACCCGAATCACTCGGAACCTTTCCGATGTCCTAATATGGCCTTCCAATATATCGATCTTTACGTCTCGACCATTTCGAGACTCCTCGTCATGTCCGTAATCTCATCCGGGACTCCGAACAACCTTCGATACATCAAATCACATAACTCATAATACACATCATCGAACGTTAAGCGTGCGGACCCTACGGGTTCGAGAACTATGTAGACATGACCGAAATACATCTCCGGTCAATAACCAATAGCGGAATCATATTGGCTCCTACATATTCTACGAAGATCTTTATCGGTCAAACCGCATAACAACATACGTTGTTCCCTTTGTCATCGTTATGTTACTTGCCCAAGATTCGATCGTCGGTATCACCATACCTAGTTCAATATCGTTACCGGTAACACTACTAGGGAAAAGCCTATACACAGAATCTTACCAGCAGCGCACTATAAAATCAAGCGCTGCTGCTAAGTAGCAGTAGCGCGGGCTGTGGAAACTCGCTGCTGAAACAAGTTTATGAGTAGCGCGCGCACTCCAAGCGGCGCTACTGCTAAAATTCCCACGACGCCGCCGCGAGGCCAGTTATAGCAGCAGCGCATTAAAATAGACAGCGCTACTGCTACGTAATGTAGCAGCAGCGCATTTAGACAATAATCGCTACTGCTAAATTAACTACAGATCTCACTAGCGCGCCTCATCCAAAGATCACACTCACACACACTCGATCACGGTCTCCTCCTCACCCCCCGCGCCGCCGGTCCTCCCCCGTGGCCCCTCCCCCAATCTGCGCCGCTGTAGCCTCATCCTCCTCGCTGGACTCGGTACAGGCCCCCTCCTTGTCCCTCCTCCCTGATACATTTTGATTTAGTAGGCTTTCATATGTAACATTTTGATTTAGTTGATTTAGTATGCTAGTTGATTTAGTCGATTTAGTTGATATGATTCAGTTGATTTAGTAGGCTAGTTGATTTAGTTGATTTAGAACATTTTGATTTAGTTTATTTAGTAGGCTAGCTGATTTAGTAGGCTAGTTGATTTAGAACATTTTGATTTAGTTGATTTAGTAAAATGGCGCCACCACCAGCACCACTATGTCGACTGTGCAAGTTAAGGTGCGCCAGCAGCCTTGCAACTGGCAAGCTGTTCGGCATCTACTTCCATCCAAGTTTTCATCATGCGGCGGTAAGAAATTAGATGAAATGTAACAACTATTTTATTTTCAGTGTTGGCATTACTGCATTGTGTCATTTTGCTTTTCTTACACAGATCATCCCATGCAATGTGAGGTTGAAATTCAACAAGCTGACAGGAGACACTGTGACATTTGAGGCTCCTGGGGGGCCATACACTATGGAGGTCGAGAAAGGACGCAATATGTCGCAGATTGGAGGAGATGGATGGGCCCGTTTCCTCGCTCGCATGCGTCTTACTGGTGGTGAGTTGATCAGATTCTCCTTCAGAGCAGAAAGACCCAAGCTGGTTGTCATTTATATCAACCTGGTGGAAGATGACGAAGATGATGAAGATAATGAGGACCCACTCAATGAAGATGATGAGAACCCACTTCATGAAGCCATCATAGCTCAAAGAATGAGGCTGAGCGAGGAGGAGGTGTGCAACCTATGGGACATAATTCCGCCACGTGATGACTTTGTCGGGGTGCCATTCGTGACCCGCCTGACAAGTACCATGGTCGATCGGCATGAAATGGTATGTTATACGTACTGCATGTAGTAATTTTATGATATATATATGCTTTATTGTTATACTTACAAATGCAAATTATCCGATTATATGCTTAGTGAATCCGATGATATGCTTAGTGTAGAGTCCATTGATATGCTTTGTGGAATCTAGTCGATGATATACTTTAGTGTAGAGTCTGATCACATGCTTAGGCTATTTATTAGTTGATATGTTTTTCTTATTCAGAGATTGCCAAAGAACCTATCTATGAGTTGTGGTATCGAGCCTGATGAAGAAGGCTCAGTTGGACTACGCCTTACCGCAAGGGGCTCCGTCACCACATGTACTTACTGCATGGGCACAGATGGTCGCACACACTTGAACTCGGTTGGGTGGAAGAGATTCCTCGTTGGCAAGAATCTTCGTGCTGGACAGGCCATCCTAATTACTATCAGGAACACCCACCGCCCAGGCTTGAGGATGATGATCATCGTCGATATCATCTAGAACTACATATGTGTATGTGGCTATATCATCTAGAACTACATATGATGATCGTCGTCGATATCATGTAGAACTACATATGATGATCATCGTCGATATCATCTAGAACTAAATATGATGATTGTCGTCGATGTCACCTTATACTGCTTGAGGATGCATGTTGAGTATATATGAAATTGTTATCTAGTACTCCCTCGGTTCCAAATTACTCGTCGTGGTTTGAGTTCAAATTTGAACTAAAACCATGACGAGTAATTTCGAACCGAGGGAGTACTACCTAGTACCTATAATGCTTTATGAAATTGATATCTAGTAGTACCTAGTATCTGGAAATTGCAGTTTATCGAAGCTGGAATGGGGAAATGGTGAAAGATATAACAGTAGCACTGGACCGGGAAATCGCTACAGCTAAGTAATAGCAGCGCGTTCCTGAAAAGCGCTGCTGCTATAGTCAATAGTGGTAGCGCGGGTACAGGCAGCGCTACTACTAAGAGTTAGCTGTAGCGCCTTATTGGTAGCGCGGGTACCCGCGCTGCTGATAGGCCTAAAACCCACGCTGCTGCTAGCCTTTTCCCTAGTAGTGTAAGTCTCTTTACTCGTTCTGTAATGCATCATCCCAAAACTAACTCATCAGTCACATTGCTTGCAAGGCTTATAGTGATGTGCATTACCGAGAGGGCCTAGAGATACCTCTCCGACAATCGGAGTGACAAATCCTAATCTCGATCTATGCCAACTCAACAAACACCATGGGAGACACCTGTAGAGCATCTTTATAATCATCCAGTTACATTGTGACGTTTGATAGCACACAAGGTGTTCCTCCGGTATTCGGGAGTTGCATAATCTCATAGTCTGAGGAACATGTATAAGTCATGAAGAAAGCAATAGCAATAAACTAAACGATCATAGTGCTAAGCTAATGGATGGTCTTGTCCATCATATCATTCTCTAATGATGTGATCCCGTTCATCAAATGACAACACATGTCTATGGTCAGGAAACTTAACCATCTTTGATTAATGAGCTAGTCAAGTAGAGGCATACTCTGGACACTCTGTTTGTCTATGTATTCACACATGTACTAAGTTTCCGGTTAATACAATTCTAGCATGAATAATAAACATTTATCATGATATAAGGAAATATAAATAACAACTTTATTATTGCCTCTAGGGCATATTTCCTTCAGTCTCCCACTTGCACTAGAGTCAATAATCTAGTTCACAACGCCATGTGATTTAACACCAATAGTTCACATCTTTATGTGATTAGTTCACATCGCCATGTGACTAATACCCAAAGGGTTTTACTAGAGTCAATAATCTAGTTCACATTGCTATGTGATTAACACCCAAAGAGTACTATGGTGTGATCATGTTTTGCTTGTGAGAGAAGCTTAGTCAATGGGTCTGTCACATTCAGAGCCGTATGTATTTTGCAAATTTTCTATATCTACAATGCTCTGCATGGAGCTACTCTAGATAATTGCTCCCACTTTCAATATGTATCCAGATTGAGACTCAGAGTCATCCGAATCGGTGTAAAAGCTTGCATCAACGCAACTCTTTACGATGAACTCTTTATCACCTCCATAACCGAGAAATATCTCCTTAGTCTTCTAAGGATAATTTTTACCGCTGTCCAGTGATCCACTCTTGGATCAATATCATACCCCTTGCCAAATTCATGGCAAGGTACACAATAGGTTTGGTACACAACATAGCATACTTTATAGAACCTATGGCTGAGGCATAGTGAATTACTTTCACTCTCTTTCTATTTTATGCCGTGGTCGTGTTTTGAGTCTTACTCAACTTTACACCTTGAAATACAAGCAAGAACTCCTTCTTTGACTGTTCCATTTTGAACTACTTCAAAATCTTGTCAAGGTATGTACTCATTGAAAAATCTTATCAAGCATCTTGATCTATATCTATAGATCTTGATGCCCAATATGTAAGAAGCTTCACCGAGGTCTTTCTTTGAAAAACTCCTTTCAAACACTCCTTTATGCTTTCCAGAAAATTCTACATCATTTTTGATCAACAATATGTCATTCACATATACTTATCAGAAAGTTTGTAGTGCTCCCACTCACTTTCTTGTAAATACAGGCTTCATCGCAAGTCTGTATAAAACTATATGCTTTGATTAACTCATCAAAGTGTATATTCCAACTCCGAGATGTTTGCACCAATCCATAGATGGATCGGTGGAGCTTGCGCATTTTGTTAGCACCTTTAGGATTGACAAAACCTTATGGTTGTATCATATATACCTCTTCTTTAATAAATCTATTAAGGAATGCAGTTTTGACATCCATTTGTCAGATTTCATAAAATGTGGCAATTGCTAACATGATTCGGACAGACTTTAAGCATTGATACAAGTGAGAAAATCTCATCGTAGTCAACACCTTGAACTTGTCGAAAACATTTTGCGACAATTCGAGCTTTGTAGATAGTAACACTACTATCGGCATCCGTCTTCCTCTTGAAGATCCATTTATTCTGAATGGCTCACGGATCATCGGGCAAGTCAATCAAAGTCTATACTTTGTTCTCATACATGGATCCCATCTCAGATTTCATGGCCTTAAGCCATTCCGTGGAATCTGGGCTCATCATCGCTTCCTCATAGTTCATAGGTTCATCATGGTCTAGTAACATGACTTCCAGAATAGGATTACCGTACCACTCTAGTGCGAATCGTACTCTGGTTGACCTACGAGGTTCAGTAGTAACTTGATTTGAAGTTTCATGATCATCATCATTAACTTCCTCACTAATTGGTGTAGGCATCACTTGAACTAATTTTTGTGATGAACCATTTTCCAATTCGAGAGAAGGTACAACTACCTCATCAAGTTCTACTTTCCTCCCACTCACTTCTTTCGAGAGAAACTCCTTCTCTAGAAACGATCCATTCTTAGCAACAAAGATCTTGCCTTTGGATCTGTGATAGAAGGTGTACCCAACAATTTCTTTTGGGTATCCTATGAAGACGCACTTCTCCGATTTGGGTTTGAGCTTATCAGGCTGAAACTTTTTCACATAAGCATCACAAACCCAAACTTTAAGAAACGATAGCTTAGGTTTCTTGCTAAACCACAGTTCATATGGTGTCGTCTCAATGGATTTTTAGACGGTGCCCTATTTAACGTGAATGCAACTGTCTCTAATGCATAAACCCAAAACAATAGTGGTAAATTGGTAAGAGACATCATAGATCGCACCATATCTAATAAAGTACGGTTACGATGTTCGGACACACCATTACTCCGTGGTGTTCCAGGTGGCATGAGTTGTGAAACTTATTCCACATTGTTTTTAAATGAAGGCCAAACTCGTAACTCATATATATGCCTCCGCAATCAGATCGTAGAAACTTTATTTTCTTGTTACGATGATTCTTAACTTCACTCTGAATTTCTTTGAACTTTTCAAATGTTTCAGAATTGTGTTTCATTAAATAGATATACCCATATCTTCTTAAATCATCTATGAAGGTCAGAAAATAACGATACCCACCGCGAGCCTCAACATTCATCAGACCGCATACATCAGTATGTATTATTTCCAATAAGTTAGTGGTTCACTCCATTGTTCCAGAGAACGGAGTCTTAGTCATCTTGCCCATGAGGCATGGTTCGCAAACATCAAGTGATTCGTAATCAAGTGATTCCAAAAGTCCATCAGCATGGAGTTTCTTCATGCGCTTTACACCAATATGACCTAAACGGCAGTACCACATATAAGTTGCACTATCATTATTAACTTTGCATCTTTTGGCTTCAATATTATGAATATGTGTATCACTACGATTGAGATTCAATAAACCATTTATATTGAGTGTATGACCATAGATGGTTTTATTCATGTAAATAGAACAACAATTATTCTTTGACTTAAATGAATAACCATATTGCAATAAACATGATACAATCATATTCATGCTCAACACAAACACCAAATAACGTTTATTTTAGGTTCAACACTAATCCGAAGGTAAAGGGAGTGTGCGATGGTGATCTTATCAACCTTGGAATCACTTCCAACTCACATCATCACATCGCCCTTAACTAGTCTCTGTTTATTTTGCAACTCCCGTTTTGAGTTACTACTCTTAGCAACTGAACCAGTATCAAATACTGAGGGTTTGCTATAAACACTAGTAAAGTACACATCAATAACATGTATATCAAATATACCTTTGTTCACTTTGCCATCCTTCTTATCCACCAAGTATCTAGGGAAGTTCCACTTCCAGTGACCATTTCGTTTGCAGTAGAAGCACTCAGTTTCAGGCTTGGGTCTATCTTTGGGCTTCTTCATGGGAGTGGCAACTTGCTTGCCATTCTTCTTGTAGTTCCCTTTCTTTTTCTTGCCCACTACTTGAAAGTAGTGGTCTTGTCAACCATCAACATTTGATGCTTTTCTTGATTTCTACCTTCATTGATTTCAGCATCACGAAGAGCTCGGGAATTGTTTTCATCATCCCTTTCATATAATAGCTCATCACGAAGTTCCAGTAACTTGGTGATAGTGACTAGAGAATTCTGTCAATCACTATCTTATCTGAAAGATTAACTCCCACTTGATTCAAGCGATTGTAGTACTCAGACATTCTGAGCACATGCACACTATTGAGCTATTCTCCTCCATCTTGTAGGAAAAGTACTGTCAGAGGTCTCATACCTTCACGACACGGGCATGAGTCTGAAATACCAATTTCAGCTCTTGGAACATCTTATATGCTCTGTGGCGTTCAAAACCTTTTTGAAGTCCCGGTTCTAAGCCGTAAAGCATGGGGCACTAAACTATCAAGTAGTCATTATACCGAGCTTGCCAAACATTCATAACGTCTGCATCTGCTCCTGCAATAGGTCCGTCACCTAGTGGTGCATTAAGGACATAATTCTTCTGTGCAACAATGAGGATAATCCTCAGATCATGGAGCTACTCCGCATCATTGCTACTATCATATTTCAACATAGTTTTTCTCTAGGATCAAAATAAACGGGGAGCTACATCGCGAGCTATTGATCTACAACATAGATATGCTAATACTATCAGGACTAAGTTCATGGTAAATTAAAGTTCAATTAATCATATTACTTAAGAACTCCCACTTAGATAGACATCCCTCTAATCATCTAAGTGATCACGTGATCCATATCAACTAAACCATGTCTGATCATCACGTGAGATGGAGTAGTTTTCAATGGTGAACATCACTATGTTGATCATATCTACTATATGTGTAACGCCCCGAGACCGATGTGCCAGGTGTCTTCCAGTTATTCGGTGTCGTTGCCATGTCATTCGCTTGCGTGTTGCATCTTGCCATTTCATCATCTGCATTGCATCATCATGTTTTCGAAACTTGCATCCGTCCCGGTCTCCTCGTCCTCTCCATTATCCATTCTGAGCCCAACCACACTTGCACGCTCCCGCGGCACCTCCGAAATATTATTTTATAAGTGGACGGAAAATGTTCTCGGATTGGGTTGAAAGTTGGTGTGCGTTCTTATTATAGTGTAGGTAGGCCGCGTGCCAAATTTCATCGCATTCGGAGTCCGTTTGACGCCCCAACGGATAACTATAGCGGCAGTATAGCCGGTCTAACGTCAGACGTTTTCGGTCTCCGGAAACAGATGCCGGGCCCTCTCTCTCTCTTCTCCCCCTCGCAGTCTCGCCACAGCCCACCTAGTCCATCCTCCTACCCCTCTTCGTGTCCGGAGTTGTCCGATGCGATCGCACGGTCCGAAACCCTCTCTGCTCAGTGCATCAAACCCCCTCGCGCGCGCGTCCGAAAAGCTGTCCCAGACCCGACCCGGACAGTCGTCACCGTTGGATCCGGATCATCCCCAAACATCTACAAAACGTCTCCGTTTTGTTTATTGGGCTTCCTAACCTAGTTTTTCTTGAACCACCCGATTTTGATCGGAGGGTCCAAATCTACCCTAAACTCCCCTCTTTCTATATATATATATAGAACCCCTAGTCTAATTTGGGACAAAACCCTAAATCCTAGGACATTTGTCCCCCTGCAGCCGCCAACTACGCCCTTCCCCCTCCTCGGATCAGCGGCCGCCACCCACTCACCAATTCCCCTCGGGATCCATCCATCCCCAACCATCACTCGCCACCTGTCGCCTCCAGATCCCCTCGCCTCCACCCCCTCTCGATCCAGAGCAGCAACAGAGTGCCCGAGCTCCTCCTCTTGCGCCTCTGTGATCAATCCCCTTCGTCCTCGCCACTCCTTCGCGCGCGGCAAGCCGCTGTAGCACCGGAGCTCCCTCCACCGTCGAGCACCACCAGTAGATGAGCCTCGCGCCGCCCTTCCTCCTTCCCATCGCTCTTTGTCTCTGCCTCACTGGACTCCCTATCTTTCCTTGTAACAGCGACGCCGCCATTTTTCTTCCCGGAGGAGGACCTCGACAAGAACGCCACCCGCGGTGCCCCGATCTTCCCCGGCGCGACCCCGTTCCACTGACACCCCTTGTATCATGCTGCCATGCCCCGCCGCTGCTGTTGCAAGTCTCGCGCCAAGGCCGGCGCTCCTCTGCTCGGCTCACCTCGTCGCTGCCTCCCCATGCCTATTGACCATCGGATCCGCGCCGCTCCACCGCCTCGTCTCCACCCCCTGCCCCCTCGGATCCCGGCGACCCCAGTTCGCCGTTGCCGCGCCGAGACCCGCTGCCGTCTCGCCGTTGACCTCAGCGCCGCGTTCTGTCTCTGTCGAGCAGAGGACGAAGGAGAGGTTCCTCGTCGTCGCATTGACTGCAGGCCGGCCCAGCGCGCCTCCTCCCGTGCCAAACCGCAGCCCAGCCGGTCCATCTCACCACCGAGCGGGCCAAGGCCCACCGGGTGAGACCACACCCCAGCGCCCCACCTTTTTTCTGTTGGGCTTGTCTCAGTTTCGGCCCATATAGTATTTTTCCCTGTCTGCGAATTTTAGCTATTATCCAGAGTTTGCCCGTTTTACAGAAAACCCCTTGTACTTCATGCATTTAATAACTCTTGAACTATGCATCATATGTTAAAACTACAAATATGAAACTTGCTTAGAATTTCATCTAGTTTAATAATATCCAACTTTCATCCATGTTAAAAATGTTTAAAAAGTTGTTTGTGTATTTTTGCCATATGCCATGTTAAAATGCTTTAATTCATAACTAAATAACCGTAGCTCCAAACCTAACAATCTTTATATGTAAATGAGGTGGAAAAATGCCTAGTTTAACATGGTGTACTTGTTTTGCATGTTTAATAACTCTAAAATTGTGTTTAGGTCAGAACAGTACCAAATCTATAAAATGCTCATGAGGATTTTCCAGACTTGTTGTTTTGTTGTTCTAGCCTCATTTAAACTTGCCTAGATAGGTAGTTTTCATTATGCTTCACCTCTTGCCATGCTAACAACATTTAATATTGTTGAGTACATAAACAAGATCGAACTAAATAAGTCACGTGGTGTTTCATCAATATGCAACTGAGTTGCATATTGAGCTCCACTTAATTTGTAGGGTTGTTTGTGCACTTTGCCATGCCATGCCTCATTAAACCGGACATGCATCATACTTGTTTACGGATCGTGCCATGCTTATGTGGTGGTTGTTGTAATGCCCTCGATGCGGCTATATCTCCCACGTGTCGAAGCATGACTTAGAGGCATAACCGCATTGAAAGCACTGTCGCAAGTGAGGTAATCTTCACACAACCCATGTAATACATAAGGGAAAGAGATACATAGATGGCTTACAATCGCCACTTCACACAATTACATGAATAAAGCATTACATCAACCAGATACAATTAAGGTCCGACTACGGAACCCAAAATAAAAGAAGACTACCCCAAATGCTACACAGATCCCCGATCGTCCCGACTGGGCTCCACTACTGATCAACTGGAAACGGAACAACACAAAGAAGGATATCTTCATCGAGCTCCTCCTTGAGCTTGGTTGCGTCATCTGCATGGTTCAACGACACCTGCAAACTGGTTTTTGGAAGTAAACTGTGAGCCACAGGGACTCAGCAATCTCACACCCTCGCGATCAAGACTATTTAAGCTTATAGGAAGGGTAAAATGTATGTGGAGCTGCAGCAAGCGACTAGCATATATGGTGGCTAACATACGCAAAAGAGAGCGAGAAGAGAAGGCAAAGCACGATCGAGAAACTATGATCCAAAAGTGATCCTAGAACAACCTACGTCAAGCATTACTCCAACACCGTGTTCACTTCCCGGACTCTGCCGAGAAGAGACCATCACGGTTACACACGCGGTTGATGTATTTTAATTAAGGTCAACTTCAGGTTTTCTACAATCGGACATTAACAAATTCCCATCCGCCCATAACCGCGGGCACGGCTTTCAAAAGTTCAAATTCCTGCAGGGGTGTCCCAACTTAGCCCATCACGAGCTCTCACGGTCAACGAAGGATATTCCTTCTAGCGGGAAGACCCGATCAGGCTCGGAATCCCGGTTACAATACATCCTCGACAATGGTAAAACAAGTCCAGCAAGACCGCCTGATGCGCCGACATCCTGATAGGAGCTGCACATATCTCGTTCTTAGGGCAACACCGGATGAACACTACGTACAGCTAAAACCAGCCCTCAAGTTTCCCCGAGGTGGCGCCGCAAGTGGCTCTAGTTTGGACCAACACTTAGACGAGCACTGGCCCGGGGGGTTAAAATAAAGATGACCCTTGGGATGTGCGACTCCCAAGGGAAAAAAGGCTAGGTGGCGAATGGTAAAACCAAGGTTGGGCCTTGCTGGAGGAGTTTTATTCAAAGCGAACTGTCAAGGGGTTCCCATTATAACCCAACCGCGTAAGGAACACAAAATCCGGGAACATAACACCGATATGACGGAAACTAGGGTGGCAAGAGTGGAACAAAACACCAGGCATAAGGCCGAGCCTTCCACCCTTTACCAAGTATATAGATGCATTAATTTAAATAAGAGATATTGTGATATCCCAACAAAATAACCATGTTCCAACATGGAACAAACTCCAATCTTCACCTGCAACTAACAACGCTATAAGAGGGGCTGAGCAAAATGGTAACATAGCCAAACAACGGTTTGCTAGGACAAGGTGGGTTAGAGGCTTGGCTTAACAATATGGGAGGCATGATAAGCAAGTGGTAGGTATCGCAGCATAGGCATAGCAAAAGAGCGAGCAACTAGCAAGCAAAGATAGAAGTGATTTCGAGGGTATGGTCATCTTGCCTGAGATCCCGCAAGGAAGAAGAATGAGTCCACGAAGAAGACAAACGGACGTAGTCGAACGGTTCCTCACAAACGCGACGTTATCGGAACCAACCCGAAGAAGCAACACCAGAAAGAAGCACACAACATAGTCAACAACCACTACAACAACATGGCATGATGCACAACAAGTATGATGCATGTCCGGTTTAAAGAAGCATGGCATGGCAAAGTGCACAAACAATCCTACAAATTAAGTGGAGCTCATTATGCAACGGAGTTGCATATTGACGAAACACCACATGACTTATTTAGTTCTCTCTCGGTTATGTACCCAACAATATTAAATGTTGTTAAACATGGCAAGAGGGTGAAGCAAAGTAAAAATACCTATCTAGTCAAGTTTAAATGAGGCCGGAAGCAACGAACAACAATTCCGGTAAATCCCCATATGCATATATTAGGTTTGGTACTGTTCTGTCCTAAACGCAATTTTAGAGTTATTAAACATGCAAAGTAAAGCCATTATGTTAAACTAGGCATTTTTCTACCCCCCTTACATATAAAGTTTATTAAATTCCGAGTTACGGTTATTTAGTTATGGAATAAAGCATTTTAGCAAGTTATTTAAGCAAATTTAAACAAACAACATTTTAAACATAGATGAAAATGACTTATTATGAAACTAGATGAAAAACTAAGCAACTTTCATATATAATTTATTTAGATCCGATGCACGGTTGTGAAGTTATTAAATGCATGATGTATGAGGGCTTTTCTGTAAAACTGCAATCCTGCGGATAATAGACAAAAACGTTCTGCGGAAAAAATATGTCCCGGGCCGAATCTGGCCGGCCCAAAAGTGCACAGGGACAAGGGGGCTACCTCACCCATGGGCCAAGGCCCGCTGGAGCAGAGGGAGAGGTCGGCAGAGGCAATGCTGGGCCGAAGCGCTGGACTCGCTCGAGTCCACGCGGGCGCAGTCGGCGGACTGGTTCGAGCAGAGGAGGCTTCATGCGGCCGACGTGGCTGGCGACGCGGTCAATGCGCCAGGCAGAGGAGGCGCATGGGGCAGCAACGACGAGGTACAACGCTCCAACTCGAGCTCCGGAACGAAGATGAACGTGGCGGCGGGCGCAGGCGAGATCCAGCGGCGCGGATCTTGTCCAGGACAGGCGCGGGAGGTGAGATCTGTCGCGAGGAAGCTCTTGGCAGCGGCGAACTGTGTCGATCCGGCCAGCATCGAGGAGCTCCGGGCGGCGCAGAAGATTGAAGCGGATGCCCTGGTGATCCCTGTCCATGGAGAAAATAGGCAAAGGAAAAACGAGGTAAGGCTGGGAGGAGAAGGAAGGAAGAGGAGCAGGGAAAGAGCGACGACGGGCTTGGCCTGCAGGTGGCCGAAGGCAGGCCGGCGTGGCCTGATTTGGCGAGGTCGCCGGCAGCGGCGCTAGGAGGTGGTGGCACGCTCGGGCTCCAAGGCAACGAGGAGGAGGCCGTGGGGCGAAGCAGGTCGGGGCAAGGGAATTCAGGAGCTCCTCTCTTGTGCGTTGGCCGCTGCGAGCTAGGCGCCTGGTGGATTGAGGCAGAAGGGCTCGAACAGGAGCGATGGAGCCATCGAGGGGAGACACTGTTGCGGGCTGGATGAATGGATTGGGTGGCGGCGGAAAACAAGGACAGTGGTCGGGGATGATTTGGATCGAGGAGAAGTGGTTGGCTGAAGTATTTTTTATGGATCGGGAGCGATCCCAAGGAAGAGGGTGGAGGCAGCCGAGTGGGCAGGGGAAATATTTGACGGATGGGACGCCATCTAGGGTTAGGTGCCTATATATAGCATGTAGGTGAAAAGAGAGAGATCTGGATCATCGGATCAAAATCCGACGGACGAGAATATATATGCTAAAGAGTCCAATAAATAAAACGATGATATTTTGTGGATGTTTGGGGATGTTCCAGACCCAACGGTGGTGACACTCCGGGTCGGGTTCGTGACAACTTTCGGACGTGCGCGCGAGGAGGCCGTGGGCTGACGAGAGAGGTTAGGTTGGTCCTGGCGGTAGGTAGTGAGCTGTGTAGACGGTCTCGAGCTGAGAGAAGAGAAGATAGGGAGGCCCGGCGACTGTTTTCGGATACTGAAAACGTCCGACATGTGCCTGGCTATAATGCCGCTATAGTTTAACGGTTGGGCTATCCGCCGAACTCCGAATGCGATGAAACTTGACAGGCGGTCTATCTACACTATAATAAGACCACACGCCAACTTTCAACCCATTCCGAGAACATTTTCCGGCCACTAATAAAATACTATTTCGGACATGCCGTGGGCACGTGCAAGTGTGTCTGGGTTCAGAACGGAAAACGGACGGAACTGGGAGACCCGGACTAATGCAAGTTTTGAAAATATGATGATGCAATGCACATGATGACATGACAAGATGCAACAAGCAAGTGAATGACAAGACAACAACAACGAATAACTGGAAGACACCTGGCGCATCGGTCTCGGGGCGTTACAACACTCCATCACTACGAGAGGATCTCGTCCCGAGATCTAGAGTGGAACCGGAGGGAAAACGGAAGAGAAAGAGAAGAGGTAAAGCTAACTTGCTTCTTTGACAAACGAGTGAAACCACGAGCCTTGAGAGGTTAAGCCATTTCGAGAAAAAAATACAACGGAGATAAACGAAGTTGAAAACACTCCATTGGAAAAGAGGAACAAGGAACAATACGGAACCTTGAGATTGCAAAGGTAAGAATGACGAGCGCAAAGGACAAGAAGGAATTGAAACCACTCTGGTTGAGATAAACAAAGATCAAAGAAGAATAATCTCGGGCAGAACTCCGGTTGAAAAGTGATATGAAGCTTGACAAGATGAAAATAACTTGAGCAGAGGACACAACACTCTGGTTAAATGGATAAGCACGAAAAGAACACGATCCTCACCATTCGAGATGATGACTGAAGAGAGAAACATCACAATGCCACCAGAAGAAAAGAAAGAACGGATGGTATGAACGGAAGGAAACAAGATCTTGTAAGATCACGCTTACCACAATTGCTAGAGCGGAGTTGTTGGAAAACCAACAATGAAAAGAATAATCTTGTAGTGGGCTTATGGAGAAGAACTCAAAACTATGAGATGAAATTCTGCCACTCACGGGAAAAAGAATTGGATTGATATGAACAAGGAGACGAGAAAATATTTCACCGGGAGGAAAGATGAAGAACTTGGGTCATTTATAAGCACCATAATAGCAACAATCCTTAGGGAAAGTTTTAGGTGAAATATTACCCAAGATAACTCAAATGACGAGATTGACGGATTGAGAAGAGCTCATGCTCGAAGAAATTGATGGGTTGAAAAGATGACTAGAGCGAAGAGAAAATGATGGATTTAAATATGTCACTCTTGAAAAACTTGTGATCCATGAAACACGAAGGGAAAATATCAAAAATGACATAACACCACCTCAAAAAAATGACATAACGAAGGGAAATCTTGATGAACACTTCGAGAAGGAATTAAATCCTTGATGAACCACCATGTAGAACCTTCATGAAGAACTCTGTTAAACAAAAGAATGATCAAACGGAAGGCAAGAGAAGTTGAAAACACAAGGTGAATCTTGCGATGATTTAGATGAATCTTCACGACGATATAATGCGGAAAAGCTTGGAACTCCGGAAAAGAAAGATGAAACAAATGAAACCGAGAATTTGATGAGCCTCCGGAATAAGGAATTGAATTCACTCGATGAAACAAGAATAAGAATTACATTATGCTTATCCTTCATCAATTAAATTGATGACAAACAATGGATTTGGCACACTACTTATTCTCATAGAAAAGATTAAGAGAGATATAACACAAACTTGGGAAGGTCTTCAACAAATCACCGGCCAGGTAGAAACAGCGAATAAATTGATATGATAAACGAAGGAATAAAAATCTTGGAAGAACCACCGTAAGAATTGAAAATGAACGAAGAAAAGATAAAGAAACACCGGGAAGAATTGGAAAATGAAAGAAGATACTTAACAGAATTTAGATACCAGAGAACGAAGAGAACACGAGCTGATTAGAGATCACTTAAACGATGCACCGGTAAGATTTGGAGAATTAGAGCTGAAAGCTGGAATGAATAATACTGAAATGATGGCCTTCGGAGAATCAAACTAAAAGGACTCTTGAATTGCTTCAGATGGATGAAAAGAATTCCCACAATCAAAACAATTATGAGAGGATGGCAGAGAATGGGGCAAGATTTAAAAGAAACTCTTCTTCGGTCTTCAAAATCTGAGAATTACGATGAGAAACACCACCAAGAATTATTGAGACACTCCGGAATGAAGAATGGAAAGGTTGAACCACCGATGAAAAGAATTTGAAAGATCTAGGAGAAAAACATTTGACTGATGATAAATCATTCTTACGTCAAACTTTGAAATTTTTTTGAGAATAACTCCGGAAAGAAAAGAAGAGTCAGGTAAGATCCTGGAAAAAGACCTGCGGGTTAGGGCCCACTGAAAAGATACACCATTGAATGATTGCTTGAAAAGAGAGATTGCACCGGTTGAATTAAATGGTTTGAATGAGATAACATCCTCGCAAAAGCTTGAACGAAAGCAGAGTGTAAGCATGAATCTTCGAGATATCTTGAGCACTCCGGAACAATTGAATAGTGAGAAGTGGATGATTATAAGGTGCACCGGCATGAGAATAGCATTGGGTAAAAAGAAAATACTATGCTCAAAAACAAAGCTTGAATTGAATCCACCGGAGCAGGAAAAGAATGAAGAATGATGAACTTGAGGTTCCGTTAGGATCTTCATGAGAATCACCGGGTAAGAACATTGACGGAAAAGAATGGAGAGACTTCTCATAAATAAAAGGATACTTGATAAAGAAATCCGAGTCCTTGAAGAAAAAGGGTGGGTGGGTGGGAAAACAAAAACAACTTGGGACGAATGAAATGAACACCGTTGAGAAGAACTGATAATTGATCTTGCGGACGTTGAAAATGAACGGATCCGCTTGAGGAGAAAACACACCGGTTGAAAAGGATTGACATGACAATCTTGATTATCATGAAGGATTGGTATTTACATCGGATTATGAGAACACCGATTAGGAAAGGTCTGGAATCAACATTTGACTTTGAAGCAACTCGAATACCACAAATCAAAACAAAACAAAGGATTGGCTTGCAGAATAAGCCGGAACAAACATATGACAGAGATTTCGTCCGAAGTTTTCGTGGTGGGGCCTACATGGGCTCGATCGTACAGCACCATCATGTACAAGGCAGTGCACATGACATACGAAGTGTCCCCGAGTCAGCATAGCCAAGGACTCTTTAAGACACAACGAGACCACTGTAAAACCAAAAGTGGATAGGCGGACCACTAGATGTCGAACCCCAATTTCATATCATACATCTGTCGGAAAGATATCCTAAGAGCTACTTGAATTCCCACTATAAACTCTCGAAACTTTCTGGTTATGCAATCAGGTGTTGGGGATATAGGGGAAGCATAATATCTCACCCAAAACTAGCAAATCCTACATCCAGCTGTATCCATCCTTCAACACATAACCAAGAAACCTTCGGAAGTCGTCTACCTCAACCTTCGAAAAGCATCCGTTATACGAGTTATGGCAATACTCCCAAACTCCCGCCCCAGTACTGGGTGGCGTCGAGGTTATCTCACCAACAACTGCATAAAAGAGATTTTTGATGTCGGCGAAACTAATCTCAGGTATTCCAGAACTGCAACGATAAAATTGTGACGACAACACCTCGGAGATCAACTCCCCGGGACACTGCCACAACCCCTAAATGTCAGGAGGCACCAAGAACAATGTTCTCATCACAAAACCATCGGAACGATTCCAAGATACCCGCGTGATCCTAAATTTTTTAGTGAAATTTGAGAAAAGAAGAGTCAAAACTCTACGTCAGGATGCCTCACCAGAGCGATGAAGGGACAGAGGAGTAAAAAGAATTCCTAAATCTCCGATATATATAATCCTAAATGATTGAAAACATTTCTAGACTCAATAACGCCAGCGATTCGACCAAGCAGGGGGCTCCTAAGGTCGGGGAAGGCTCTAATACCAACTTGTAACGCCCTCGATGCGGCTATATCTCCCACGTGTCGAAGCACGACTTAGAGGCATAACCGCATTGAAAGCAATGTTGCAAGTGAGGTAATCTTCACACAAACCATGTAATACATAAGGGAAAGAGATACATAGATGGCTTACAATCGCCACTTCACACAATTACATGAATAAAGCATTACATCAACCAGATACAATCAAGGTCCGACTACGGAACCCAAAATAAAAGAAGACTACCCCAAATGCTACACAGATCCCCGATCGTCCCGACTGGGCTCCACTACTGATCAACTGGAAACGGAACAACACAAAGAAGGAGATCTTCATCGAGCTCCTCCTTGAGCTTGGTTGCGTCATCTGCACGGTTCAACGACACCTGCAAACTGGTTTTTGGAAGTAAACTGTGAGCCAAGGGACTCATCAATCTCACACCCTCGTGATCAAGACTATTTAAGCTTATAGGAAGGGTAAAAGGTATGAGGTGGAGCTGCAGCAAGCGACTAGCATATATGGTGGCTAACATACGCAAAAGAGAGCGAGAAGAGAAGGCAAAGCACGATCGAGAAACTATGATCAAGAAGTGATCCTAGAACAACCTACGTCAAGCATTACTCCAACACTGTGTTCACTTCCCGGACTCCGCCGAGAAGAGACCATCACGGTTACACACGCGGTTGATGTATTTTAATTAAGGTCAACTTCAGGTTTTCTACAATCGGACATTAACAAATTCCCATCCGCCCATAACCGCGGGCACGGCTTTCAAAAGTTCAAATCCCTGCAGGGGTGTCCCAACTTAGCCCATCACAAGCTCTCATGGTCAACGAAGGATATTCCTTCTAGCGGGAAGACCCGATCAGGCTCGGAATCCCGGTTACAAGACATCCTCGACAATGGTAAAACAAGTCCAGCAAGACCGCCCGATGCGCCAACATCCTGATAGGAGCTGCACATATCTCGTTCTCAGGGCAACACCGGATGAACACTACGTACGGCTAAAACCAGCCCTCAAGTTTCCCCGTGGTGGCGCCGCAAGTGGCTCTAGTTTGGACCAACACTTAGACGAGCACTGGCCCGGGGGGTTAAAATAAAGATGACCCACGGGATGCGCGACTCCCAAGGGAAAAAGGCTAGGTGGCGAATGGTAAAACCAAGGTTGGGCCTTGCTGGAGGAGTTTTATTCAAAGCGAACTGTCAAGGGGTTCCCATTATAACCCAACCGCGTAAGGAACGCAAAATCCGGGAACATAACACCGATATGACGGAAACTAGGGCGGCAAGAGTGGAACAAAACACCAGGCATAAGGCCGAGCCTTCCACCCTTTACCAAGTAATAGATGCATTAATTTAAATAAGAGATATTGTGATATCCCAACAAAATAACCATGTTCCAACATGGAACAAACTCCAATCTTCACCTGCAACTAACAACGCTATAAGAGGGGCTGAGCAAAACGGTAACATAGCCAAACAATGGTTTGCTAGGACAAGGTGGGTTAGAGGCTTGGCTTAACAATATGGGAGGCATGATAAGCAAGTGGTAGGTATCACAGCATAGGCATAGAAAAAGAGCGAGCAACTAGCAAGCAAAGATAGAAGTGATTTCGAGGGTATGGTCATCTTGCCTGAGATCCCGCAAGGAAGAAGAATGAGTCCACGAAGAAGACAAACGGACGTAGTCGAACGGTTCCTCACAAACGTGACGTTATCGGAACCAACCCGAAGAAGCAACACCGGAAAGAAGCACACAACATAGTCAACAACCACTACAACAACATGGCATGATGCACAACAAGTATGATGCATGTCTGGTTTAAAGAAGCATGGCATGGCAAAGTTCACAAACTATCCTACAAATTAAGTGGAGCTCATTATGCAACAGAGTTGCATATTGCCGAAACACCACATGACTTATTTAGTTCTCTCTTGGTTATGTACCCAACAATATTAAATGTTGTTAAACATGACAAGAGGGTGAAGCAAAGTAAAACTACCTATCTAGTCAAGTTTAAATGAGGCCGGAAGCAACGAACAACAATTCCGGTAAATCCCCATATGCATATATTAGGTTTGGTACTGTTCTGTCCTAAACACAATTTTAGATTTATTAAACATGCAAAGTAAAGCCACCATGTTAAACCAGGCATTTTTCTACCCCACTTACACATAAAGTTTATTAAATTCCGAGTTACGGTTATTTAGTTTTGGAATAAAGCATTTTAGCAAGTTATTTAAGAAAATTTAAATAAACAACATTTCAAACATAGATGAAAATGACTTATTATGAAACTAGATGAAAAACTAAGCAACTTTCATATACAATTTATTTAGATCCGATGCACGGTTGTGAAGTTATTAAATGCATGATGTATGAGGGCTTTTCTGTAAAACTGCAATCCTACGGATAATAGACAAAAACGTTCTGCAGAAAAAATATGTCCTGGGCCGAATCTGGCCGGCCCAACAGTGCACAGGGACATGGGGGCTGCCTCACCCATGGGCCAAGGCCCGCTGGAGCAGAGGGAGAGGTCGGCAGAGGCAATGCTGGGCGGAAGCGCTGGACTCGCTCGAGTCCACGCGGGCGCAATCGGCGGACTGGTTCGAGCAGAGGAGGCTTCGTGCGGCCGACATGGCTGGCGATGCGGTCAACGCGCCAGGCAGAGGAGGCGCATGGGGCAGCAGCGACGAGGTACAACGCTCCAACTCGAGCTCCGGAACGAAGACGAACGTGGCGGTGGGCGTAGGCGAGATCCGGCGGCGCGGATCTTGTCCAGGACAGGCGCGGGAGGTGAGATCTGTCGCGAGGAAGCTCTTGGCGGCGGCGAACTGCGTCGATCCGGCCGGCGTTGAGGAGCTCCGGGCGGCGCAGAAGATTGAAGCGGATGCCCTGGTGATCCCTGTCCATGGAGAAAAACAGGCAAAGGAAAAACGAGGTAAGGCTGGGAGGAGAAGGAAGGAAGAGGAGCAGGGAAAGAGCGGCGACAGGCTTGGCCTGCAGGTGGCCGAAGGCAGGCCGGCGTGGCCTGATTCGGCGAGGTCGCCGGCAGCGGCGCTAGGAGATGGTGGCGCGCTCGGGCTCCAAGGCAACGAGGAGGAGGCCGTGGGGCGAAGCAGGTCGGGGCAAGGGAATTCAGGAGCTCCGCTCCTGTGCATTGGCCGCTGCGAGCTAGGCGCCTGGTGGATTGAGGCAGAAGGGCTCGAACAGGAGCGATGGAGCCATCGAGGGGAGACACTGTTGCGGGCTGGATGAATGGATTGGGTGGCGGCGGAAAACAAGGATGGTGGTTGGGGATGATTTGGATCGAGGAGAAGTGGTTGGCTGAAGGATTTTTTTTGGATCGGGAGCGATCCCAAGGAAGAGGGTGGCGGCCGCCGACTGGGCAGGGGAAAGATTTGACGGATGGGACGGCATCTAGAGTTAGGTGCCTATATATATAGCATGTAGGTGAAAAGAGAGAGATCTGGATCATCGGATCGAAATCCGACGAACGAGAATATATATGCTAAAGAGTCCAATAAATAAAACGATGATATTTTGTAGATGTTTGGGGATGTTCTGGACCCAACGGTGGCAACACTCCGGGTCGGGTTCGGGACAACTTTCGGACGTGCGCGCGAGGAGGCTGCGGGCTGACGAGAGAGGTTAGGTTGGGCCTGGCGGTAGGTAGTGAGCTGTGTAGACGGTCTCGAGCTGAGAGAAGAGAAGAGAGGGAGGCTCGGCGACTGTTTTCGGAGACCAAAAACGTCCGACATGTGATCGGCTATAATGCCGCTATAGTTTAACGGTTGGGCTATCAACCGAACTCCGAATGTGATGAAACTTGACAGCCGGTCTATCTACACTATAATAAGACCACACACCAACTTTCAACCCATTTCGAGAACATTTTCCGGCCACTAATAAAATACTATTTCGGACATGCCGCGGGCGCGTGCAAGTGTGTCTGGGTTCAGAACGGAAAACGGACGGAACTGGGAGACCCGGACTAATGCAAGTTTTGAAAATATGATGATGTAATGCAGATGATGGCATGACAAGATGCAACAGGCAAGCGAATGACAAGACAACAACAGCGAATAAATGGAAGACACCTGGCGCATCGGTCTCGGGGCGTTACAGTTGTTTACTATGTTGTGTGCTTCTTTACGGTGTTGCTTCTTTGGGTTGGTTCCGATAACATCACGTTTGTGAGGAACCGTTCGACTACGTCCATTTGTCTTCTTCATGGACTCGTATTCTTCCTTGCGGGATCTCAGGCAAGATGACCATACCCTTGAAATCACTTCTATCTTTGCTTGCTAGATGCTCGCTCTTTTGCTATGCCTATGCTGCGATACCTACCACTTGCTTATCATGCCTTCCATATTGTTAAGCCAAGCCTCTAACCCACCTTGTCCTAGCAAACCATTGTTTGGCTATGTTACCGCTTTGCTCAGCCCCTCTTATAGCATTGTTAGTTGCAGGTGAAGATTGGAGTTTGTTCCATGTTGGAACATGGTTATTTTGTTGGGATATCACAATATCTCTTATTTAATTAATGCATCTATATACTTGGTAAAGGGTGGATGGCTCGGCATTATGCCTGGTGTTTTGTTCCACTCTTGCCGCCCTAGTTTCCGTCATATCGGTGTTATGTTCCCGGATTTTGCATTCCTTACACGGTTGGGTTATAATGGGAACCCCTTGACAGTTCGCTTTGAATAAAACTCCTCCAGCAAGGCTCAACCTTGGTTTTACCATTCGCCACCTAGCCTTTTTCCCTTGGGAGTCGTGCATCCCGAGGGTCATCTTTATTTTAACCCCCCGGGCTGGTGCTTGTCTAAGTGTTGGTCCAAACTAGAGCCACTTGCGGCGCCACCTCGGGGAAACTTGAGGGCTGGTTTTAGCTGTACGTAGTT
The DNA here is from genome assembly GCF_003073215.2 of Triticum urartu. NCBI lineage: Eukaryota > Viridiplantae > Streptophyta > Magnoliopsida > Poales > Poaceae > Triticum > Triticum urartu. The sequence continues at coordinate 372,668,602 of NC_053028.1, read as the reverse complement.
TTCATCCGGTGTTGCCCTGAGAACGAGATATGTGCAGCTCCTATCAGGATGTCGGCGCATCGGGTGGTCTTGCTGGACTTGTTTTACCATTGTCGAGGATGTCTTGTAACCGGGATGCTGAGTCTGATCAGATTGTCTTGGGAGAAGGAATATCCTTCGTTGACCGTGAGAGCTTGTGATGGGCTAAGTTGTGACACCCCTGCAGGGTTTTGAACTTTCGAAAGCCGTGCCCGCGGTTATGGGCAGATGGGAATTTGTTAATGTCCGGTTGTAGAAAAACTGAAGTTGATCTTAATTAAAATGCATCAACCGCGTGTGTAACCGTGATGGTCTCTTTCCGGAGGAGTCCGGGAAGTGAACACGGTGTTGGAGTAATGCTTGACGTAGGTTGTTCTAGGATCACTTCTTGATCATAGTTGTTCGATTGTGCTTTTGCCTTCTCTTCTCGCTCTCATTTGCGTGGTTAGCCACCAAATATGCTAGTCGCTTGCTGCAGCTCCACCTCATACCTTTTTACCCTACCTATAAGCTTAAATAGTCTTGATCGCGAGGGTGTGAGATTGATGAGTCCCCGTGACTCACAGATACTTCCAAAACCAGTTTGCAGGTGCCGATGATACCGTGCAGGTGACGCAACAGAGCTCAAGGAGGAGCTCGATGAAGATCGTGTTCGTTATGTTGTTCCGTTTCCAGTTGATCAGTAGTGGAGCCCAGTTGGGTCGATCGGGGATCTGTGTAGCATTTGGGGTAGTCTTCTTTTATTTTGGTTCCGTAGTCGGACGTTGTGTGTATCTGGATGATGTAATGCTTTATTCTTGTAATTGTGTGAAGTGGCTATTATAAGCCAACTATGTGCCTTTTTCCCTTATGTATTACATGGGTTGTGTGAAGATTACCTCACTTGCGACATTGCTTTCAATGCGGTTATGCCTCTAAGTCGTGCTTCGACACGTGGGATATATAGCCGTATCGAGGGCGTTACAAGTTGGTAATCAGAGCCTTCCCCGACTTTAGGAGCCCCCCTGCTTGATTGAATCGCTGGCGTTGTTGAGTCTAGAAAAATGTTTTGAGTCATTTTGGAATTATATATATCAGAGAGTAGGACTTCTTTTTACTCCTCAGTCCCTTCATCGCTCTGGTGAGGCATCCTGACGTAGAGTTTTGTCTCTTCTCTTCTCAAATTTCACTAAATTTTTTTAGGATCACACGGGTATCTTGGAATCGTTCTGATGGTTTTGTGACAAGAACATTGTTCTTGGTGCCTCCTAACATTTAGGGGTTGTGGCAGTGTCCCGGGGAGTTGAGCTCCGAGGTGTTATCGTCACAATTTTATCGTTGCAGTTCTGGAATACCTGAGTTTCGCCAACATCGAAAATCTCTTTTATGTAGTTGTTGGTGAGATAACCTCGACGCCACCCAGTACTGGGGCGGGAGTTCGGGGGTATTGCCATAACTCGTATAATGGATGCTTTTCGAAGGTTGAGGTAAACGATTTCCGAAGGTTACTTGGTTATGTGTTGAAGGATGGATACAGCTGGATGTAGGATTTGTTAGTTTGGGTGAGATATTATGCTTCCCCTGTATCCCCAACACCTGATTGCATAACCGGAAAGTTTCGGGAGTTTATAAGTGGGAATTCAAGTAGCTCTTAGGATTTCTTTCCGACGGATGTATGATTTGAAATTGGGGTTCGACGTCTAGTGGTCCGCCTATCCACGGTTGGTTTTACAGTGGTCTCGTTGTGTCTTAAAGAGTCCTTAGCTATGCTGACTCGGGGACGCTTTGTATGTCATGTGCACTGCCTTGTACATGATGGTGCTGTACGATCGAGCCCGTGTAGGCCCCACCACGAAAACTTCGGACGAAATCTCTATCATATGTTTGTTCTTTCTTATTCTGCAAGCCAATCCTTGTTTTGTTTTGAGTTGTGGTATTCGAGTTGCTTCGAAGTCAAATATTGATTCCATACCTTATTCTAAACGATGTTCTCATACTCCAATGTGAATACCAATCCTTCATGATAATCGAGATTGTCATGTCAATCCTTTTTAACCGGCGTGTTTCTCTTCAAGTGGATCCGATCATTTCAACACTAGCAAAGATCATTTATCAGTTCTTCTCAACGTTGTTTGTTTCATCCATCCCAAATTGCCTTTGTTTTTCCCACCGTCCCCACCCTTTTTCTTCGAGGACTCAGATATCTTAATCAAGTATCCATTTGATTCATGTGATCTTTCTTCTTTTTATTTCCGTCAATGTTCTTATCCGGGGATTCTCAAGAAGATGCTAACGGAGCTTCTAGTTCATCATTATTCGTTCTTTTCTCCTCCGGTGGATGCAAATCAAGCCTTCAGTGTTGTTCATATCCCTTTTTCTTCGTTTCAAATGTGTTCTCACGCCGGTGCACGTTATTATCATTCCACTTCTCGCTATTCAATTGTTCCGGAGTGCTGAAGATATCTCGAGGTTGTTATCTCATTCAAGCCTTTTAATTCAACCGGTGCATTCTCTCTTTTAAATCGTTCTACAGTATTTCTTTTGAGTGGGCCCTAACCCACAGGTCTTTTGCCAGGATCTTACCAGACTCTTCTAATTTTTCCCAGAGTTACTCCCAAATTCTTTTCCAAGTTTGACATAAGAATGAATTTTCATCAGTCAGATGTGTTTCTCCAAGATCTCTCAATTTCTTTTCATCGTTGGCTCAACCTCTTCGCTTTTGATTATTCCGGAGTGCCTCAATAATTCATGTTGGTGTTTCTCATCGTAATTCTCAGATTTTGAAGACCGAAGAAGAGTTTCTCTTAAATCTTCCTCCGTTCTCGTGAAGATTCATGGTGCTAGCTTTATGCCATCCTCTCATAATTGTTTTCGAATTGTGAGAATTCTTTTCACCCATCCAGAGCAATTCAAGAGTCCTTTTAGTTTGATTCTCCGAAGGCCATCATTTCAGTATTAGTCATTCCAGCTTTCAGCTCTAGTTCTCCAAATCCTACCGGTGCATCATTCAAATATTCTCTAATCAGTTCGTGATCTTTTCGTTCTCTTTTATCTAAATTCCCTCAAGTATCTTCATTCGTTCTCAAATTCTTCCCGGTGTCTCGTTATCTTTTCTTCGTTCATTTCAATTCTCACGGTGGTTCGTTCAAGAGTTCTCCTCCTTCGTTATCATATAGATTCATTCGTTCTTTCATCCTACCGGTGGATCATCGAAGACCTTCTCAACTTCGCGCTATATCTCTCTTAATCTTTTCTATGAGAATAAGTAGTATGCCAAATCCGTTGCTTGTCATCAATCTAAATTGGTGAAGGACACACATAACGTAATTCTTATTCTTGATTCACCCAAATGATTAATTCCTTATTCCGGAGATTCATCATATCCTCTATTTCAATGTTTTCATCTTTTCTTTTCCTGGAGTTCCTAGCTCTCTCAATTATATCACCACGAAGATCCATCTAAAGCATTACAAGGCTTTACCTTGTGTTTTCAACTTCTCTTTCTTTTTTATCATCATTTTGTTACTGGAGTTCTTCATGGAGTTTCTACATGGTGGTTCAAAAGGATTTAATTCCTACTCCAAATTTTCATCGAGATTCTTTTCAGAGGAGCTCAAGCATTCTTCATCTTGCAATCCGGAGTGCAATTCTTTCACACATATCTTTTGAGGTGGTGTTATGTCATTCTTGATAATTTTCGCTTCGTGCTTTGTGATTCACAAGTTATCAAGAATGAGATATTTTAAATCCATCAATCTCGTCGTTGGAGTTATCTTGGGTTATATTTCACCTAAAGCTTTCCCTAAGGATTGTTGCTATTGGTGCTATTTATAAATGACCCAAGTTCTTCATCTATCCTCCCGGTGAAATAAGTTTCTCGTCTCCTTGTTGATATCTATCCAATCTATTATTCCCGTTAGTGGAAGATTTTCACCTCATAATTTTGGGATGTTTTCCTTAAGCCCACAACAAGCTTACTCTTTTTGTTGTTGTTTTCCCAACAACTCCGTTCAATCCTTCTTTTAAGGATGCTCTCTCAAATTCATTTCAGGTAGAACATGTTGTTTTCTTCTCCGTTCTTTTCATTGCTTTCTTTCATTTCTTCCGGAGGCATTGAATGATGTTCTCTTCACTCATCATCTCATATTGTGAAGATCATGTTCTTTTCATGCCTATCCATTTAACCGGAGTGTTGTACCCTTTTGCTCAAGTTCTTTTCGCCTGATCAAGCCTTGCACCTCTTTTCAACCGGAGTGCTGTCTGAGATCTTTCTTACCCTTGTTCCATTCATTCAATAGTTCCGGAGGCAGTGTGTTGTGATTTCATCAAGTATCTTCTCATCTTATGAAGTTCTTATTCAATTCCTTTTCTTTTCAACTAGAGTGCTGCCCGAAGTTGTTCTTCCTTGTCCCTCTTTTCTAACGGAGTGTTCTCAACTTCGTTCATCTCCGTGGTATTCTTCTCTCGAAATGGCTTAACCTTTTCAAGGTTCTTTAGTCTCACTCGTTTGTCAAAGAAGAAATTTGTTTTACCTCTTCTCTTCCTCTTCCTTTTCCCTCCGGTGCCATTCTAGATCTCGGGACGAGATCCTCTCGTAGTGGTGGAGTGTTGTAACGCCCCGAGACCAATGTGCTAGGTGTCTTCCAGTTATTCGCTATCGTTGCCATGTCATTCGCTTGCGTGTTGCATCTTGCCATGTCATCATCCGCATTGCATCATCATGTTTTCGAAACATGCATCCGTCCCGGTCTCCTCGTCCTCTCCGTTGTCCGTTCTGAGCCCAACCACACTTGCACGCGCCCGCGGCACCTCCGAAATATTATTTTATAAGTGGCCGGAAAATGTTCTCGGATTGGGTTGAAAGTTGGCGTGCAGTCTTATTATAGTGTAGGTAGGCCGCCTGCCAAATTTCATCGCATTCGGAGTCCGTTTGATGCCCCAACGGATAACTATAGCGGCAGTATAGCCGGTCTAACGTCGGACGTTTTTGGTCTGTGGAAACAGATGCCGGGCCCTCTCTCTCTCTTCTCCCCCTCACAGTCTCGCCACAGCCCACATAGTCCATCCTCCTACCCCTCTTCGTGTCCGGAGTTGTCCGATGCGATCGCACGGTCCGAAACCCTCTCTGCTCAGTGCATCAAACCCCCTCGCGCGCGCGTCCGAAAAGCTGTCCCGGACCCGACCCGGACAGTCGTCACCGTTGGATCCGGATCATCCCCAAACATCTACAAAACGTCTCCATTTTGTTTATTGGGCTTCCTAACCTAGTTTTTCTTGAACCGCCCGATTTTGATCGGAGGGTCCAAATCTACCCTAAACTCCCCTCTTTCAATATATATAGAACCCCTAGTCTAATTTGGGACAAAACCCTAAATCCTAGGACATTTGTCCCCCTACAGCCGCCAACTATGCCCTTCCCCCTCCTCGGATCAGCGGCCGCCACCCACTCACCAATTCCCCTCGGGATCCATCCATCCCCAACCATCGCTCGCCACCTATCGCCTCCAGATCCCCTCGCCTCCACCCCCTCTCGATCCAGAGCAGCAACAGAGTGCCTGATCTCCTCCTCTTGCGCCTCTGTGATCGATCCCCTTCGTCCTCGCCACTCCTTCGCGCGCGGCAAGCCGCTGCAGCACCGGAGCTCCCTCCGCCGTCGAGCACCACCAGTAGATGAGCCTCGCGCCGCCCTTCCTCCCTTCCCATCGCTCTTTGTCTCTACCTCACTGGACTCCCTCTCTTTCCTTGTAACAGCGACGCCGCCATTTTTCTTCCCGGAGGAGGACCTCGACAAGAACGCCGCCCGCGGTGCCCCGATCTTCCCCGGCGTGACCTCGTTCCACTGACACCCCTGCATCATGCTGCCATGCCCCCCCGCTGCTGTTGCAAGTCTCACGCCAAGGCCGGCGCCCCTCTCCTCGGCTCACCTCGTCACTGCCTCCCCACGCCTATCGACCATCGGATCCGCGCTGCTCCACCGCCTCGTCTCCACCCTCCTGCCGCCTCGGATCCCGGTGACCCCAGTTCGCCGTTGCCGCGCCGAGACCCGCTGCCGCCTCGCCGTTGACCTTACCGCCGCGTTCTGTGATGTAGGGTAGAACCCTAGTGGCGCGATGTTTCACGAAAGGAGCGGATCCCGCGAAGAAGATGAGGAACACGAGGGGGAAAACGAGGGAAATCACGAGGGGAAACACGAGAGAATCACTTAACCAACAAGAAATAGTCACACATGTGCTAGATCCTCGAAACACAAAGAGATACACGATCCAAATCCAACAAAGGACGATACATAGGGTAACCGGTTCTTCTCCGTGAGGAGGTCTTGAATCCACAAGGGGATCTTCCCGCAAAGGGGTCTTGAATCCAAGGTGGATCTTCTCCGAAGAGGGGCCGCGGTCTCTCTCAAGGAGTAGATCCGATATGGATGAGCGAAGCTCTATCTCTCAAATGAGCTATCACAACGCTAACCCTAGAAAGGAGGAGGTGGAGGAGTATATATAGTCTAGGTCCACGAAGGGGTAAGTGAGGGGCGAAAGGGTACATGGGCTTCGGCCCGAGTGTCTGCGTGCAGGCAGGGCCGGAAGTTCCGGGGACGGCCGGAAGGTCCGGGCGCCGGAGGTTCCGGGCGAAGGTCCGGGCAGGGTTCGGGCTATCCAGAGAGTTGGCACACTCTCGGACGGCTTGGGTGCAGCAGGGTCGGAAGCTCCGGGATGGCTGGAGGTTCCGGTTGCCGGAAGTTCCGGGTAGCGGTCGGAAGTTCCGGGCTTTCCAGAAGCTTGTCCAGGCTTCTTCTTCCTTCTCTTCCATGCTTCCCTCGCGGATGGTGTAGGTGATCCTTGGCGCTTGCTCTCCTCCTCGTCATCCGTGAAGTTCCGACAATACCTATGCATGCACGATGGAGGGTCAAGTAGTATACCATCCTCGAAGGGGTCAAGTGAGCACGTGTAAAGGAGAGGATTCACCTTTATGTATGTGAAGTAGATGTCGCACGTGTCACTTGCCGAATGAACTCTTGACATGGTGATGTCCATAGGATGCTCCGCATCATCCCCTCCCCCTTGGGAAAGATCCGACCTCGGATCGAAATCCAAATCACCATGGGAAAGAGATGGTGTTGCCGTGTAGTAGTGGTCGATCACCGAGTTCTCGTCATGTTGAAGCTTGAAATGGGAACTCTCCAATGTCACACCGTCTCGTGATTCCTTCAAAAGGAGAAAGGAGAAAAAACACTTGGAAAAACAAATGCGGTTAGCGTTAGTGCAAAACCAAGCATTCAAGAGGTGATTCACCCAACAAGTGTTGTCATCAAGCATAGCATATGGTGTGACAAAGGATTGTGACATGGCATGTAAGCACATAAATTGAGCACAAAGAAGGGCATCATGGAAACAAGCATGTGAATGTGAGGTAGTGATGCAAATATGTGTGACAAGAGAAGAAGCATCTACCTCAAGTTCATAGCAAGCATTCACAAATTGCTCAATGTAAGGTCGATGGTAGGCATATGAATCATTCACAACACCAAGTAAAATGAAGTGTCTAAACACATGGGTCAAGTGCAAGACAATCCAAGCATAATGTGCATGGGGTGTAGTGAATATAGTGTGGCACTCAACACAATAGAAAGAGCAATTGTTCATCATGTGTGAGGCAATCAAGTCAAGCATAGTAATCAAGTCGTGCAAGCTAGTAGTGCGAAGATGCAACATACTAGAGTAAATCATGGCAATCATGTCATGAGAGCAAATAATAGGCATAGGCAATGCACATGACATATCGCAAGCACGAACACAAAGCAAGATGAAAGTATCATCATAGGCATGGGGTACAAAGCAAACATAGCAATAGCAGGCAATATCTCCACCAAGCTTGCAAATACACATACAAGTAGTAGAATCAATCATCATGTGTAGTGCAAAGCATGGGTCACGAATGCATGGCAAAGGCATGGGAATGAGCATAACATGCAAAGTGAACATGGCAAGATGGGCATAAAATATGTATTGGACAATAACCCATAGCCAAGTGAGGGTCATGTAGAAGAAATGTGTGAAGACTTCGTGTGAAGAGAGCGGTGGGAAATGCGATCCATGGGATCCCAAGTCATCATTGCTCTCTAGAGATCGTTTTGTCAACTCGTGGGATTGCGAGGTTGACAAGAATTCATGGGTACCTACACAAAAGAGACACAAACCAAAGAAGTTGTGCGCATGGTAAATGTACACATCATCCATCATGATGTGTATGTTCACGTGTGAGTTAGCACAAGATAAGCATCGGTCAAAGAAATTTGATGCATGGTATAAGAACATGTCATCCATCATGAAAGAATAGTTATTATGCATGACACGATGGGGATGCAAATTGATCATACAAGCATATGGCACAACAATAGCATGTTTATTCATGGGAAGCATATTGTGCACATAAGTATGAGGATCATGCAATGGATGGGAGTGATCAAAATCTCCTAAAATGTATGAGGAAACTATGGGGGTCTCCTCATGAGAAATGTTGGAAACATCATATGGAGAAAATGGACAACATCCAAAACAATGCATATCCGAAGCTAGGTGGTCATGGCATGGCATATGAGATAAATGATGCAAAGGGAGCATATCAATATCATCACAAGAGAAACAAATGCCAATAACCATGTGCTTGTCATCTATGCCATAAGTGCAAATTGGGTTAATTTGAATGGCATATGCATAGTCACTATGAAGAGATTGCAAATATGACATATGATTGATCTCATGCATAGCATATGACAAGTCAAGCGGATTGGCAAACATGATGTGACCGAGAGAATTAGCACAAGAAATCATATTAACATGGCATCACAACTAATAGACTCCACATGGCAATCATCATACTCATCATAAATGGGTAAATCATCGCATGGGGAAATCATACTAGCATGAAGCATGTAAATAGGGGGATCAACATCATGCAAGCAATAAATGTCATGAATGTCCACTAGTGGGACTAGAGCATCACCTTCACCTATGTTACCTTGTTCATTCCACTCAAGTGGTGTAGGTGAGGTGGGAAAGACCAAATGGTGGTCAAGATCATCATTGTGATGGAACCATGTGGGGGGTGCATCATATTCCACCATGGCCATCGTCTTGTCCAAAGGTAGGACGAAGTCGTCGAGAAGCGGCGCATCATCATATAAGGGACCTAGCACCAAATGAGAAGACACAATAGAGGTAGAGGTCAAGTCGTTAGTGTTAAAAGTGGCCACACATGACCTATCAACTATCTCACTCTCTCTATGTGGTGGTTCACTCACTCCCTCAAAATAGGTGCACTCAAACTCACATATGGTGGAGTCACTCATCTCACTCAAGAGGTGGGGGTTGTGGCTCTCCTCACATGGGAATAGTGGAAACACATCATATATGGGGCTAGTGGTGAAATCACTCTCACTCTCAGTATGGTGGCTAAAGTCACTCAAGTCATCACATGTCGCCGTGGTCAAAGGGAAAATCCCATGCTCAACCGTCTCGTAGTCGTCATCGTGGATGAAGGCCGAAGATGGTACAACATCACTCTCGCCGTGGATGAAGGCCGAAGATGGCACATCATCACTCTCGCCTCCTAAGATGGAAGCATCATCCTTGATCGCCACCTTGTCGCTTGCCTTCAAAGCTTGGTCCTTGAGGGTCTCCGTAGTCGTACTCGTCGCCGCACCGTCTTGAAAAAGAGTCATGGAGGACTCGGCATCGTCAATGCCACAAAGAGGGATGGCATCGAACTTGGGAGTAGCATCTTGGAGCTCGTCGGGCTTGGACATCGTGGTGGTACTAGCCTCATGCTCGTTCTCATGGAGCTTGGTCGTCGCGAAGTCAGCTTGGGGTAGAGAAACTTTGGCCTTCATGAGTTCTTGTTCCGCCTTGAGAGCACCAATGTAGTTGTCGTCGAGGGACTTGTAGTTCTCGAGGAAGGTCGTCTTGGAGATGTCGTTGTGCAATCCCATCATGAAGTGGAACTTCATCGAAATGGGGTCGTCCACGCCGGCTTGTCGCAAGGCAATCTTCATCTCCTTGAAGTACTCGTCGATGGACTTGGATCCTTGGATGGTGTTCTCCAATTGGCGTTGAAGTTGTTCCATGTAGGTTGGAGGCACAAACTCTTGCCGCAAAGCTCTCTTCGTCTTGGGCCAACTCATGTCGTAGCTCTCCGAAGGTGTGTGAAGCCACCATGTGGACGCGTAGTCGTGGAAGTTCCTTGTGGCGCACTTCACTTGATCTTCGGGAGGGACTTGATGTAGCTTGAGGTAGTCGTCCATCAAACGCTCCCACTCGAGATACTCCTCGGGTTCTTGAGTCCCATATAAAGGAATCGTGTGGTCGATGTCAAGGTCGTAGTAGCTCGTGGAAGTCGCGGACTTGAGCTTGGGGAGCTTCTCTTGAGCGTAGTCTTGAGGTGCTTGTTGGCGAAGATGCCATATATCCGAAGGCGAAGATGCCTTGAAGTCGCTTGGCGAAGATGCCAAAGTGGTTGGTGTAGCCGTAGCTCCATCTTGGTGGTGCTTGTCTCACGGTCTTCTCTTGTGGTCATGAAGTTTGGACTTGCCATGAAGTAGGGCTTGTTGCGACTTGTAGGTAGGCGCATCTCGAGCATCTTCATGATGATGTTGTCGTTGTCGTGCTTGAGCTCGATGTAGATGTCGTTCGTCGTCATCGTGCACATGTTGCTTGGAGGTGACTTGCCCTTCCTGACGAGGTGGATCACGAACGTGATGGTGGTCGCCATGGAGATGTGGACGAGGACGACTTGCGCCTGCATCATTTTTGCGCTCCGAAGACTTGTGACTTGAACGTCGCTGCCTTGAGGATGATGAAGGGGAAGAACGGTTGATCAACAAGGTCCGAATCTTCTCCATCCTTGCATCTTGCTCCTCCTTTTGTGCGGAAAGCTTGTTGTTGATGTAGTTGTACACGCCGCCGTTGTTGTGGAAGACCAGAGATGAAATGCCTTGCCTATCCATCACAAGATTCGAGCCAATATGAGTGGAGAAAGAGAAGAACGAATACCAAATGTACCTTGACCGAAGTTGAAAGTGGATCAATAATCACTCCAATGTGGACAAGCAAATAGCACAATTGGTAGCAATTCTTGTCGGTTTCTCACACCTACACGAATAAGGCTTATGGTGGAGCTCGGTGAGGATAGTGGCACAATTTTTTTTAATGCAAAATGTTAGCAAGAGTCAATAATGTTGAAAGATATTCACAAATTCGCAAGTGAAACAAGTAGACCAATAGCAATATGTGGCACACGGAAACACACACATGGATAGATAAATGGGGTCGTGCAACCAAGGAATGAGCTCAAAATGTGGAATCCACGGAAAATGCTCTTGTTGCACAACTCTAGAGAGACGCTAGCACGATTGCTCAATAGGCGGATACGACACTTGTGCACAACCTATAGGAGACAAAAATGCAACAACTTCTATCCCAAGTATGCTATGTATATATGGTTCCCGGTGTTATAATCCAAGATGATCTTATATGACAATGTGGTATGATGCTACGGCACTTGCTTACAAGCTCTTTGTTCACTCTTTTTCTTTGCTTAAAAGCTTTATTCTCTTTTTTTTGTATGGCCACTTTTGCACAATGCACAAACCAAGATAGCTATTGTGTATATGCGGGAACAAACTTGAGGCACATGAGATGATATGATAACAAGATGATACCTATGGTATGGTATGTATGCAATGGGAGGTGTAGCTCGATGATCACTAATGTGCACAAGTAACATTGCCGGCAATACTCAAATGGCTAGTCTCGATAGGCAAGTGACGCAAAATGGGCTAGGGGTTATCAATGCAATGACAAGGGAATATACAATGGAGGGATACCACGATACCAAGATGATATGGAGGTTACCGTCCGTGTCGATGATGAGTGGTGGTGATCTTGATGGATATACCAAGATGATGGAGACTCGTCCCTAAGTAGCCGAAACACCTTAGGAAACGGAAAAACCGCGAACTCAAAATCTCAAACGTCAAATGTCAAAATGGTGGAAGCGGGAGCTCAATGGAATTGCGGAATGGCAATGATGGGTTGCGGAGTACGCAATGCGGAAAAGGAGGGTAAGTTGGTGTACTATACATGGTGTCGGAGTTGGAAGCACGGTCCCTAAGTAGCCGAAACACCTTAGGAGACACAACTCACAACACAACAAAATTGGGTTAAGTTGGGTGGTGGAAGTTTATGGTGGGCAAACCTATGTGGGGGTTATGGTGGTGGTGGTGGTTGATGAAGAAGCAACCGTCCCTAAGTAGCCTAAACACCTTAGGAGACTCTAATCACTACTCAAGAAACCACAAATGCTATAAGGAACAAAATTGGTTAGGTTGCGGAAGTCGGTGGTGGTTATTCTGAGGTTGTGGTGGAAGCCCTAGGCAAAGATGCCAAAGTTCCAAATATTTGATGGAGTCAAATGGTTATGAGAGTATTTTTGTTGGAAGGGGGATGTCAAGAGCTTTTCAACGAGCTAAAGAACGTGAAAATCGGACTCCAGATGAATTAGTTATGGACAAAACGGTGAAACGGGGATGGCTGAGATGTCAGGGGCCGGACATCCGGGCTCGGGGCCGGAAATCTGGGATCTGATGTCCAGAACCGTGCAGATTTTATGCTCCAGGAGCTGGATGTCCGGCTTGGGGCCCGGATGTCCGGCCAGGTGGCCCGGATGTCCGGCCTGAGGCCCGGATGTCTGGCCCGACGATTCCAGATCTCGTTTGGGACATCAAAACTCGTTTTGGGGGCGGAAATAGATGGATTTGAGGGCAAAATTGATGGGATTTCGTGGATGGAAAGTGGGGAAACTTGGGGATATGCTAGATCCACTCGAAACCAAGCAAATCCATGGATCAAATTCAATAAAACATCATCTCACCAACAAATCACAAAAAAAAATTGGGGCTATTTTTGGTGGGGAATTTTCGAATTAGGATGAAAAACAACAAAACAAGGCTAGAAACACAACGAGGAGGCTCTAGATACCAAGATGATGTAGGGTAGAACCCTAGTGGCCCGATCTTTCACGAAAGGAGCGGATCCCGCGAAGAACACGAAGAACACGAGGAGGGAAACGAGGGGAAAATCACAAGGGGGACACAAGAGAACACTCAAACCAACAAGTATGATCACACATGTGCTAGATCCTCGAAACACAAAGAGAGATACAAGATCCAAAGTCAACAACGGACGATACAAGAGGTAACCGGTTCTTCTCCATGAGGAGGTCTTGAATCCACAAGGGGATCTTCCCGTGAGGGGTCTTCAATCCAAGGTGGATCTTCTCCGTAGAGGGGTCGTGGTCTCTCTTGTGGAGTAGATCCGATATGGATAAGCGAAGCTCTATCTCTCAAACGAGCTATCACAACGCTACCCTAACTAGGAGGAGGTGGGGGAGTATATATAGTGCTAGCCCATGAAGGGGTAAGCGAGAGGGGGATACATGGGCCCTTGGCTCGATCTTTGCGCACAGGCAGGTGCCAGATGTCCGGGCTGGGGGCCAGATGTCCGGCGGCTCACGAAGAGCCGGATGTCTGGGCCTTTGCCCGGATGTCCAGGCTGGAGTTTCCCGATTCTTCTGCTCTCTGGTTAGCGTGCTCCGGATTTTCGGGCAAAGGGGCCGGATGTCCGAGGCTTCGGGAGGAGCCGGATGTCCGGGGCATGGGGCCGGATGTCCGGGGCCTGTAGCAGCTGGCTCTTCTTCCTTCTCCCTCCTTTGCTCCCGCGCACACTTGGCCTTGGTCCTTGGGCTCTCCTTGGTCTCCTCGGGTGTACCTGAGTATGCACAAGGTCCATGCTTGAAGGCCTAGGAAAAGATGCCAAAATTCCAAAAAATTGATGGGGTCAAAAGGTGGTGAAACCAAGGTGAGGTCCTCGGGCACGTCGATAGCTTCAAAACGAGCCAAAGAACACTCAAATCGGAGTTTAGAGTGAAAAGTTGTGATGAAAACGGTGAAGAAGGCTGATGCTGAAATTCTGTGTAATGTTTCAGGTTAGGCTGGAAGTTCTGGGCCTAGGGCCAGAAGTTCCAGGCTTCGGAAGTTCCGGGGGGGGGGGGGGGGGGGGGGGGGGGGGGGGGGGGGGGGGGGGGGGGTGGCTGGAAGTTCGCAGGGAGTCTGGGGTTTTTTGGGGTAAACTTTCTGTTTAGCCCGGAAGTTCCGGGGGACGGAAGTTCCGGGGGAGTCCGGAAGTTCCGGGGGTCGTGGAATTTCTTCCGGGACGAACCCTAAATTCCAGATCTGAGAACGGGGGCGGAAAAACTTGATTTCCAAGGTCAAATTTGGGAAGATTTCATGGATGGAAAGTGGGGAAACTTGGGGAGATGCTAGATCCACTTGTAACCAAGCAAATCCATGGATCAAAATCAACAAAACATCATCAAACCAACAAATAACAAAAAAAATGGGGCTATTTTTGGTGGGGATTTTCGAAATTGGGGAAAAACGCAACAAAATTAGGCTAGAAAACAAAGAGGGGGGCTCCGAAATCGTGATCAACCTTGCTCATGATACGAAGATGATGTAGGGTAGAACCCTAGTGGCCCGATCTTTCACGAAAGGAGCGGATCCCGCGAAGAACACGAGGAACACGAGGGGAAACACGAGAGAATCACTCAACCAACAAGAAATAGTCACACATGTGCTAGATCCTCGAAACACAAAGAGATACACGATCCAAATCCAACAAAGGACAATACATAGGGTAACCGGTTCTTCTTCGTGAGGAGGTCTTGAATCCACAAGGGGATCTTCCCGCAAAGGGGTCTTGAATCCAAGGTGGATCTTCTCCGAAGAGGGGCCGCGGTCTCTCTCAAGGAGTAGATCCAATATGGATGAGCGAAGCTCTATCTCTCAAATGAGCTATCACAACGCTAACCCTAGAAAGGAGGAGGTGGAGGAGTATATATAGTCTAGGTCCACGAAGGGGTAAGTGAGGGGAGAAAGGGTACATGGGCTTCGGCCCGAGTGTCTGCGCGCAGGCAGGGCCGGAAGTTCCGGGGAGGGCCGGAAGGTCCGGGCGCCGGAGGTCCCGGGAGAAGGTCCGGGCAGGGTCCGGGCTATCCAGAGAGTTGGCACACTCTCGGACGGTGTCGGTGCAGCAGGGCCGGAAGCTCCGGGATGGCCGGAGGTTCCGGTTGCCGGAAGTTCCGGGCAGCGGCCGGAAGTTCTAGGCTTTCCAGAAGCTTGTCCAGGCGTCTTCTTCCTTCTCTTCCACGCTTCCCTCGCGGATGGTGTAGGTGATCCTTGGCGCTTGCACTCCTCCTCGTCATCGTGAAGCTCCGACAATACCTATGCATGCACGATGGAGGGTCAAGTAGTATACCATGCTCGAAGGGGTCAAGTGAGCACGTGTAAAGGAGAGGATTCACCTTTATGTATGTGAAGTAGATGTCGCATGTGTCACTTGCCGAATGAACTCTTGACATGGTGATGTCCATAGGATGCTCCGCATCATTCTGTCTCTGTCGAGAAGAGGACGAAGGGGAGGTTCCTCGTCGTCGCATTGACTGCAGGCCGGCCCAGCGCTCCTCCTCCCGTGCCAAACCGTAGCCCAGCCGGTCCACCTCACCACCGAGCGGGCCAAGGCCCACTGGGTGAGACCACACCCCAGCGCCCCACCTTTTTTTTGTTGGGCTTGTCTCAGTTTCAGACCATATAGTATTTTTCCCTGTCTGCGCATTTTAGCTATTATCCAGAGTTTTCCCGTTTTATAGAAAACCCCTTGTACTTCATGCATTTAATAACTCTTGAACTATGCATCATATGTTAAAACTCCAAATATGAAACTTTCTTAGAATTTCATCTAGTTTAATAATATCCAACTTTCATCCATGTTAAAAATGTTTAAAATGTTGTTTGTGTATTTTTGCCATATGCCATGTTAAAATGCTTTAATTCATAACTAAATAACTGTAGCTCCAAACCTAACAATATTTATATGTAAATGGGGTGGAAAAATGCCTAGTTTAACATGGTGTACTTGTTTTGCATGTTTAATAACTCTAAAATTGTGTTTAGGGCAGAACAGTACCAAATCTATAAAATGCTCATGAGGATTTTCCGGACTTGTTGTTTTGTTGTTTCGGCCTCATTTAAACTTGCCTAGATAGGTAGTTTTCATTATGCTTCACCTCTTGCCATGCTAACAACATCTAATATTGTTGAGTACATAAACAAGATCAAACTAAATAAGTCACGTGGTGTTTCATCAGTATGCAATGGAGTTGCATATTGAGCTCCACTTAATTTGTAGGGTTGTTTGTGCACTTTGCCATGCCATGCCTCATTAAACCGGACATGCATCATACTTGTTTACGCATCGTGCCATGCTTATGTGGTGGTTGTTTACTATGTTGTGTGCTTCTTTCTGGTGTTGCTTCTTCGGGTTGGTTCCGATAACATCGCGGTTGTGAGGAACCGTTCGACTACGTCAGTTTGTCTTCTTCATGGACTCGTTCTTCTTCCTTGCGGGATCTCAGGCAAGATGACCATACCCTTGAAATCACTTCTATCTTTGCTTGCTAGTTGCTCGCTCTTTTGCTATGCCTATGCTGCGATACCTACCACTTGCTTATCATGCCTCCCATATTGTTAAGCCAGGCCTCTAACCCACCTTGTCCTAGCAAACCATTGTTTGGCTATGTTACCGCTTTGCTCAGCCCCTCTTATAGCGTTGTTAGTTGCAGGTGAAGATTGGAGTTTGTTCCATGTTGGAACATGGTTATTTTGTTGGGATATCACAATATCTCTTATTTAATTAATGCATCTATATACTTGGTAAAGGGTGGAAGGCTCGGCGTTATGCCTGGTGTTTTGTTCCACTCTTGCCGCCCTAGTTTCCATCATATCGGTGTTATGTTCCCGGATTTTGCGTTCCTTACATGGTTGGGTTATAATGGGAACCCCTTGACAGTTCGCTTTGAATAAAACTCCTCCAGCAAGGCTCAACCTTGGTTTTACCATTCGCCACCTAGCCTTTTTCCCTTGGGAGTCGCGCATCCCGAGGGTCATCTTTATTTTAACCCCCCCGGGCCAGTGCTTGTCTAAGTGTTGGTCCGAACTAGAGCCACTTGCGGCGCCACCTCAGGGAAACTTGAGGGCTGGTTTTAGCTGTGCGTAGTGTTCATCCGGTGTTGCCCTGAGAACGAGATATGTGCAGCTCCTATCAGGATGTCGGCGCATCGGGTGGTCTTGCTGGACTTGTTTTACCATTGTCGAGGATGTCTTGTAACCAGGATGCCGAGTCTGATTGGATTGTCTTGGGAGAAGGAATATCCTTTGTTGACCGTGAGAGCTTGTGATGAGCTAAGTTGTGACACCCCTGCAGGGTTTTGAACTTTTGAAAGCCGTGCCCGCGGTTATGGGCAGATGGGAATTTGTTAATGTCCGGTTGTAGAAAAACTGAAGTTGATATTAATTAAAATGCATCAACCGCGTGTGTAACCGTGATGGTCTCTTTCCGGAGGAGTCCGGGAAGTGAACATGGTGTTGGAGTAATGCTTTACGTAGGTTGTTCTAGGATCACTTCTTGATCATAGTTGTTCGACCGTGCTTTTGCCTTCTCTTCTCGCTCTCATTTGCGTATGTTAGCCACCAAATATGCTAGTCGCTTGCTGCAGCTCCACCTCATACCTTTTTACCCTACCTATAAGCTTAAATAGTCTCGATCACGAGGGTGTGAGACTTCTGAGTCCCCATGGCTCACAGATACTTCCAAAACTAGTTTGCAGGTGCCGATGATACCGTGCAGGTGACGCAACAGAGCTCAAGGAGGAGCTCGATGAAGATCGTGTTCGTTATGTTGTTCCATTTCCAGTTGATCAGTAGTGGAGCCCAGTTGGGTCGATCGGGGATCTGTGTAGCATTTGGGGTAGTCTTCTTTTATTTTGGTTCCGTAGTCGGACCTTGTGTGTATCTGGATGATGTAATGCTTTATTCTTGTAATTGTGTGAAGTGGCCATTGTAAGCCAACTATGTGCCTTTTTTCCCTTATGTATTACATGGGTTGTGTGAAGATTACCTCACTTGTGACATTGCTTTCAATGCGGTTATGCCTCTAAGTCGTGCTTCGACACGTGGGAGATATAGCCACATCGAGGGCGTTACAATATGATTCACGCTCGACCTTTTGGTCTCAGTGTTCTGAGGCCATATTTGCATATGCTAGGCTCGTCAAGTTTAACCCGAGTATTCTGCGTGTGCAAAACTGGCTTGCACCCGTTGTATGTGAACGTAGAGCTTATCACACTCGATCATCATGTAGTGTCTCGGCACGATGAACTGTAGCAACGATGCATACTCAGGGAGAACACTTGTACCTTGAAATTTAAAGAGAGATCATCTTATAATGCTACCGCCGTACTAAGCAAAATAAGATGCATAAAGGATAAATATCACATGCAATCAAAATAAGTGATATGATATGGCCATCATCATCCTGTGCCTTTGATCTCCATCTCCAAAGCACTGTCATGATCTCCATCGTCACCGGCATGACACCATGATCTCCATCATCTTGGTCTTTATCAACGTGTTGTCACATGGTCATCTCGCCAACTATTGCTTTTGCAACTATTGCTATCGCATAGCAATAAAATAAAGCAATTATATGGCGCTGGCATCTTATGCAATAAAGAGACAACCATAAGGCTCCTGCCAGTTGCCGATAACTTTAACAAAACATGATCATCTCATACAACAATTTATATCTCATCACATCTTGACCATATCACATCACAACATGCCCTGCAAAAACAAGTTAGATGTCATCTACTTTGTTGTTGCAAGTTTTACATGGGCTTAGCAAGAACCGTTCTTACCTACACATCAAAAACCACAATGATTTTTCGTCAAGTATGCTATTTTAACCTTCAACAAGGATGGGGCATAGTCAAACTCGATTCAACTAAAGCTGGAGAAACAGACACCCACTAGCCACCTGTGTGTGAAGCACGGCGGTAGAACCAGTCTCATGAACGCGGTCATGTAATGTCGGTCTGGGTCGCTTCATCCAACAATACCGCTGAACCAAAGTATGACATGCTGGTAAGCAGTATGACTATTATCGCCCACAAATCTTTGTGTTCTACTTGTGCATATAACATCTACGCATAAACCTGGCTCTGATACCACTGATGTGGAACGTAGTATTTCAAAATTTTGCCTACGATCACGCAAAATCTATCTAGGAGAAGCATAGCAACAAGAGGGGAGAGTGTGTCCACGTACCCTCGTAGACCGAAAGCGGAAGCGTTAAGTAACGCGGTTGATGTAGTCGAACATCTTTGCGATCCAACTAATCAAGTACCGAACGCACGACACCTCCGCGATCTGCACACGTTCAGCTCGGTGACGTCCCTCGAACTCTAGATCCAGATGAGGCCGAGGGAGAGTTTCATCAGCACGATGGCATGGTGACGGTGATGATGAAGTTACCGACTCAGGGCTTCCCCTAAGCACTATGACAATATGACCGAGGTGGAAATCTGTGGAGGTGGGCACCGCGCATGGCTAAGAGATCAACTTGTGTGTCTATCGGGTGCCCCCTGGCCACGTATATAAAGGAGGGGGGAAGAGGAGGCCGGCCTAGGAGGGGCGTTCCTATAAGGGGAGTCCAACTAGGATTCCCAATCCTAGTTGGAGCCCTCTTCCTTTTCCAAGAGGGGAGAGAGGGAAGGAGTAGGAGAGGGAGAAGGAAAGAGAGGGGGGTGCCGCCCCCTCCCTAGTCCAATTCGAACTTGCCATGGGGGCGCGCGGCCACCCCTTGAGGCCCTTCTCTCCTTTCCCATATGGCCCATTAAGGCCCACTACTTTCCCCGGTGAATTCCCGTAACTCTCCGGTACTCTAAAAAATACTCGAATCACTCGGAACCTTTCTGGTGTCTGAATATAGCCTTCCAATTTATCGATCTTTACATCTCGACCATTTCGAGACTCCTCGTCATGTTCGTGATATCATCAGGGACTCTGAACAACCTTCGGTACATCAAATCACATAACTCATAATGCAAATCGTCATCGAACGTTAAGCGTGCGGACCCTACAGGTTCGAGAACTATGTAGACATGACTGAGACACATCTCCGGTCAATAACCAATAGCGGAACCTGGATGCTCATATTGGCTCCTACATATTCTATGAAGATCTTTATCGGTCAAACTGCATAACAACATATGTTGTTCCCTTTGTCATTGGTATGTTACTCGCCCGAGATTCGATCATCGGTATCACCATACCTAGTTCAATCTCGTTACCAGCAAGTCTCTTTACTCGTTCTGTAATTCATCATCCCGCAACTAACTCATTAGTCACATTGCTTGCAAGGATTATAGTGATGTGCATTACTGAGAGGGCCTAGAGATACCTCTCCGACAATTGGAGTGACAAATCCTAATCTCGATCTATGCCAACTCAACAAACAGCATCGGAGACACCTGTAGAGAATCTTTGTAATCACCCAGTTACGTAATGATGTTTGATAGCACACAAGGTGTTCCTCCGGTATTCGGGAGTTGCATAATCTCATAGTCTGAGGAACATGTATAAGTCAAGAAGAAAGCAATGGCAATAAACTAAACGATCATAGTGCTAAGCTAATGGATGGGTGATACGTCTCCAACGTATCTATAATTTTTGATTGCTCCATGCTATATTATCTACTGTTTTGGACTATATTGGGCTTTATTTTCCACTTTTATATTATTTTTGGGACTAACCTATTAACCGGAGGCCCAGCCCAGAATTGCTTTTTTTGCCTATTTCAGTATTTTGGAGAAACAGAATATCAAACGGAGTCCAAACGAAATAAAACCTTCGGGAACGTGATTTCCTCACCGAACGTGATCCAGGAGACTTGGACCCTACTCCAAGGAGTCAAAGAGGCGGTCACGAGGGTGGGGGCACCCCCCCTAGGGTGCGCCCCCTGCCTCATGGGCCCCTCGGTGCTCCACCGACATACTCCTTCCTCCTATATATACCTACGTACCCCCAAACGATCAGAACATGAGCCAAAAACCTAATTCCACCGCCGCAACTTTCTGTATCCACGAGATCCCATCTTGGGGCCTGTTCCGGAGCTCCGCCGGAGAGGGCCGTCATCACGGAGGGCTTCTACATCATCATAGCCTCTCCGATGAAGTGTGAGTATTTTACCTCAGACCTTCGGGTCCATAGTTAGTGGCTAGATGGCTTCTTCTCTCTTTTTGGATCTCAATACAAAGTTCTCCCCCTCTCTTGTGGAGATCTATTCGATGTAATCTTCTTCTTTTTGCGGTGTGTTTGTTGAGACCGATGAATTGTGGGTTTATGATCAAGTCTATCTATGAATAATATTTGAATATTCTCTGAATTCTTTTATGTATGATTGGTTATCTTTGCAAGTCTCTTCGAATTATCCGTTTGGTTTGGCCAACTAGATTGGTAGTTCTTGCCATGGGAGAAGTGCTTAGCTTTGGGTTCGATCTTGCGGTGTCCTTTCCCAGTGACAGAAGGGGCAGCAAGGCACGTATTGTATCGTTGCCATCAAGGATAACAAGATGGGGTTTATTTCATATTGCATGAATTTATATCTCTACATCATGTCATCTTGCTTAAAGCGTTACTCTGTTTTTAACTTAATACTCTAGATGCATGCTGGATAGCGATCGATGAGTGGAGTAATAGTAGTAGATGCAGAATCGTTTCAGTCTACTTGTCACGGACGTGATGCCTATATACATGATCATGCCTAGATATTCTCATAACTATGCTCAATTCTTTCAATTTCTCAACAGTAATTTGTTCACCCACCGTAGAATACTTATGCTCTTGAGAGAAGCCACTAGTGAAACCTATGGCCCCCGGGTCTATTCTCATCATATTAATCTCCATCACTTTAATCTTGCTTTGCTTTTTTACTTTGCCTTTACTTTTTACTTTGCATCTCTATACCAAAAATATTATATCTATCAGATCTCACTCTCGTAAGTGACCGTGAAGGGATTGACAACCCCTAATCGTGTTGGTTGCAAGTAGCTATCGTTTTGTGCAGGTACGAGGGACTTGAGCGTGGCCTCCTACTGGATTGATACCTTGGTTCTCAAAAACTGAGGGAAATACTTACGCTACTCTGCTGCATCATCCCTTCCTCTTCGGGGAAATCCAACGCAAGCTCAAGAGGTAGCAATGGGTCTTGTCCAACACATCATTCTCTAATGATGTGATCTCGTTCATCAAATGACAACACATGGCTATGGTCAGGAATCTTAACCATCTTTGATTAACGAGCTAGTCAAGTAGAGGCAAACTAGGGACACTCTGTTTGTCTATGTATTCACACATGTACTAAGTTTCCGGTTAATACAATTCTAGAATGAATAATAAACATTTACCATGATATAAGGAAATATAAATAACAACTTTATTTTTGCCTCTAGGGCATATTTCCTTCAAGCTGCGCAAAAGGATGTGACCTATGCAATACATTGACATCATTGAGAGACCCTAGCAATCCAAAGAAGCAATGCTAAATCCACAAGTCATGCGAAGCTACAACTTCAAGCACACTAGTGGGTTTATGTTGATGGCCAATGTACTATCTAACCCAAGCCTTTGGGAAGTTCTTCCACCTCCGATGCATGCAATCCACACTCCCAAGAATGCCTGGCCATCCTCTTGCTTCATTCATTGCAATCAATTTCTTTGTGTCCTCATTGAGAGTTCGGAGGTACTCAGGACCAAATACCCGGATCAGTGTCTTGGCAAACACCCACATGCATTTGAACATGGTGCCTTCTCCAATGCAAAGATACTCATCTGTGTAATCGGCTGTAATGCCATATGCTATCACTCTATGTCAATATTTTTTCTGTATGTAGTAAATCCAAGCAAACCGGCAGCATTCCTGTGGCCAGTGAAGAAATGACAACTTTTCTCGCAAGCTTCCACAATGCGAACAAAAAGAGACCTTCTCATTCAATAACGCCTATTACTGGTGCAGTGAGGTGCTATACAAACGGTTTTTTACCCCTTTCCGCGATGGCATTTTGAACCGTCGCCAAGTGAGTGTGTGCGATAGGAGGGTCCTTCCCACACAACCCAAAAACCGTCGGGGATAGGGATCCATGATGCATATAGTTGTCCCTATAAAACTGTTTCTGATATCTCAAATATCCCAAACGCTCCATCCTTGCTACTCGTTTGTGCTTGCATTGCCATCACAGTCGGTATTCTGTGGTGCTACGTTTACGATGCGCGTCTCATCACAAACAATTCATGATTATAGAACGTGTATGATAAGTAGACAATCACACACATTCACTTTCCCGAACCATATGCGATAACTAATTAAGAATATTAGCTAATCATCGTACGACTGTCGGATAGGATTATGAAACGTCGGACCGTCGTAACATCGCCGTACATGATAACTATCACACACGCTATTCTGTGGTGCAACATTTACGATGTGTACCACATCAGAAACAGTTCATGATTGCAAATCATTTACGATAAGGCAACTATAACAAACATTTAGTTTGCCCGCATCGTTTGTGATATTGTCTGACATCACACACACTTTGCAAACAGCAACTGTGTGCATGCTCGCACACGTTTCCTCTCTGTGAACCGTGTTAGATTATGGTGTATATCACAAACATTTGTGTTTTACTGACCATGTGCACCGTAACGACCTGCAGAGCGTAATTTCACTCTAATTTAATTGCTGCTATTTAAAATTATACCGGATTTGAATTTGAAAGTATGCTATAGCTTTATTCATATCCATCAAGTTCAAACAACTAATGCATTATTCGATTCATAGGTACATATGTTCAAGAATTACATAAGCACCAAATAAAGAATGATGAACCACAGTTTTATACTTGTACTATTAAAGACGGTAAAGAAAGAGGCGAAATACATTCTGGTTGCTGAACAAGGTGAAGCGGAGTGCCCATATTGTGCCCTCCTCCATGCAGAAGGCACACACGATTCTAGTCCAACCCCTTGTGATGGCCGACTGCCCATCCTTCATTGTCTTCATGAACGCATCAAGATAGTCATTGGGTTCTGGTAGAAATACTTTAACCTTTGCATGCCCACCAATCATGTAGTTTGAGAGGTAATCTTGAGTAAACTGCTCCGGGAACCAATGCAAAGGAAAAATATTCAGACATTGTCATCTAACACAACTCATTATGGGCAGTAAAAAGAAGGTTGCAAAGTTCTTACTTACCATCTGCAGTTTAATTGCCATCTTTTGACCCATTTTACTAACAATCTTTATCAGCTTCCTCACTTGATGCTGGTTCATCAATATCTCATTTCCCCATACGCAGAAAGGGTCGAAGCATGAATCTTTACCAATGACATATGTACCTAAAAGCACCAAGTTAATATTATAAGCTAAACAACAATTGCACAATGATGTAGTACAACACTCCCTCCGTACCATTATATAATATCTTATAACATCCAATATACTCACATATTGGATGAATTAACATCTTATATTATGGGCCGGGGGAGTTTATTGCATTTTAGAAATTATCAGCTGATTAACTACTGTTGTGTTGTTGTTGTTGTTGTTGTTGTTGTTGTTGTTGTTGTTGTCGTCGTCGTTGTCGTCTTCGTTTTTGTCGTTGTTGTCGTTGTCGTTGTCGTTGTTGTTGTTGTTGTTGTTGTTGTTGTTGTTGTTGTTGTTGTTGTTGTTGTTGTTGCTGTTGTTGTTGCTGCTGTTGCTGCTGTTGCTGCTGTTGCTGGTGCTGTTGCTGTTGGTGTTGCTGTTGGTGTTGGTGTTGCTGTTGCTATTGTTGTTGTTGTTGTTGTTGTTGTTGTTGTTGTTGTTATTGTTGTTGTTGTTGTTGTTGTTGTTGTTGTTGTTGTTGTTGTTGTTGTTGGTGGTGGTGGTGGTGGTGTTGCTGCTGTTGCTGCTGTTGCTGTTGTTGCTACTGTTGCTGCTGTTGATGTTGTTGTTGTTGCTCTTCTACATATATCTAGACACCATCAGAACATTAAGGTAACACTCTTCCTTGTTGCTATGCAGCCTAGGATTGCATATTTAGACATTCAGTACAGTGCATGTTTCTATGTAGCCTCATATATATTAGATATGGCCCTATTTAACCTACCGATAAATGAGTTACAGATATATTCAGTTAAAAGTCTGATTCACAGATTAGTCCCTTATCAGCCCCCGGCCTATATGGTACCAGCTACCGATATCCTGAACAATGAGTATATATAAGCCATGGGATGAAACTAACCTCGATGGAAAACAACAGTCGTTCCCAAAATTGTCCAGTGTAAGTACATCGAGAGGAATGTTAAGCACAATAGGCTAAACATCAACCAAATATATCCATGGCAGACAATTTTTTTTCCAAACTGTAGCTTCAGTGTGCAGGTTTAAGCATGCTAGTTAATCAAAACAAGAAGTGGAAAGGTGTGTTAACTGCAACATGCCTAACATTTAACAACAAGCAAATATAGTAATTTAAATTGGCATTGTGACGGTCTAAGTACATTAGTTATTGCTAAATAAAAAGGAAAGGCATTTTAACTACAACATGCTTAAGAACAACCAAATGTAGTCTTTCATAGTGGTATTGTTGAAACTGGTATTGATGAAATTGAACTGCACAATTCATATTTGCACATATAGAACATCATGTTGTGAATAACTGGAATAAATAAGGCATACTACGAACAACCAAAGATAACATTTGAAACTAGACATATGCTAACTACAAACAACTGAACAACCAAAAAAGTTTAAAAGAGGCATATGCTAGCTATAATAGGCTTAACAACAAGCAAATATATGCATTCCTATCGGTGTGTTCAAAACTGGTATTGATGAAAATGTACTGCACAATAAATAGTTGCACATATAGAGCATCACATTGTGAACAACTGAAATAAACAAGGCATACTGCAAATAACCAAATATAGCAATTAAAAATGGACATATTCTCGCTACACTACAAAAGGGACTCGACAAAAAAATCATGGGTTCCCCCCTGTGAAGAGGCACGACAAAACAAATCATGGGTTTCCTCACCTGTCACAGATGGGCTCGTTCCTGTGGGAAGAGCACAGACCCTAGGTGCGCTCCATGTTGTTGCAGATGGGTTCCTTCAACTTGGAAGAGCACGGCTATAGCGTGCCCTCCCCGATGTCGCAGATGGGATATTTCCTCTTGGAAGAGCCGGAGAGGGTGCCCTCTTCATGGTTGCCATCGATGAGGTCCGACTTGGCATCCGTGGATCCCAAGCTAGCGTCGCAGAACGTGTCCTTCAGAAATGACAAAAGGGGCTTGATGGCAATGTAGGATGGCAAATCTTAACAACAAGCCAGAGGAGATCAGTGGCGGGGCCATGGATGAGATCAACGGCAGTTGAACCTGAGGGGTTGGGGGTGGGCCACTTAACTTGTGACATAGGTCGTGTTAGGCCGTCGCTGTCGACTACCTCAATGTTGTAGCCGGCGTCCGCGACATACCCACATACTCTAGCCCGCTAATTGAGAGCCCGCGACCAATAATCGTCGTCAGCTTCCTCGGCCGCCACCTCGGCGACATCGGGCGATGAGGCCGCGATACATCTCTTTTGGGCCAGTCGCTTCTCGAGCTCCACGGGAAGCGTAGCCGGGCTTAGGCTGCGACGCTCTGGAGTGGGGGATGGGGATGGGGATCTGTGGGAAAGGGGGCGTTTGGCAGGCGTCATCTAAAAAACTCAGGGCGGCTAGGGTATGGAGATCGGTGGGTAAGCTGCATGGGAAATCTGGCAGATGTTGACAACGGAGGCCTTGCGGCGGCGGTGGTGGCAACCTTGCTAGGGTTTCGAGTGAGGGAGGGGTTGTGGTGGGTGTGTGTGTGTGTGCGCGCGCCCAAGGAGTTTTTGGGGTGTGTGTGGAGGGGGCTGTTTGAGGAAATGACGCGGCTAAAATTTTACTACACGGGAGTAAAATGACGGGGCTATTGAAAATTTGGATGATGCATCGCACACGGTCCCGAAATAACAAACCTGTGTTATGAAACAGAAAAACCCTCGAACCGGGCAGATATTTTCGAGGGCTGCAGGCGGGAGCGGGAACAACAAACATCACACACGATCGAAACATAATAACCGTGTGTTATCAAATAGAAAATCCCTGCACGCGGGTAGATATTTTTGAGAGGGGAAGCCTCATGGAGCCCAATGTACTATGCTGATGTGCGTGGCAGGGGCATCGGCGTGGCACACGGTTAGTGTGAGTGAACCGTGTCTGTTGCGTCATCCGACTTGTCTAATGTTCATAAATTTGTCGAAAATGACATGGGAAAGGGTCAGAACACGAACCCACTTGCATGTGGACCAAATATATGTATGAAAAGGATGGTTTGATGTTCAAATACCAAATGCACAACTTTGATGTGGCACCTATCTCACAAAGAGCACAGTATTGCTTGCCCCCCTTCGTGTCGGCAGGAGGGGAATCCTAAGCTACGAACGCATGCCAGTCCCCCACGGAGGTTCACCTAGCAAAGTACGAAGTAGCAGCCCCCATCAAACACACACACACACACACACTTTCAGTCGGCGGGAGAGGGAATCTCACCAAGATGTATCGTAAACGGACCAAGAAGAATCTACCTTGGTCGTGCAACCTCTCTCTTGTTGTTGGTCAAAGTGATGGACGTCCATGCGACCCCAGAGATGGGCTAGCTCGCCAATAATCACGCAAGTCGCTAGTCCCCGAAGACAACCATTGCCGGCATGTGGCCGAAACGTATGTATGGAGTGTTGATGTTTGAATACACAATGGAACAACTTTGTTGTGGCACCGTGCTTTGGAAATAGAAATCCCCAAACAGAGCGAGGGTTAGTTGACGACACATTGTATATATGTATGTCACACGACAGTTCGAGTCAATGACGGGGATTCATGCCTGCATGCATGCATAGTATGCGCTCAAACGTAGGTCTGAATCTCACCATGACCTACTACGATGACACAAACCAAAGGAAGAATCCACCATGGTAACCTATCTCGTTGTTGGTCAAAGTGATCATGGATGTCCACGCGGGCCCACGAATATATAGGCTTGTCGCCGATAACCACGTGAGGGAGTGTACCATTCGAAGACAATCACTGCATGCATATGTATGTATGGAGGTGATGCGTGCATGCTTGAATACCATGCACAACATTGATGTGGCGCGTACATCGAAAATCATACAGTCCCCACACAAAGCGAGTTAGGTTCATGACGTGTTGTGGTACTGCCCACTTTGACTCAGTGGGAGGGATTCAGGCGTACACATGCATGCGTGCTCAAACTATATCATATCATCCGAGAGCATCACCTATATACCGCAATACAAACCAAAAAATAATCCCCTCCTAAGTCAAATTAACCTCTCTCGTTGTCGAGGAAAGTAGTGATGGACCAAGCGGGCCCACGAATGGAAAGCATCGATATTGCTGATAACCGCATGAGTGGGTACCAGAGGACAACCACCATGTCAGTAGTCGGATCCAAGAAGAGAAATGTCAGAAGGCATGTGCGAGAGTTAGTAAACTCAAGGAAAACAAGGACCACCGCCTTCACAATGTGGTTGTTGATGCTATTCCACTCAACTCCAATGCATCCTTGTAGTAGGTTCTACCATCCCCACCTCATGAAGATGAAACTACGCAGCAAGTTAGCACCGAGGAAGTTATCATTCCTGTGCTAGTAACCCAAGAAGAGCAGCCTGATGTTGTTGACATCTTTCTGCAGAAGTCTGATAACCCACAAGTATAGGGGATCACAAAAGTTTTTGAGGGTAGAGTATTCAACCCAAATTTATTGATTCAACACAAGGGGAGCCAAAGAATATTTGCAAGTATTAGTAGTTGAGTTGTCCATTCAACCACACCTAAATAACTAAATATCTATAGCAAGGTAATCTGTAGCACAATAGTATGATAGTAACAACAGTAGTAGTAGCAGTTTTCTAGTGATTGTAACAATAGCACCGACAAAAGTAACTTAGCAAATATCAATATGCGAAATACATAGGCATTGGATCGATAATGGATATTTGTGTTGGATGACATTCATCATGTAACAGTCAGAACCCAGAGCGATACACAATAGCTCCAATTCATCAATGTAATGTAGGCATGTATTCCGTATATAGTCATATGTGCCCATGATAAGAACTTGCATGACATCTTTTGTTCTACCCTCCCATGGCAGTGGGGTCCTTAAGGAAACTAAGGGATACTAAGGCCTCCTTTTAATAGAGAACCGGAACAAAGCGTTAACACATAGTGAATACATGAACTCCTCAAACTATTGGAATTACCAGAAAGAATCCCAATTATTATCAACTTGGGGTATGCGGATCATAACACGTAATAGGTGTGTCTAACTTGCAAGATAGGATCAAGAACTCAAATATATTCATGAAAACACAAAGGGTTCAAATCTGAAATCGTGGCACTCGGGCCCTAGTGACAAGCATTAGGTATAGCAAAGTCATAGCAACATCAATCTCAGAACATAGTGGATACTAGGGATCAATCCCTCACAAATTGACTCGATTACATGACAAATCTCATCCAACCCCATGACCATCTAGCAAGCCTATGAAGGAATTACTCACTCCCGATGATGAGCATCGTGAAATTCGTGAGGAAGAAGGGTTGGTGATGAGGAGGTGATGAATTCCACCCTCCGGAGCCCCGAACGGACTCCAGATCATCCCTTCCGATGAAGAACAGGAAGTGACAGCGGCTCCGTATCCTAAAACATGATGATTCCTTATCTCTGATTTTCCTAGACGAACAGGTACTTATGGAGTTGGAGTTTATGTTGCTGGAGCTGCCAGGGGCCCACAAGCCTGCTAGGTGCGCCCTGGGGGTGGGCACGCCCCCTGGTGGCCCCCATTTGGTAATTCTCTTCGCCAATATTTGTTATATATTCTGGAAATATTCTCCGTAAATTTTCAGCCCAATCCAAGAACTTCTATTTCCGCAAAAAAGTAACACCATGGCAATTTTGCTGAAAACATCGTTAATCCAGGTTAGTTCCATTCAAATCATGCAAATTAGAGTCCAAAACAAGAGCAAAAGTGTTTGGAAAAGTAGATACGTTTGGGATGTATGAAAGTATGATGAAGAAAATATGTTACCTAATCAGCAAGCTCAAGACGATCAAACTGATGAGGAGATTGAAGTTGAGAAGGCAAATCCATCGCCTCCGAAAACTTTGCAGGTTGAGCTATCCAGTTCCAATAAGGAGGAGACTAACAAGATTGAGGGGGAGGCTAATGCTTCCCAAGAGAAAACACCCCCGGTCACACCATCTGGTGCTTCCACCCAGATGGATGTTGATCCTGCTCCTCATTCCATTGCTTCACACATGGAAGAGGAAGAAAAGAAACCAAATGAGATGATGACTCAAGAAGTGATTGCACCACCAGTTGTCCCGCAAGTCTTTGAGCATGAGGTCATTGTGCCTACATCCGAGCAGAAGAAAGAAAAGGCCCTAGTTCCCGAAGGCTAGAAAGCCGTTGAAGGAGTTACATCGAGCAACAAAGATGGTTCCTCAAGTTCCTCAAAGCCATCAGTGTAAGCAAAGCCGAGGAAGCTTTGTGCTCCTCTCATACCTATAGATGAAGATCTACCTGAGCCTGATGATTTTCAGACTTAGCGCATGGCCGATGAAGAACTGGAACTCCTTGGAAACATTACCTTTGCTTCCATTCTAAGATGCACTGAATGGTCCAACTTTCAATGATTAGCTTCACAATTAGAAGCTTGCATTATTTGGGACCATCCCATATGAAGGGGAGCAAACATCTTTGTCACCAAGATTCTGGACTAAGGAACATGCAGTTTATTATGAACGCATTCTGTTATATAAGAATCACATATTCAAGCACAAGATTCTGGATTTTGTTGAGCTCGAAAGGTTGCCTTGTTTTCACCATACCATCGAGCAAATTGAGCAAGTCTTTCTGAAAGGATTTCCGCGTTTCAATCATGATGGAATCGAGAAGGTACTCTTCAATTCTATGCCCCCTATATATCTCATGAGACATTGCAGATAGCGGCACATGGCTTCTCATATGGATGACCGAAGAAGAGAAGATCATGTGGTCTACTGATCAGTTTTTAGCATTGCTAAATATTCCTCGGTGTGAATTTGATGAGGCTCGCGAACACAGACTGTACTTTTGGGAAATCACTGAAGCTCAAATTCATATGATGATGGACCTCGAGCTTGTTAGAGATGCTTATACTGAAGTTAAACCGAAAAATCTGGTGTACGATGATGACCCACAAGTATAGGGGATCAATTGTAGCCTTTTCAATAAGTAAGAGTGTCGAACCCAACGAGGAGCAGAAGGAAATGACAAGTGGTTTTTAGCAAGGTAATGTCTGCAAGTCCTGAAATTGTAAGTAACAGAGTAGTTTGATAGCAAGATATTGTGTAACGAGCAAGTAATGATAATAGTAACAAAAAGTGCATCAAGGTAGCGCAATCCTTTTGAGGCAAAGGACAAGCCAAAATGGTCTCTTATAATAAGCAAAGCGTTCTTGAGGGTACACATGAATTTCATCTAGTCACTTTCATCATGTTGATCCGATTCGTGTTCACTACTTTGATAATTTGGTATGTGGGTGGACTGGTGCTTAGGTGTTGTTCTTACTTGAACAAACCTCCTACTTATGATTAACCCCCTCGCAAGCATCCGCAACTATGAAAAAAGTATTAATAAAAAATTCTAACCATAGCATTAAATTTTTGGGTCCAATCGGTCCCTTACGGAGTAGCTCATAAACTAGAGTTTAAGCTTCTGTCACTCTTGCAACCATCATCTAATAACTACTCCACAATGCATTCCCTTAGGCCCTAATACGGTGAAGTGTCATGTAGTCGATGTTCACATGACACCACTAAGGGAATCACAACATACATACTATCAAAATATCGAACACATATCAAGTTCACATGATTACTTGCAACATGATTTCTCACGTGACCTCAAGAACAAAAGTAACTACTCACAAGTGATAAACATGCTCAAGATCATAGGGGTATTAAATAGCATATGGATCTGAACATATAATCTTCCACCAAATAAACCATATAGTAATCAACACTACTAGTCACCCACAAGCACCAAACTATAGTTCTGGTGCAAAGATTGAACACAAGAGATGAACTAGGGTTTGAGAGGAGATGGTGCTATTGAAGATGTTGATGGAGATTGCCCTCCCCAAGATGGGAGAGTTGTTGGTGATGATGATGACGATGATTTCCCCCTCTGGGAGGGAAGTTCCCCCGGCGGAATCGCTCCGCCGGAGGGCAAAAGTGCTCATGCCCAAGTTCCACCTCGAGAGGGCGGTGCTCCATCTCGAAAGTCCTCTCCTCATTTTTCTAGGTAAAAATGACTTATATACCAGAACATGGGAACCAGAGGTGGGCAGAGGGGAGCACAACCCACCAGGGCACGCCTGGGCTCCCTAGCGCGCCCAGGTGGGTTGTGCCCACCTGGTGAGCCCCCTCTGGTACTTATTGGCTCCAATATTCCTCATATATTCCATCAAAAATCTCCGTAAAGTTTCAGCTTGTTTGGAGCTGTGCAGAATATGTGGCCTGACATAGCCTTTCCAGGTCCATATTTCCAGCTACCGGAATTCTCCCTCTTTGTGTGTAACTTGCATATTATGAGAGAAAAGGCATTAGAATTACTCCAAAAAGCATTATAATGCATAAAAACATCATAAATAATAGTAGGAAAACATGATGCAAAATGGACGTATCAACTCCCCCAAGCTTAGACCTCGCTTGTCCTCAAGCGAAAACCGAATTCGAAAAACATGTCCACATGGTTAGAGAGAGAGAGGTGTCGATAAAAGCAAAATACGGACACATAAGCATCATGTGAATTATTATAACAGCAACAAACTTTAGCATCAAACTTTTATCACATAACTTTTATCATAGACTTCTCATGAATAAGTAATAATTCATCA
Source organism: Triticum urartu (assembly GCF_003073215.2). Taxonomy (NCBI): domain Eukaryota; kingdom Viridiplantae; phylum Streptophyta; class Magnoliopsida; order Poales; family Poaceae; genus Triticum; species Triticum urartu. The sequence continues at coordinate 372,635,565 of NC_053028.1, read as the reverse complement.
CACTATCAAAGTATAAAGCATAAAATCTATTAGAAACCAACAAACTATGTTCTCAATCAACTTTGCAACTACAATTCATCATCTTTTCAGGAAGGGTCATATATCAGAGCCTTTAGGCAAGTCCACATACTCAACCATCGTATAGTCTTCTATGATTGCTAACACTCACCAGATACACATGAGCAAAATGTTTCAACCGGGCACATAGAAAGATAGGGGCTTATAGTTTCGCCTCCCAACGTATTCACCTCAAGGGTGATGTCAACAATAATAACTCATGCTACCCATATTCAACTAGACATATGTGCCTAGATCTTTCCTCACCACATGATGCTTGCCAGGGGAGAAAAATAAAAAGGAATAAAGAGAAAAACTTTGACTCTTGCATAAAAGTAAATACATAAAAGTAAAAGATATGCCCTTCACAGAGGGAAGCAGAGGTTGCCATGCACTTATTTGTTTGTATGCTCAACCCCTTAGTGCAAAAGAATGTCACGTTGTATTGCCCCTTGTGATGGCAACCCTTATTATGCAGTCCGTCGCTTTTATTCTTCACCATCACAAGTTCGTACAATGCTCAATTTTCTCTTACACTAAATGATATCACACTTTTAGAGGTAATTTTTATTGCCTTATTGCACCGATGACAACTTACTTGAAGGATCTGACTCAATCCTTAGGTAGGTATGGTGGACACTTGAAAATAAGATTTGTGTTTAAGGGTTTTTGGATGCACAAGTAGTATCTCTACTTAGTGAGGAATTTTTGGCTAGCAAAGATGGGGGACAAGCACCACATGTTGAAGGATCTATATCAATATAACTTCTATGTGAATATGAACAAACATAAATCATTAAGTTGTCTTCCTTGTCCAATGATAACCCACAAGTATAGGGGATTGCAACAGTTTTCGAGGGTAGAGTATTCAACCCAAATTTATTGATTCGACACAAGGGGAGCCAAAGAATATTCTCAAGTATTAGCAGCTGAGTTGTCAATTCAACCACACCTGGAAACTTAATATCTGCAACAAAGTATTTAGTAGCAAAGTAATATGATAATAGCGGTAACGGTAGCAAAAGTAATAGTTTTGGTTTTATTGTGATTGTAACAGTAGCAACGGAAAAGTAAATAAGCGAAGAACAATATGTGAAAAGCTCGTAGGCAATGTATCAGTGATGGATAATTATGTTGGATGCGATTCCTCATGCAATAGTTATAACATAGGGTGACACAGAACTAGCTCCACTTCGTCAATGTACTGTAGGCATGTATTTCGAATATAGTCATACGTGCTTATGGAAAAGAACTTGCATGACATCTTTTGTCCTACCCTCCCATGGCAGCGGGGTCCTATTGGAAACTAAGGGATATTAAGGCCTCCTTTTAATATAGAGTATCGGACCAAAGCATTAACACTTAGTGAACACATGAACTCCTCAAACTACGTTCATCACCGGTAAGTATCCCGATTATTGTCACTTCGGGGTTAACGGATCATAATACATAATAGGTGACTATAGACTTGCAAGATAGGATCAAGAACTCACATATATTCATGAAAACATAATAGGTTCATATCTGAAATCATGACACTCGGGCCCTACTGACAAGCATTAAGCATAGCAAAGTCATAGCAACATCAATCTCAGAACATAATGGATACTAGGGATCAAACCCTAACAAAACTAACTTGATTACATGATAAATATCATCCAACCCATCACCGTCCAGCAAGCCTACGATGGAATTACTCACGCACGGCGGTGAGCATCATGAAATTGGCGATGGAGGAAGGTTGATGATGATGATGATGATGGCGACGGATTCCCCTCTCCGGAGCCCCGAACGGACTCCAGATCATCCCTCTCGATAGAGATTAGGGCTTGGCGGCGGCTCCGTATCGTAAAGCACGATGAATCCTTCTCTCTTATTTTTTCTCCCCGAACATGAATATATGGAGTTGGAGTTGAGGTCGGTGGAGCACCAGGGGGCCCACGGGGTAGGGGGCGCACCCCCACCCTCGTGGACAGGGTATGGGCCCCCTAGACTTGATTCATTCGCCAGTATTTTTTATATATTCCAAAAATATTATCCATTGATTTTCAGGTCAATCCGAGAACTTCTATTTCTACACAAAAATAACACCATGGCAATTCTGCTGAAAACAGCGTTAGTCCGGGTTAGTTCCATTCAAATCATGCAAGTTAGAGTCCAAAACAAGGGCAAAAGTATTTGGAAAAGTAGATACGTTGAAGACGTATCAACTCCCCAAGCTTAAACCTTTGCTTGTCCTCAAGTAATTCAGTTGACAAACTGAAAGTGATGAAGAAAAACTTCTACAAACTCTATTTTCTCTTGTTGTTGTAAATATGTAAAGCCAGCATTCAAGTTTTCAGCAAAGATTATGAACTAACCACATTCACAATAACATTTAGGTCTCATGTTTACTCATATCAATGGCATAATCAACTAGCGAGCAATAATAATAAATCTTGGATGACAACACTTTCTCAAAACAATCACAATATGATATAACAAGATGGTATCTCGCTAGCCCTTTTTGAGACCGCAAAACATAAATGCGGAGCACCCCTGAAGATCAAGGGCTGACTGGAAACTGTAATTCATGGTAAAAGAGATCCAGTCACAGTCATACTCAATCTAAACTAATAATGATACATGCAAATGATAGCGGTGCTCTCCAACTGGTGCTTTTTAATAAGAGGGTGATGACTCAACATAAAAGTAAATGGATAGGCCCTTCGCAGAGGGAGGCAGGGATTTGTAGAGGTGCCAGAGCTCGGTTTTGAAATAGAGATGAATAATATTTTGAGCGGTATACTTCCATTGTCAACATAACAACCGAGAGATCTCGATATCTCCCATGCTACAAACATTATAGGCGGTTCCCAAGCAGAATGGTAAAGTTTATACTCCCCCACCACCAACAAGCATCAATCCATGGCTTGCCCGAAACAATGGGTGCCTCCAACTAACAACAATCCCGGGGGAGTTTTGTTTGCAATTATTTTGATTTGATTTGAGCATGGGACTGGGCATCCCGGTGACCAGCCATTTTCTCGTGAGTGAGGAGTGGAGTCCACTCCTCTTGAGAATAACCTGCTTAGCATGGAAGATACAGACAACCCTAGTTGATTCATGAGCTATTCGAGCATACAAAATAGAATTTTTATTTGAAGGTTTAGAGTTTGGCACATACAAATTTACTTGGAACGGCAGGTAGATACCGCATATAGGAAGGTATGGTGGACTCATATGGAACAACTTTGGGGTTTATGGAATTGGATGCACAAGCTGTATTCCCGCTTAATACAAGTGAAGGCTAGAAAAAGACTGGGAAGCGACCAGCTAGAGAGCGACAACAGTCATGAACATGCATTAAAATTAATCAACACTGAATGCAAGCTTGAGTAGGATATAAATCACCATGAACATAAATATCGTGGAGGCTATGTTGATTTTGTTTCAACTACATGCGTGAACATGTGCCAAGTCAAGCAACTCGAATCGTTCAAAGGAGGATACCACCCTATCATACCACATCACAACCATTTTAATAGCATGTTGGCACGCAAGGTAAACCATTATAAACTCCTAGCAAATTAAGCATGGCATGAGCAACTATAATCTCTAATTGTCATTGCAAACATGTTTCATTCATAATAGGCTGAATCAGGAACGATAAACTAATCATATTTACAAAAACAAGAGAGGTCGAGTTCATACCAGCTTTTCTCATCTCAACCAGTTCATCATATATCGTCATTATTGCATTTCACTTGCACAACCGAACGATGTGGGTAATAATAATAGTGCACTTGCATTGGACTAAGCTGGAATCTGCAAGCATTCAATTCAAAGGAGAAGACAAGGTAATATGGGCTCTTTGTTAGATCAACAATAATGCATGAGATCCACTCAACATTTTCATCATGGTCTTCTCCCCAAATAAAAGAAAGAAACAAAACTATTTACATGGGAAAGCTCCCAAAAAGCAGAAGAAGAATGAGAAATCTTTTTGGGTTTTCTTTTTAATTACTACTACTACAGGCATGGAAAGTAAACTAGCTAAAAGCTACAACTAATTTTTTTCATTTTTTCTTAAGGTTTTTCAAACACACAAGAAGAAAGCTTAAAAAGAAAATAAACTAGCATGGATGGTACAATGATAAAGTATGAGCACCGACTACTAGCATGAGTGTATGAACAGGAATGTAATGTCGGTGAGAGATAGACACTGCCCCAAGCTTAGGCTTTTGGCCTAAGTTGGTCTATGGCCACGGATCAAAATTGCCCTCTCTGGTGTACTGAGGAGGGTCTTCGGGGTGCCACTGGTTGGCGATCTCCTCTGGATCCCACTGATAAACAGACTGACAGTGAGGATCAGATAGTGGCTCCGGCTCTGGAGCTGATGTTAGGCTCTAGTATGCCTGAATGGCCTCCGGCAAAACAAGGTACGTGCCTGAAAATATGTTGAACAAAGAGGGAGCAGGCAAGGTAATAGTCTCAAAGTGATTCTTATCAAATATTAGTCTATAGTTAAGCATCTTCTTCTTATTCTTAACAATAAAAATCATGTGCTACCATGCTCTTATAATCTAGAAAAATATGAGGCAGCAACTTAACCTCTTTCTCATAATGCCTAATAGGTATGCTAAAGTGTGCAGCAAGGCGCGAGGCGAAGATGCCTCCTAATACGGGACCCTTTGTACGGTTTAGATTTAACCGTTTAGCAACAATAGTGCCTAAACTGAAAGTGGTATCATGAAACAAAGCATGGCGCAAAATAACAATATCAGGGGCACTAAGATTTCCACAGTTCCCGTGACCAATTAAGCATCTACTAGCAAATGTTGCAAAGTAACGTAGATCAGGAAAATGTATGCTAGTCATTCTTGCATCGGAAACTTTCCTCGTTTCCCCTACAGCAATCATATCAATAAATCCCTCCACATCATTACGATACGGTTCCTCTATGATGCCATCAAAGGGTATCCTACAAACCCGGCAAAAATCATAAAGTGACATCTCCTTATGCTCATCATATAAATAAAATTCCACCGAAGGTGGCGATCTCCTAGCATGGAAATGAAAATTTTGCACAAAAATATTGGTGAGTAGGAGATACTATTCATGCTGGTCGTGGAGGAAGTCGGTGAGGCCTGCATTCTCAGCCAAATAATAAAAATCTTCATAAATCTCGGCTTCTCTTAAGAACTCATTACAAGGCCATTCACACGGCCGAACCTCCGCAGTATGAGGGAGATTATACTTGGGCTTATTATTCTCTTCACTTTGCTTATCCTTCGAGCTTCGGCTCGATGAGCCCCTATATAATCTCTTCATCTTTTTCTGAAAATTTCTGAAATTTTTAGTAACTTAAAATAAAAGTGAACCAAGCTCAACAAAATTAATAGCAACTACTCTTACAAGTGTCTCAAGGCTATATCATGCATTAAAACTACTTTTGACCACATAAATTTGACGTGCAAGCTCAAGAACAGGGTCACCTAAGCAGCAAAAAATTGCAATAAATAAAGCACTAGAACAAAAACTAATTGGACCATTGGTGGAGTCACATACCGAAGAACAATCCCCCAAAGCAGTTTTGTGAATGGAGCTTTGAGCAAGGAGATCGAAAATGGCAGCAAGATGAGCTAGAACTCGGGTTTGAGCTGGTGGGTGATTTTTTTCTGGAGGAAGACAAACCGTGTGGGTGCAAGAATAAATGGAGGGGACCAACATGGGGTCCACGAGGCAGGGGGTGCGCCCTCCACCCTCGTGGGCACATGTTAGGTCCCCCTGGTGTGTTCTTAGTGCCAATAATTCTTAAATATTCTGGAAAAAAATCATATTTCATTTCCAGGGCATTTGGAGAACTTTTATTTTCGGGGTATTTTTTATTGCAAGGATAATTCAGAAAACAGTCAGAAAATATTTTTTTTCTATTTAATATAAATAACATAAAGTAAAAAGAGGGTACAGAAGGTTGTGCTTTCTAACTTCATCCATCTCATGCTCATCAAAAGGAATCCACTAACAAGGTTGATCAAGTCTTGTTAACAAATTCATTCCGAATCACATGAAACTGGAGAAATTTTGAATAACACTAGGTTACCTCAACGGGGATATGCACATCCCCAACAATAAGAGTATTATATTTCTTCTTGACAGTAGGAAGAGGAAATTCAAAACCTCCAACAGTGATCGTTGGGATTTTTCCAATAGAATTGATACTGTGGACTTGAGGTTGTTTCCTCGGAAAGTGCACCGTATGCTCATTACAATTAACCTGAAAAGTGACATTGCCTTTGTTGCAATCAATAACAGCATCTGCAGTATTCAAAAAGGGTCTACCAAGGATAATTGACATACTATCGTCCTCGGGAATATCAAGAATAACAAAGTCCGTTAAAATAGTAACGTTTGCAACCACAATAGGCACATCCTCACAAATACTGACATGTATAGAAGTTGATTTATCAGCCATTTGCAAAGATATTTCAGTAGGTGTCAACTTCTTCAATTCAAGTCTATGATATAAAGTGAGAGGCATAACACTAACACCGGCTCCAAGATCACATAAAGCAGTTTTAACATAGTTTCCTTTAATGGAGCATGGTATAGTTGGTACTCTGGGACCACCAAGTTTCTTTGGTATTCCACCCTTAAAAGTATAATTAGCAAGCATGGTGGAGATTTTAGCTTCTGGTATCTTTCTCTTATTTGTAACAATATCTATCATATACTTAGCATAAGGATTCATTTTGACCATATCAGCCAAACGCATACGCAAAAAGATAGGTCTAATCATTTCACCAAAGCGCTCAAAATCCTCATCATCCTTTTTCTTGGATGGTTTAGGAGGAAAAGGCATGGGTTTCTAAATCCATGGTTCTCTTTCTTTACCGTGCTTCCTAGCAATGAAGTCTCTCTTATCATAACGTTGATTCTTTGATTGTGGGTTATCCAGATCAACAACAGGTTCAATCTCCACATCATTATCATTGCTAGGTTGAGCATCAACATGAACCTCATCATTAACATTATCACTAGGTTCATGTTCATTACCAGATTGTGTTTCAGCATCAGAAATAGAAATATCATTGGGATTCTCAGGTGTGTCAACAGCGGGTTCACTAGAAGCATGCAAAGTCCTATCATTTTTCTTTTTCTTCTTCTTAGAAGAACTAGGTGCATCAACATTAGTTCTCTGAGAATCTTGCTCAATTCTCTTAGGGTGGCCCTCAGGATACAAAGGTTCCTGAGTCATTTTACCCCCCTCTAGTCATAACTCTAACATAATTATCATTTTTCTTATTATTTAATTCATTGAGCAAATCATTATGAATTTTAAGTACTTATTCTACTTGAGTGGTAACCATAGAAGCATGTTTACTAATAAGTTTAAGTTCACCTTTAAATCTAGACATATAATCACTCAAGTGTTCAATTATAGGCATTACATTTCAATTGTCTACCAACATAAGCATTGAAGTTTTCTTGTTTAACCATAAAGTCATCAAACTCATCCAAGCATTGGCTAGCAAACTTAGTAGATGGGATTTCACATTTATCAAATATATAGAGAGAATTTACCTTTACTACCTGTGTCGGGTTATCAAGACCATGTATTTCTTCAATAGGTGGTAAATTCTTAACATCTTCAGCTTTAATACCTTTTTCTTTCATAGATTTCTTTGCCTCTTGCATATCTTCGGGACTGAGAAATAGAATACCCCTTTTCTTCAGAGTTGGCTTAGGAGTTGGTTCAGGAAGTGTCCAATTATTTTCATTAGTCAACATATTAGTCAATAGCAATTCAGCTTGATCAACAGTTCTTTCCCTAAAAACACAACCAGCACAACTATCCAGGTGGTCTCTGGAAGCATCAATTAGTCCATTATAAAAGATATCAAGTATTTCATTTTTCTTGAGAGGATGATCAGGAAAGCATTTAGTAATTGGAGAAGCCTCCCCCAAGCTTGTGGGAGACTCTCTTCTTCAATTTGCACAAAATTATATATTTCCCTTAAGGCAGCTTATTTCTTATGAGCGGGGAAATATTTAACAGAGAAGTAATAAATCACATCCTGGGGACTACGCACACAACCAGGATCAAGAGAATTAAACCATGTTTTAGCATCACCCTTTAATGAGAACGGAAACAACTTAAGGATAAAGTAATAGCGAGTTTTATCATCATTAGTGAACATGGTGGCTATATCATTTAATTTAGTAAGATGTGCCACAATAGTTTTAGATTCATAGCCATAAAAAGGATCAGATTCAACCAAAGTAATTAACACAGGATCGACAGAGAAATCATAATACTTATCGGAAATAAAGATAGGTGAAGTAGCAAAAGTAGGGTCATATTTCATTCTAGCATTCAAGGATTTTTCTTTAAGCTTAGATAATAATTTCTTAAGATCAGATCTATCATTGCAAGCTAAGAAGTCTCTAGCAATTTCGTCATCCATCACATAACCCTCAGGCACAACAGACAATTCATATCTAGGGGGAGAATCTTCATCATCACTTACATCAATATTATGAGTTTCAATAATTTCATTTTCTCTAACCCTAGCAAGTTGTTCATCAAGAAATTCACCTAGTGGCACAGTATTATCAAGCATAGAAGTAGTTTCATCATTAGTATCATGCAAAGCAGAGGTGGCATCATCAATAGCATGCGACATATCAGAATGAATAGCAGGAGTAGGTGTCGCAAGTTTACTCAAAACAGAAGGTGAATCAAGCACAGAGCTAGATGGCAGTTCCTTACCTCCCCTCGTAGTTGAGGGAAAAATCTTGGTTCTTTTATCTTTCAAGTTCTTCATAGTGATCAGCAGATATAAATCCAAAGTGGCTCAAAGAATAGAGCTATGCTCCCCGGCAACGGCGCTAGAAAATAGTCTTGATAACCCACAAGTATAGGGGATCGCAACAGTGTTGGAGGGTAGAGTATTCAACCCAAATTTATTGATTCGACACAAGGGGAGCCAAAGAATATTCTCAAGTATTAGTAGCTGAGTTGTCAATTCAACCACACCTAGAAACTTAATATCTACAGCAAAGTATTTAGTAGCAAAGTAATATGATAATAGCGGTAATGGTAGCAAAAGTAATAGTTTTGGTTTTATAGTGATTGTAACAGTAGCAACGGAAAAGTAAATAAGCGAAGAACAATATGTGAAATGCTCATAGGCAATGGAGCAGTGATGGATAATTATGTCGGATCCGATTCCTCATGCAATAATTATAACATAGGGTGACACAGAACTAGCTCCAGTTCATCAATGTAATGTAGGCATGTATTCCGAATATAGTCATACGTGCTTATGGAAAAGAACTTGCATGACATCTTTTGTCCTACCCTCCCGTGGCAGCGGGGTCCTATTGGAAACTAAGGGATATTAAGGCCTCCTTTTAATAGAGTACCGGACCAAAGCATTAACACTTAGTGAATACATGAACTCCTCAAACTACGGTCATCACCGTAAGTATCCTGATTATTGTCACTTCGGGGTTAACGGATCATAACACATAATAGGTGACTATAGACTTGCTAGATAGGACCAAGAACTCACATATATTCATGAAAACATAATAGGTTCAGATATGAAATAATGGCACTCGGGCCCTAGTGACAAGCATTAAGAATAGCAAAGTCATAGCAACATCAATCTCAGAACATAATGGATACTAGGGATCAAACCCTAACAAAACTAACTCGCTTACATGATAAATCTCATCCAACCCATCACCGTCCAGCAAACCTACGATGGAATTACTCACGGACGGCGGTGAGCATCATGAAATTGGTGATGGTGGAAGGTTGATGATGACGATGGCGACGGATTCCCCTCTCCGGAGCCCCGAACGAACTCTAGATAAGCCCTCTTGAGAGAGATTAGGGCTTGGCGGCGGCTCTGTATCGTAAAACACGATGAATCCTTCTCTCTTATTTTTTTCTCCACAAACGTGAATATATGGAGTTGGAGTTGAGGTCGGTGGAGCACCAGGGGGCCCACGAGGCAGGGGGCGCGCCCAGGGGGTAGGCGCGCCCCCACCCTCGTGGACAGGGGTGGGGCCCCTGGCCTTGATTCTTTCGCCAGTATTTTTTATATATTCCAAAAATATTCTCCGTTGATTTTCAGGTCATTCCGAGAACTTTTATCTCTGGACAAAAATAACACCATGGCAATTCTGCTGAAAACAGCGTCAGTCTGGGTTAGTTCCATTCAAATCATGCAAGTTAGAGTCCAAAACAACGACAAAAGTGTTTGGAAAAGTAGATACGTTGGAGACATATCATCCTACATCAACAATTTTGGCATATAATATTTTGATGGGGGCTCACAATCACAAAAGGTTTCCAGGATAGTGTATTTATATGTGAAGTGAATCTTCTCTTCTCTTCCCTTATCAATTCTTTCATGAGTTGCATCATTGACCAATGCTATGTTTGTCAATATCTAATAATGTTTTCTACTTATACTTTTCCTTATGTGGTGTCATCACCTACCATAAGATTAGCATATGATCTTATTCATTTATTTCCTTTCTTTTTATTGGAATATGAAGGTAAAGAAAGAAAAAAGTCAAACTAAACTTTATTATATATCTCACACACGATTACAAGAATAGATCACTAAGCAAACTCTCGAAAAGAAAGGATAGAACTAAAATTTTATTCATCTAAAGAAAAAGATGACTATGGATCGATCTGAAATATGTAAAGGCAAAAGATAGTGGGGTGATACGATACCGGGGACCTCCCCCAAGCTTGGCGGAAGCCAAGGGGAGTGCCCATACCCGATACTCAATTTTCTTTTCGTGATGAAGAAGGTGGTGGTGATGAAGTAGCAGCGGTCCTGTCCTTCATGATCAAGAGATTTTCCAATCTACGGATGACGCTCCGGAGGAAGTTGATGTGCTCTTGATGCGGATATTTTCACGAGTGAGGTATTTATTTTGTACATGAACCATTTCAATGATTCGAAATGCTTCAATCTCAGTCGGGGTAAGATGAGCATAGTAAGGCTTAAGGATATCTTCTTCTTCTTCTTCCTCAGCAGGCCAGCCTGCTCAACTGCCGGTGCTTGATCTTTGCTAGCCTCCTTGGTCTTGTCTCCCTTGATGGCTTCTACGGGCTCTTCTCTCTTCAGCTCGATATTCATCAACCAAGCATCCTCTTCCACATTATTGGAGGAGGAAGAAGACAAGATGCCTGGCTTAACAGATCTGACCGAAAACAGAAAGAAAAGAGAACAGAAGATTTCTCCGCGATACGGTGGTCAATAGGTTCGGGGGGTATATAAAGATTTTTTTATCTTGGGAAACAAGCAAGTTGTAGAAAAATGGAGTCCGGAAGGTACCCGAGGTGGGCACAACCCACCTGGGCGCGCCTGGCTGCCAGGCACGCCCAGGTGTCTTTTGCCCACTAGGGTGCGCTTCCCAGTAGTTTCTTATTTTCCTAAATTTTGTTATTTTCCAAAACTGTCAGAAAATACTTTTGTGGATTTTTCGGAGTCCGTTTACTTACCGTATCACGTACCTCCTCTTTTTAATGATTCTGGAGTGTTCCGGAAGGTCTCTTTTATGTGTTCTTCCGGTGTCATAGTTTGGATAATATTACTTTCAACATTAATGGGCGTACCTGAGATATAATGTTTTATTCGTTGCCCATTAACAACCATCGGGTTAGTACGTTCCGCATTATTTATTTTGTTAGCTCCAGACCGATAAACCTCCTCGATAACATAGGGTCCTTCCCATTTGGAGAGGAGTTTTCCTACAAAGAATCTGAAACGAGAGTTATACAAAAGAGCATATTCTCCAACTTTAAACTCACCCTTTTGGATTCTTTTATCATGCCATCTTTTAATTTTTTCTTTAAATAACTTGGCATTTTCATAAGCTTGGGTTCTCCATTCATCTAAAGAGCTAATATCAAATAACCTCTTTTCACCGGCAAGTTCAAAATCATAGTTGAGTTCTTTGATTGCCCAATATGCCTTATGTTCTAACCAAGAGGCAAATGACAAGATTTTCCATATACCATTTCATAAGGAGACATACCCATAGGATTTTTGTATGATGTTCTATAAGCCCAAAGTGCATCATCTAATTTCTTAGACCAATTCTTCCGGGACCTATTGACAGTCTTTTGCAAAATTAATTTTATTTCTCTATTACTAAGTTCAACTTTACCACTAGACTGAGGATGATAAGGTGATGCAATTCTATGGTTAACATCATACTTAGCAAGCATTTTACGGAAAGCACCATGAATAAAGTGTGAACCACCATCAATCATTAACTATCTAGGGACTCCAAACCTTGGGAAAATAACTTCCTTAAGCATTTTAATAGAGGTGTTGTGATCATCACTACTAGTTGGAATAGCTTCTACCCACTTAGTAACATAATCAACAGTAACCAGAATATGTGTATCCCATTAGAGGAAGAAAAAGGTCCCATGTAATCAAATCCCCAAACATGAAATGGTTCAACAACAAGTGAATAATTCATAGGCATTTCTTGACGCTTACTGATATTACCTATTCTTTGACATTCATCACAAGATAAGACGAACTTACGAGCATCCTTAAAAAGAGTAGGCCAATAAAATCCAGACTGCACTACCTTGTGAACAGTTCTGTCTCCCGCATGATGCCCTCCATAAGCTTCAGAGTGACATTTCCATTGGATTTGTCCCTGTTCATGCTCAAGTACACAATGTCTGATCATCTACTCCTTCTTTATAAAGATGTTGGTCATCCCAAAAGTAGTGTCTTAAATCACAGAAGAATTTTTTCTTTTCTTTTGTTGGTATGTAAAGCTAGGTGGTAAATATTTAGCAACCATGTAATTAGCATAGTCAGCATACCAAGGAGTGTTATGAGAGACATTTATTGCAGCTAACTGCTCATCAGGAAAGCTATCATCAATAGGTAGTGGGTCATCAAGCACATTTTCAAGCCTAGACAAATTATCAACTACGGGGTTCTCTGCTCCTTTTCTATCAGTGATATGCAAATCAAATTCTTGCAGCAAGAGAACCCATCGAATAAGTCTAGGTTTAGCATCTTTATTTTCATAAGATATTTAATAGCAGCATGGTCAGTGTGAACAATTACTTTCGAATCAACAATGTAAGATCTAAATTTATCACAGGCAAACACCACTACTAGAAATTCTTTTTCAGTAGTAGCATAATTTCTTTGAGCATTGTCTAGAGTTTTACTAGCATAATGAATAACATTTAGTTTCATATCAACTCTTTGTCCTAGAACAAGACCAATAACATAATCACTAGCATCACACATAATTTCAAAAGGCAAGTTCCAATCAGGTGGTTGAACAATAGGTGCAGAAATTAAGGCTTTCTTGAGTGTTTCGAAGGCTTCTAAACAATCATCATCAAAAACAAAAGGAACATCCTTTTGCAAAAGATTTGTAAGAGGACTAGAAATTTTAGAAAAGTCTTTGATAAATCTCCTATAGAAACCAGCATGACCTAGGAAACTACGAATACCTTTGATATCTTTAGGACATGGTATTTTGTCAATTGCATCAACCTTAGCTTTGTCCACTTGAATACCTCTTTCAGAGATTTTATGACCCAAGACAATACCTTCATTAACCATAAAGTGGCACTTCTCCCAATTCAAGACAAGATTTGTTTGTTCACATCTCTGCAAAACTCGATCAAGATTGCTTAAACAATCAACAAAAGACTTCCCATAAACAGAGAAGTCATCCATGAAAACATTAACAAACTTTTCACAAAAGTCAGAGAATATAGCAGTCATACATCTTTGAAAGGTAGCAGGTGCATTGCATAAACCAAAAGGCATAGGTCTATAAGCATAAGTTCCAAAGGGACAAGTAAAAGTGGTCTTTTGTTGATCAGGATGAGAAACAAGTATTTTTGAAAAACCAGAGTATCAACCGAGGAAGCAAAAATGTGTGTGCTTAGATAATCTTTCTAGCATTTGATCAATAAAAGGCAGAGGGTAATGATCTTTTCTAGTTGCTTTGTTTAATTTTCTAAAATCAATTACCATTCTATTGCCTGTAACAATTCTTTGTGGAATAAGTTCATTCTTATCATTAGGAACAACAGTAATACCTCCCTTTTTAGGGACACAATGAACAGAACTTACCCATCTACTATCAGCTATAGGATAGATTATAGCTGCTTCCAGAAGTTTTAATATCTCCGTTCTTACCACTTCCTTCATCTTTGGAGTTAACCTACGTTGGTGATCAACAACGGGTTTAGCATCAGGTTCGATATTAATCTTGTGCTGACATAGAGTGGGACTAATGTCCTTTAAATCATTAAGAATATATCCAGTAGCATCTTGGTGCTTCCTTAGAACTTTCAATAATCTTTCTTCTTCATGTTCTGAAAGGTTAGCACTAATAATAATAGGATATATCTTCTTCTCATCAAGATAAGCATATTTCAAAGTATCTGACAATTGTTTTAATTCAAACACAAGATCACCTTTAGGTGGAGGAGGATCCCCTAGAGTTTCAATAGGCAAATTGTGTTTAAGCATAAGATGTTGTTCAAAGAAATTTTTATCTATCTCATTTATTTCATGCATATGCATATCAATCTCATGGTTTTGCAAATATTGTTCTAGAGGATCAGTAGGAGGCCCAGCAATAGAAGCAAGATCAATTATTTCATCCTTACTAGGCAATTCTTTTTCATGAAGCTTTCTACTAAACTTGGAAAAATTAAACTCATGAGACTCATCACCAAAGCTAACATCGACAATTTGTTTCCCGCAATTTATTTTAGCATTAACGGTGTTCAAGAAAGGTCTACTAAAGATAGTTGGACAAAAGTCATCTTGTGGGGAACCAAGAACAAGAAAATCAGTAGGGTATTTTATTTTTCCCACACAATACTTCAACATCTCTAACAATCCCAAGCGGTGTGATGGTGTCTCTATTAGCAAGTTTAATAGTGGCATCTATTTCTTCTATTTTAGCGGGTGCTATGTCATTCATAATTTCTTGATATAAGGTAAAGGGAATAGCACTCACGCTAGCACCTGTGTCACATAAACCATGATAATAGTGATCTCCTATTTTAACTGAGACAACGGGCATGCCAACAACGGGTCTATGTTTTTCCTATTTATTGGGTTTGGCAATTCTAGTAGCTTCATTATAGAAGTAAATAACATGCCCATCTATATTTTCTTCTAGGAGATCCTTAACCATAGCAACACTAGGTTCTACTTTAATTTGCTCATCAGGTTTAGGTGTTCTAATATAACTTTTGTTAACCACAATTGAAACTTTAGCATGTTCCTTTATCCTAACAGCGAAAGGTGGTTTCTCAATATAAGCAATAAGAACAACTGGGTCAACATTATGAATTATGGTTTCCTCTTTAGCTAGTTCCGGTACTTTAATTTCTTATTTAATAGGTGGGTGATAGTTAAACTACTTCTCTTTAGGGAGATCAACATGAGTAGCAAAAGATTCACAAAAGGAGGCTACTATCTCAGAGTCAAGTCCATATTTAGTGCTAAACTTTTGAAAAGCATCAGTATTCATAAAAGATTTAACACAATCATACTTGACTCTTTACCTTCGTCGAGTTCCCAATCTTCAGAGTTGCTTTTAATACTTTCCACAAGATCCCACCGGAATTCAATAGTCTTCTTCATAAAAGAACCAGTACAAGGTATCAAGCATGGATTGATCATCATGAGAAAGCCGAGCATAAATTTTTTGGATAATAATTTCTCTTGAGAGCCCATGATTAGGGAATGAATATAACATTGACTTAAGCCTCCCCCAAGCTAGAGCGATACTTTATCCTTCACGAGGCCAAAAATATATATGTAATTCCGATACGATGAACTAGATGCATAGGATAATTTTTTTGGTGAACTTCAATTTCAATCGATTCCAATTCCAAGATCCAATATCATCGCATAGTCCAGTGCTTTTCCCTTCAAAGATAAAGGGAAAACCTTCTTCTTAACTTCATCTCTGGGTAAACCTGCAAGCTTAAACAATCCAAAAATTTCTTCCACATATATCAAGTGCATATCAGGATGTTCGGTTCCATCTTCTGCATAAGGATTAGCTAGCAGTTGCTCTATCATACCCGAAGGAATTTCATATTCAATATTTTCAGTAGGTGCAGTAGGTTGAGGGGTAGCTAATTGTGATTCCGGTCGAGGTGAAGATACCTCGAACAAACCCCTCAAAGGATTGTTTTCCATAGTAACAAGTGACAATAAATTTCAGCACCCTATATAAATGTTTCCTTACCAAAGGCACTTCACTCCCCGGAAACGGTGCCAGAAAATAGCCTTGATGACCCACAAGTATATGGGATCAATTGTAGCCTTTTCAATACGTAAGAGTGTCGAACCCAATGAGGAGAAGAAGGAAATGACAAGTGGTTTTCAGCAAGGTAATGTCTGCAAGTGCTGAAATTGTAAGTAACAGAGAAATTTGATAGCAAGATATTTTGTAACGAGCAAGTAATGATAATAGTAAAAAAAAGTGCAGCAAGGTAGCCCAATCCTTTTGAGGCAAAGGACAGGCCAAAACAGTCTCTTATAATAAGCAAATCGTTCTTAAGGGTACACGGGAATTTCATCTAGTCACTTTCATCATGTTGATTCGATTTGTGTTCGCTACTTTGATAATCTGGTATGTGGGTGGACCGGTGCTTAGGTGTTGTTCTTACTTGAACAAACCTCCTACTTATGATTAACCCCCTCACAAGCATCCGCAACTATGAGAAAAGTATTAAGAATAAATTCTAACCATAGCATTAAACTTCTGGATCCAATCGGTCCCTTACGGAATAGCGCATAAACTAGGGTTTAAGCTTCTGTCACTCTCGCAACCCATCATCTAATAACTACTCCACAATGCATTCCCTTAGGCCCTAATATGGTGAAGTGTCATGTAGTCGACGTTCACATGACACCACTAAGGGAATCACAACATACATACTATCAAAATATCGAACACATATCAAGTTCACATGATTACTTGCAACATGATTTCTCCCGTGACCTCAAGAACAAAAGTAACACCACAAAAAAAGACACATCCATGACATTTTGGGCCGAATGAAATTTTTTTCTGTCATACATATGACACTTCTATGACGATAACTGTGACAAAACCCGGTATCATCATAGATGTGATGGGCTCCTACTTCTATGACAAAAAATCATGACAGAAAATGGGCTTTTTGTCCTGGGCGGGCCGGAGACGCAGCTGCATGACATTCTTTGGGCCGTCCATGACGGAAAAAACCGTGGTAGAAGCGAGGGCGAGGAAAATTTTGGGGAGTTCCCGGTTACGGTGGGAGGTCGGGGGCCGAGTGATGCGCGTTTCTCTCGTACGCACATGTGTGCGAGGCGTTGGCTCTAACTGAACCCGAGCGATGCGTTGGGCTCTAACTGAACCCGAGCGATTGCACTGCAGGCTACGCGTTACTGAACCCGAGCGATCGATCGATGACTGTTAACTGAACCCGATCGAGTGATTCCTTCGCTACTGCTGCTAACTGAAGCCGATCGATTGGATGAACAGTGAGCGTTGCGGGGGGGGTTGAATGAACAGTGAGCGGTGGCGTTGCCTCTGGATGAACAGGACCCCGTGGTGTGGAGGGCTGGATGAACAGTAGACGGTGGAGGGGTGCCCGTGGAGGGGTGGTTGAATAGGACCCCGTGGCGTGTAGGGCTGGATGAACAGTAGACGGTGGAGGGGTGGTTGAACAGTAGCCGGTGGAGTAGCGCGCGATGGAGGCTGGATGAACAGGAGCCCGTGGAGGCTGGAGGAGGTCGATGATGGAGATGAACAGTATCCCGTGGAGTCCCGTTTTGCGGTACGCCACACCCCTCCCGATGAACAGGACCCCCGTTTCGACCGTAGGAGGTCCGTTTCATCCGTTTTACGGTACGCCACGCCCCTCCCGATCAACAGGACCCCCGTTTCGACCGTAGGAGGTCTGTTTCATCCTTTTTGCGGTACGCCACACCCCTCCCGATCAACAGGACCCCCGTTTCGACTGTAGGAGGTCCGTTTCCTCTGTTTTGCGGTACGCCACACCCCTCCCGATCAACAGGACCCCCGTTTCGACTGTAGGAGGTCCGTTTCCTCCGTTTTGCGGTACGCCACACCCCTCCCGATCAACAGGACCCCCGTTTCGACTGTAGGAGGTCCGTTTCCTCCGTTTTGCGGTACGCCACACCCCTCCCGATCAACAGGACCCCCGTTTCGACTGTAGGAGGTCCGTTTCCTCCGTTTTGCGGTAAGCCACACTCCTCCCAATCAACAGGACCCCTATTTCGACCGTAAGAGGTCCGTTTCCTCCATTTTGCGGTACGCCACACCCCTCCCCATGAACACGACGCATTCCGTTGCCTCCCCATGAACACGACACATTCCGTTGCCTCCCCATGAACACGACGACGACGTTGTTTACCCGTTCCGACCCAGCCATGTACACGAGCCCTCGTCGTACGTATGCGCGAGTAGGCGTTCGAGACCCTGCCTGTATGTACGTACGTGGCCGTATTTTCTTTCTTGCACCCTGGCCGATGTACGTACGTGTACATGCTACGTGCGCGCCTCTACTACGACACATACGCGCCTCTACATCGACCAGTATATATGTACGTACACATTCGCGGCCAGAATGACAACGCTACGTACGCTTTGACCAGGTGGGTCCCGACTGTCAGGCACTTCCTTGCCTGCGAAGATGTAGCTGGTGGGTCCCAGCAGTTAGGGGGCGAATCGTTTTGGTTTTTTCCCAGACGCACTTCCTTGCATGCGAAGATGTAACTGGTGGGTCCCAGCAGTCAGGGGGCGAATCATTTTTTTTGCCCGGACGCACTTCCTTACGTGCGAAGGTGTAGCTGGTGGGCCCCAGCAGTCAGGGGGGAAACATTTTTTCACGAAATATGGTGGCCCGTCCGGTGGGTCCCTGCTGTCAGGTGGAGGAATCATTATTTTCCGCGTAATAAGGAGGCACTTCCTTGCTACCGCCGTGGACCCAGCTGTCAGCCCCTCCACGTACAGTCCACGTCCGATGGAAGTCGTTCCTTGACCACATTGACCACGCCGTGCTGAGAGCACCAGGGCGGTGGATGACGGCGAGGCCTGGGAAGGAGACGACGTGGAGCTGGTGAAGACGCGGCAGTAGATGCCCACGCAGAGAGGAGTATGAGGGTTCACTCGTTCGGCTGCGGTGTGAGGCTGTCGTCGCCGCAGGGCCTGGCCAGCGGTGGGAATAGTAGGGGGCGGTGAGGCCTCCGCGGCAGCATAGCCGTCCACGGGAGGCAGGAGCAGGCGACATGACCGGTGCTGCTTTGGGCGGCTGGAGCAAGAAGACCAGAGGTTGAAGAAGCACTACGGCCATTGGATGGACATCGTACAGTCACTGGAGCTAGAATCGTTCATATTGACTAAGTTGACAAAGCCCTCCGTCCCCGTCAACTTAGTAGGCCCACAAGTCAGCCTCCCACCAAGGTGGGTCCCAGCTAGCAGGGGGAGTATTCATTTATTTGTGCGTAATAAGGAGGCACTTTCGGTGGGTCCGAGCTGATAGCGGGGGGGACATTTTTTTGGCGAAATGCGGTGGCCCGTCCGGTGGGTCCCAGCAATCAGGGGGGAAACGTTTTTTTCGTGAAATAAGGTGGCCCGTCCGGTGGGTCCCTGCTGTCAGGTGGAGGAATAATTATTTTGCGCGTAATAAGGAGGCACTTCCTTGCGGCCGCTGTGGACCCAACTGTCAGCCTCTCCACGTACAATACTCTTCCGATGGAAGTCGGTCGTTGACCACGTTGACCACGCCGCGCCGAGAGCACCAGGGCGGTGGACGACGGCGAGGCCTAGGAAGGGGACGACGCGGAGCCGGGGAAGATGCAGCAGTTGAAGCCCGCGCGGAGAGGAGTACGAGGGTTCACTGGTTCGGCTGCGGTGTGAGGCTGCCGTCGCCGCAGAATAACCGGGGGTGTGGGTGAGTGGAGGGATGGCCTGGCCAGCGGTGCGAGTAGTATGGGGGCGGTGAGGCCTCTGCGGCAGCACAGCCAACCACGGGAGGCAGGAGCAGGCGGCACGACCGGCGCTGCTTTGGGCAGCTGGACCAAGAAGACCAGAGGTTGAAGAAGCACTACGACCGTTGGATAGACATTGTACGGTTACTGAAACTAGAATCGTTTACATTGAGTAAGTTGACAAAGCCCTTGGTACGCTCCAACTTAGTAGGCCCACAGGTCAGCCTCCAAAATGGTGCACCCCAGATGTCACGGGGAGGAATCATTTTTTGGGCAGCCGAAGCTAAGAATATCCGAGATTGAAGAAGAAGCACGACATCCGTTGGATAGACATCCAACGGCCACTGCTGCTAGAACCGTGTGTTGACTATAATAAGTTGACAAAGCCTTGCATACGCGTCAACTTATTTTTTAGGGGACGCGTCACTTAGTAGGCCCACAAGTGTGTGGCAGAGAACTTATAGCCCATTTGCGTTTTGTAAGAATGTACAGCCCATTTTTGAATTCTAATGGAATATACAACGGCCCATTTACAGTTTGTTAAAAGTACAACCCATTTTCTAGCTAGGACAATGATTAATAATTTCAACCAACCGTTGAAGACAGAATTCAATAAAATTTCCCACATTTTGATGGGATCCGAAATATTTTTATCCCGAAATTTCTAGTCAGATTAAATATAAATTTGTATTACGTAAAAGTCCAACGAAACATTGCGCACGCAACAATGAAAATTTAAGATTTTCAAAATCCATAGATAATATTTTATAAACTAATTTCGTGTTTGGTGCATTTTTTTTATAGTTACTGCCCAGTTTTTATAATTACATCCCATTTATTATTTTTTAAAGCCCATTTTCCTGTTAAGCCTAATGGATCCCTCCGAGGAAAGATTTGCAGCCCAGCGGGGCGGAGAATAACAAGTTGACCTTGCCTGGGTATTCCTCAAAAAGACGTATAGCTGGGCTAGCCATTTTCATCTTGAAAAAATTAGTATCCGGGCTGGATATCTGGCCTGGGCTAGATGGGCCACAGCCCGCCCAGTTAATACCCTGCTCTCCTCTGAACAACAACAAAATCATCGCCAAGAAAAACTATGCAGTGCTCACGCCTCAAAAACACAAATACTGCTTGAGCTGCTTGGTCCCAGCTGTCGGCCGCACCTTGTGCAATTCTCTCATTTATATTGACTACATAGGTTGACAATGATGTGGGACCGTGATGTCAGGAAACCAGGAGAAAGCAAAAAAACAATATAGTTGTACATAATAAGGAGGCACTTGCGTACGTACGGCTATGGCCCTAGTGGGTCCCTAGTGTCATCCAGTCAAAATAAAGTCATCTCATGAATCCTCATGTTCGTTGACGATGTTAACAATGCTCGGCGCCACGGCAAGCGCAACAACTCGAAGGACAATGGAGAGGGCCTCGCGGGCCCTACGGATGGTCTGATACAGCGCCCGCTGCTCATTCAGGAAGCCAGGATCATCGGACACCTATGAGCACCTTCGAGAAACTGAGATGGCATGAAACGGTAAGGCCGCGCTTGGGAGCTCTGATTTATTTCAAACCTGTATTAACATACAAGTGTAATTTACTCGTCATCGGAAACAACGCATAAAATACAGGCGTAATGAAACCGAGGGCCCAAGGTCTGTAAGTAAAACCGACGGGTTACACGTTTAATTTGAGAGACCAGTGTATATTTTACGAGCACTGCTATATGGACGACATTACCAGACGATACATGCATGACGTGCGTATCATGCCATCCATGGGCAAGGCTGAAACAACAGCTAACGGCTGGATTAGCAATCGTCTGAGTGTCGTTCAGCATTTTTATCGTGTGTGAAGTACTTTCGATATTTTACTAGTCGAAATCGACCAACCAAGCGCCTTCACCCGAGACCATCTGCTTTAATTTACAAGCGTCACTTTTACAAGCGGTTTTGGTTGGAAAACGAAAATCCAATCATGGCATAATATCATGAGTTGGTTGGAAGTTCAGATGGTTTCACGTCTAACCTACCCGACTTGTCGTATAGGCTATGAATGAAACATCAGACGATGAACTTCTTAAGCACAGAAACAACAGAAGAGGATGATCTTCTTAACAAGCAAATCACTGGCATTAGATCGACATGCAAAACAATATGAAGCATTATTCTCAGGAGGCACGGTGAACATCTCGTGATGCCGCATGCCACAACATTCCAAGCTCAACTTTGCAATCAAACACAAGGCCTGGCATTACATAGACAATATTCAGAACAAACTCTTAACACAGGAATATCTCAGCAGAGTAACTATTTACTTCTAAACTGAACACAAGAATAGGAAAAAACACTCGACCCTGCTCATAGCAAGTGCGTCCCACTCAAAAATAGCAAATGCATGTCTTCTGGCTAACATCAATGACCAAATTTTGACAAGGTTTTCCAATTCCGATATATTAAACTAACGTCTTCTTGCTAACATCAATGATTAAACTTCGACAAGATTTTCCCATTCAAAATATGTAATGCCTATGATCATGGAGTCCTGTCATAGCTTCTTGTACTTGTTTGGGCACTTTTTGTCTAGGGCACTCCACGTGTTGTTAAATTGCCAATGGTCTCTGCAGACTAGTCATGTCATCGGTGTCTAATAATACTCTATAAAGCTTCTTGGTCATTCCTTCTGTAATGTAGCGCAAACAGTGACTGCTTCTTTCTGCAAAGTGGAACCACCAACTGGACCCAGTAATGCAGCAGTTTGCCTTACACATTGGCTCCTTTTGTGCAATTCAACTAAAATCGAAGTCGGAATAAAACTGAGCTTTAATTTTGATATCCCTGTAAGCAACAATAGGTATAAGGGAAACAATTACTGAGAAATAACGGTTGATGACTTGTACTCCCAGAAGAAAAGCATCTACTGATCTACTTTATCTTAATGGGAAACAAAGCAGGAGAGTAGCAATTCTCCATCAGTGTGATCCATTCATATTGACTGAGACATTATCTTAACAATGCCTTGTTTCAACATGTATAAAGAACGACAAAGCAGAAAAGTACCATTCCTAAAACAATGCAGCTGATTTATTTTAATAGAGACATTATCTTAACAATACCTTGGTTAAACATGTAGAAAGAACTACAAAGCAGGATAGTACCATTCCTAACAAGTGTTGCAATTTTGAACTAAGATTCAGTAGTTAATTAATTCTGAGATTGGCATTGCTTAATTTTACCAGCGGCATTAGATTAACGAAAAGCATAAACAGTTCCAGGGGAGAGTGGGCATAACTACAGTATGTGCTTCCATCTACTTATAAAGGGGGTGATGCAGAGTTTGTTGTAACAAAGCAACAAGCATCATGTCTGGGTTGGTCCCATTTTTGTTCACTACTTAATGGGAAAAGATAGCAATACAATAGCTTCAATTCAACATTTATTTAAAACAGTACCAATACAAGTAGCACAACATCTCAAAGCACACTGCACAATCATGTGGATGAAGGCCTGTATTGACCTTTCATGAGACGGACAAGATAAAATACGAATCTGCCAACACGAATAGGAAATCCAATCTTGTTTTGTGCAGTTGCACTGAAATTAAGCAAAGTGTTTCGCGTAGCGAAGGAAAATGTCGCAATAGCAACAAGTTGAATAGATATCCCTATTTAAACAGAGGCAAAAAGGAATCAATTACTGGCTAATAAAGGAGGATGAAACATGCGGCCACAAAAATGGTAATCCCGCCAATCCCTAATAAGTCTTGCAGTTTTGAAATAAGATTTAGTAGTTAATTCTGAGAGTGGCATCAATTACTAGCTTATAAAGGGGGGTTGGTCCCATTTTTGTTCACTACTTAATGGGAAAAGACAGCAATACAATAGCTTCAATTCAACATTTATTTAAAACAGTACCAAAACAAGTAGCACAACATCTCAAAAGCACACTGCACATCATGTGGTTGAGACCAAGATTTGAAACAACTCGCCACGAAGACTGGAAACAAATCTCGATCTCCTTTTGTGCAGTTCCACCAAAATTAAGCAAAGTCACCGGTGTGACATTCAAGTTGAACTGCACAAAAGCACTCTTAAAACATAAGTGTTTCGAGTAGCGAAGCAAAATGTCGCAATAGCAACAAGTTGAATCGATACCCCTAGTTTTAACAGAGGCAAAAAAGGAAACAATTACTTGCCGATAAAGGAGGATGAAACAAACGGTGACAAAAGAGCATCTAACTTATCTTGGATGGAAAACAAAGTAGGACAGTAGCATTTCTAAAACGGTTGCATTGATTCATATTAACAGATACATTCTCTTGAAACAACATTCGTTAAAAAATGTAATTTACTTTTAACAGGCATTGCTTCAATTTTCCGGCGGCATTCTTAGATTAACAACAGCAAAATAGCTGTATGGGACATGCCAGCACCATGTGCGTCCACACGTATAAATGGGTGATGTAGACTATGTAGCCAAGCAGCATATATGCACTGGTCCCATATTTGTTCTCTTTGAACCTTCTTCCTATGTGAGGGCAGCAAATCTAGTCCTGCACAAACTACCCGACCCCCCAGTTTCTTTCCCTTTTCAACAAAGAGATCGGTTCCTTACAGATGTGTGTACTGGGTTACCCCCTTTTTCCCTTTTCGACCTACAAAGCGGCTGGATAGCCAGTCTATACTACTTTCCACCCCTCCTTTCCTCATTGAACTACGTCCTAGATTCTTGCTCCAGCCCACCGCACCCTTCTTTCCTCTTTGAACCAAGACCTATATTCGACTACAGATCGAAAAAGATCCACATGCAGCTAGAGCAATGACGGTTTCAAAGAAACTTATACCTTAGGATCGTGGGGATGTGGCAAGGCGTGCGGCGGGAGGCTGGATCTGCCCACACTACATACGTCAGCGAGGAAGAAGGGGTCGGTGGCCCTCCCGCACAGGCGCTGGGTGAAAGAGAACAGTGCAGCCGGCAGTGGATTACCTCCCTCACCGAAGGCGATAGAGTGAACGCTGCACCTCGTCCCCTTCCCGGTGCGACGGGATACGAACACCTCCTTCACCAGATGTGAGGGCAGAGAGAGAGAGACAAGAGGCCAACGCAGTCTTGTTTAGATCTGGTGAAGAGAGGATGAGTGTAACACCCCGGATGTAATTTACCTTATATGTATCTCAACTCTTGCCGTTTCTGGCGCTAAGTTATTTTATTTTCCTTAGGTTCGGGTTTTTGTCTCCGTGTGTTGTTGCCTTTTTCATGCATCTCATATCATGTCATCATGTGCATTGCATTTGCATACGTGTTCGTCTCATGCATCCGAGCATTTTCCCCGTTGTCCGTTTTGCATTTCGGCGCTCCTATCTCCTCCGGTGCCCCTTTCTACCTCTTTTCGTGTGTGGGGGTTAAACATTTCTGGATTGGACCGAGACTTGCCATGCGGCCTTGGTTTACTACCGGTAGACTGCCTGTCAAGTTCCGTGCCATTTGGACTTCGTTTGATACTCCAACAGTTAACTGAGGGACCGAGAAGGCCTCGTTTGTGTTTCAGCCCAACAACCTTCAAATTTGGCCCAAAACTCACCAAAACCTCTTCCATCATCTAGAGCGTTCGATCACGATCGCGTGGCCGAAAACCGCACCTCATTTGGAGCTTCCTAGCTCCCTCTACCTCTATAAATAGATCCCCCACGAAAAATCCCGGATCCCGTCCTTCCAAACCCTAGGTTTTTCCCTTGCGCCGCGTCGGACGTGTCCGATTCCGGCCGGACACGTCCGATCTTCCTCCCCGCCGCCACGTGTCGCGCCGTGACTCGCCCGTGCGCCGCCCCACATTGCCGGCCCGGAGAGCCCAGGGAGGGCCCTCCCGGCCCGCGCGCGCCCGCCGCCGCCATCCCTCGCCCGCGGATCCAGCCGCCCGCGCCCGCCGTCTTCGTCCTTGCGGCCGGCCGCTCGAGCAACCCGGCGCCGCCGCGCGCCATCATCGACGACAGCCACCGCTGCCGCCTCACCGGATGGCGCCGCCCCGGTCCGGCCGCCCCGCGCCGCTGCGACCTCACCGTCGTCCTCCTCCGCATGCGCCGCGCCGCCCGGCCCCTCTCCTTCCTCCTCCTCCGAACGCGTCAAGTCCGGTGACTCTCCGGCGAACCTCGGGAATCGAGCTCCGGTGAACAGTGCACGAGCCAGATCCGATCCAGATCTGGGAGTTCTGGGGTTGACTTTCCCCCTCTCCCCTTATTTTTTTTGCAAACTTCATCATGTCGTAACTCTGCATCCATAGCTCCGATTTGCGCGTGTAGCATCTCAAAATGTTCATCTCAAAGAGTACATCATTTCATCTCATTGAGCTCATCTTGATGCCCGAAATACTGTTGGAAGAGGGCTATGTGATAATTTTGGCAGATCTATTTCATCAAATAGCTTTTTGTCATTTTTGGCATGATTAATGTGTGCATGCTATGCCCCTGAGCTCTACATGAGTTTTGTTACATTCCATGCCATCTTTACAGAGGTGCTTACCATGTATTTTTGTGATATGTGTGGTGACTAGCACAAGCTTGCAAAGTTGTGTAATCGGTAATGCTGATTTCAGGGACTTAGAATTTCACTAAGTCCTTGTTCTGTTTTTGTTGGTATGCCATATGTTCATGTTGTTTCCTAGTGATACGTGCCTCTTTTGAGGATGATCAGTAAGGATGTTTTGTTAACATTGTGGTGCTCTATGCATACATGTCTTTGTTTGCATTTATGGAGCACCCTAGCTTGAGTCAATAGAGCTCTACTTTTGCTATTTCGTGAATCCTGGCAGATTGTTTACTTGTTAGCGATTTTGCCGAGGATGTTGCTATTGATCCGTGCATGCTATGATGTTGTTCTTGCAATTTATAGCTTCTATGCCATGTAATATTGATGGGTGTATGCTTAGTTTGTCATGCCATGCTCTGTAGTGAGTGCTTCGAGCTCGCAAACATGCCTACTCGTTAACTGATTTGCATGCTTCAGTTTTTCACTAAGTCCGAGATCTGTTTATGTTTTTGCCATGTTCACATGCTTGCAATTGTATTTTCTGATCCCTTTTGGCTCAAGGTCACTAAGGGACTTTTGTTAAGTGCTTTGAGTAGCTTCATTTCATGCCTTGCTTTGCCATGTTAAGTGCCTGTATCATATAGTTTTCATGCTCTAAAGTGGGCTTCCTGATGGTAAATTCCAGACTTGTGTTAATTTCACAAAGTCTGAAACCTGTTATCATTTGCATTTTTGTCATGCTTGTTTGAACCTGTTAATGGATGATTTAGCCATAGCTCAGTGTTCATCTTTTGTTAATCTTCATGAGTGGATCCCTGCCATGTATTTTGTTGTCATGTTTGAGTGTTGTAGCATATTTATCTTGATGCATTTAGATGGCTACTTGTTGATTATCGCAGACCGGTGCCATATTTGTTTTGCTTGCCATTTCCAAACCGTGCATCCGATTCTGGTGATGTTTATATCGATTTCAACCGAAAGCACCTCACCTTTCCAGTGGCACTCTTGGATTCCCAAGTTGAGGCCAGGTTCAATCATTCCTTGTCAAATCTTGCATATGCATCACATATCGCGTCCCGCATAGCATACCATGTTTGCATCATGTTGTTTGAGCTTTGCACGTGGTTGATTGTGTTCCTTTTGCTTGTTTGTCTTGTTTGGGTAGAGCCGGGAGACGAGTTCGCGAACAAGGAGCCCGTTGATTTTGCTTACGAGGATCAAGTCAACTCTGACAACTTTGCAGGCAAGATGATCATACCCTCGAAATCACTTCTATCTTTGCTTGCTAGATGCTCGCTCTTTTGCTATGCCTATGCTACGATGCCTACCACTTGCTTATCATGCCTCCCAAATTTCCATGTCAAACCTCTAACCCACCATGTCCTAGCAAACCGTTGATTGGCTATGTTACCGCTTTGCTCATCCCCTCTTATAGCGTTGCTAGTTGCAGGTGAAGATTGGAGATCGTTCCTTGTTGGAACATTGTTTATTGTTGGGATATCACCATATTATCTTGTTATCTTAATGCACCTATATACTTGGTAAAGGGTGGAAGGCTCGGCCTTTTGCCTAGTGTTTTGTTCCACTCTTGCCGCCCTAGTTTCCGTCATATCGGTGTTATGTTCCCGGATTTTGCGTTCCTTACGCGGTTGGATTATAATGGGAACCCCTTGACAGTTCGCCCTGAATAAAACTCCGCCAGCAATGCCCAACCTTGGTTTTACCATTTTCCACCTAGCCTCTTTTTCCCTTGGGTTTCCGGAGCTCGAGGGTCATCTTTATTTAAACCCCCCCCCCGGGCCAGTGCTCCTCTAAGTGTTGGTCCAAACTAGAGCCCTGTGCAGCGCCCCCTCGGGGAAACTCGAGGTTTGGTTTTAGTTGTATGGAGTGCTCATATGAGTGTGCCCTGAGAACGAGATATGTGCAGCTCCTATCGGGATTTGTCAGCACATTCGGGCGGTGTTGCTAGACTTGTTTTACCATTGTCGAGGATGTCTTGTAAAACCGGGATGCCGAGTCTGATCGGAATGTCTCAGGAGAAGGAATATCCTTCGTTGCCCGTGAGAGCTTGTGATGGGCTAAGTTGGGACTCCCCTGCAGGGATTTGAACTTTCGAAAGCCGTGCCCGCGGTTATGGGCAAATGGAAATTTGTTAATGTCCGGTTGTAGATAACATGAAACTTAACTTAATTAAAATGAGTCAACCGCGTGTGTAACCGTGATGGTCTCTTCTCGGCGGAGTCCGGGAAGTGAACACGGTGTTGGAGTAATGCTTGACGTAGGTTGTTCTAGGATCACTTCTTGATCATAGTTCTTCGTTCGTGCTTTGCCTTCTCTTCTCGCTCTCTTTTGTGAATAGGTTAGCCACCATATATGCTAGTCACTTGCTGCAGCTCCACATATTACCTTGTCTTTACCTATAAGCTTAAATAGTCTTGATAGCGAGGGTGCGAGATTGCTGAGTCCCCGTGACTCACAGATTACTTCTAAACCAGATGCAGGGGCCGATGATACCATTCCAGATGATGCGCTTGAGCTCAAGTGGGAGTTCGATGAAGACTCTCGCCGTTACTATGTGTCTTTCCCAGATGATCAGTAGTGGTGCCCAGTTGGGGCAATCGGGGACCGTGTCGCATGTGGGGGTTGATCTTTTATTTTGGTACCATAGTCGGACCATGAGTGTATTGGATGATTGTAATGTTATTCATGTATTTGTGTGACGTGGCGAGTGTAAGCCAACTATGTATCCTTTCCCCTTTTATATATTTACATGGGTTGTTGTGAAGATTACCTTACTTGCGACATTGCTTTCAATGCGGTTATGCCTCTAAGTCGTGCTTCGACACGTAGGAGATATAGTAGCATCAAGGTTGTTACAATGAGAGACTGTGAATATAGCAAACCCTAGCAAATGAAAGCCAAGCCTCCAGCGTGTAACATATATGTAGTGCGGCGAGCGTCTGGAGAGTGCAAACCCTAGCGAACAAGCGCTGAGGCTCCCGCTTATATATATGCTACTGTAGTACAGATTGAGCTCCGGTGCCTTCACTGCACCTGCTTTTGGCTGTATGACAGGTGAGCCAGCCACATTTTGGGCCCACCTGTCATAAATCCAAAGGCAGGTGCACTAAGTCAATGAAGCTGCGTCCATATAGTACTCTCGTGTATAGGACTAATATATAGTGGAGTGGTTTTCTTATTCCCTCCATAACAATCGTTTTAAATTGTGTAAGTACAAAACAAAACTCATTATTTAATGTACAGTGAAGAAAACTAGTACTACTTCCGATGAACTAACGATCCACGCCCACGCGTCCTGGTCGCACTTCCTGTCCTTCATGTGTGGTACACTACCCTCCCTTAAGTGAACAACCACACATGCGCCAAATTATCGGAAATGTGTGAGAGTGTGCACAAATAAAGAATTTTAATTTCAATTATCGGAAAGGTTTGAGAGTATTACAAAGTTTGACTTCAGTCAAATCTAATATGCAGAGTAAATAAAAATGGAGGGCTACTACGTCCATCCGGGTTTTTAGTCCACACCATTTTTTTAATCAAAGTTAATAGCTGGACAAATAAAATTATAGGGGAGCTGGAGACAAAGTTGTGAGAAGGCTTAGAAATAAATGCAAAACTTATGCTCTTAGTACCAACGTCGATCCTTCTTCAAGGAAACATTTGGTTCATAGCCAATTGTGTTATAAAATTGCACCAACGTGAAAGACGACTGCGTCTCCAACACAACCAAGGTGAACTGACGAAGGATATCATCTTTGTGCGTAACAAGCAATGAGCACTGATGGAAGACAGCTTGTTTTTCATTGAAAATCGATCAGCTTCACCAGCTGACGCAACCATGAGGCGCAACCATGAGCATCGATAGGTCATCGTGGTGATGCATCATCCATTTGGCATCAAGTTTGGGTGAGGCACCTATGAAGTTGAACAAATCCTCACTGTGGTCTGTTTCTTCTCAGAAATCAAGCTCGAGGAAGGAAGAACCACGTGGCAGAGGACAGTGAGGCGGAACGACAATGGCCATCCAATTTTGTGCAGTTACACTAAAATTGAGGAAGACATGCCCGTGTATGGAGACACGCATCGCTATTTCCAAAAATATAAAAAAGGGTCACACATACACATGGACGCAAAAACACGCGCGACTCCCTAATGCATGCATGTCCGAGCACACGACGGAACACACACAGTCACGCTCAAATGCTCAACCTACACGTGCATGCACGCACATACTCAGTCAGGGTGAGCTAGTGACCGTATAAACACTGGAAAATATATATATATATTGAGCGCAATGAGCGTATTATGAAGTCCACTAACCGTATTTTTACAAATATACAGTGACAGACAGTGTATTTATCTCGTTTGAAATTAAGCCATATTAACCAGAGAGGAGGCAGTATCGACTAGCATTACTTTGTTGTGTCCCGTCAACTTGTCGAACGAGGAGAAGGTTGCAGGACGGGAGAAGCTTGCGCGCGGTGGCTCGTAGGACAAGGAGAAACTTTTGACTAATGCAAGCTCTCCCTCGCTCAGGTGGTGGACGTGCAATAGTTAATTCGGTGTCAGATTGCCAAAAGCATACACTATACTACTAGTGCTATTATTGTTCGACTTCCCGAATAGGCGAATAGCGAAGCGCAAAGTTTACTAGTACTACTACTATAGTTTATAAAGGTACGTACTATACTAGTACTAGGAACCGGATGGAGGAGCGGCTGCACTCTTATTGTAATTTTAAAATGTGATAAAGCAATCTTCAACACATTTGGTTCTCTTTGAGGGTTCTCGCATGTGATAATGGAAGTTGATTGCATGGAACACTCGCCACAATTCTCGCTTAATTCTGGCTCATATCCTGTTACAAATAGTAGCGCTCGGTAATATTTCCTCTTTTTTTGTTATTCAGCATGTAAACAGGTCAGCAAACCTTGCGGCGCATCTTCGTGCGAACCGTGCTTGCTGCACTGAATGTGGCCGAGAGCTGGCTTGATGAAACACCTCGCTTCCTACTTCTTTTTTGCAGGGTACCTCGCTTCCTAGTGACCAGTGTCTTGGCTGATCGTCTTAAGAATGCTTATATATGAATAAAGCTCTCTCATTTACCCGCAAAAGAGATTAAGCCATATTAACCGGAAAGGAGGGAGTATGGACTAGCACTACTTTTGGGTGTGTCCCGTCAACTCGCAGAACGAGGAGAAGCTTGCAGGACAAGGTGAAGCTCGCTTACGCCTTTTGACTAATGCAACCTACCCTCGGTGGACATGCATCAGTCCATTTGGTGTCAGATTGTCAGAGGCATACACTGTAGTACCCAACATGCAGAGTACCATCATTGTTCGACTTCACGAAGAGGTGAAGAGCCAAGCGTAGTAGTACGAGTAGTACTACTACTAGAACCACATGGTGGAGTGTCTGTACTCTTTTTTTATCTCTGATAAAGTACACGTTTATTCCGGAGAAGGGCGGAAAACGGCAGCCCAACATGTAATGAATGATATCGATCAACCAACCATGCTCAGATATATCTTGGCCTCCGTGCGAGCCCGTCTATGTGTTCTCGCTCCTCGTCTCTCTCAAGGAACGGCGGGTTGGCTCTTTGCCGTCAATTGAGATCGGTTTGCTCACACTCCTGTCCCACATGTCAGTGATATGCCAAGAGGAGGTGCGTTGACTGACTGGCCATACGCGTACTTGGTTTTGCACCTTCATACTACTCCTCCCTCCGTCACAGTTTACAGGGCGCGCTTCATTATGATGCATTTCTCTCAATGCATTTCCACCACCAGAGAGACTTTAGACGCGTTTCGTTTAATGCTCAATTAATTAGGGCGTGTAACCGCAATCAAGTCCACAATTTTCTCTCCATGTACTGTACTACTACGGAGTGGAGTAAGTGCATGCATGTGTGTACCCGGGGTGGAAGCACTGCATGCATGTGTGTATGCATTATTCCCTCTAGTAATAGACGACGTGCTAGAACTACCAATGCTATTTTTCAGGCCGATCACTAGTCGCCTTGGTCCCACAGATTTTTTTTCTTTTTTTTGAAGCGCGCTGTATAAAAGTGACGGATGGAGTAGTATGAGCAGATTCAAAGAAGAGCGTATTGATGGTTGCTTCTTCAGAGCAACTTACAGTGGGAAAGGTGGGGCTTATGATTTGACTGCTCATTATTCACTATTAATGCGGCGCAACGACCGGGCTGAGTCTCCCATGCGATTGTGCACTAGCCCCTCGGTTCTTAAATATACTCCGGAGTATTTGTCTTTCTAGAGATTTCAATGAGTGACTACTCAAATATTTGTCTTTTTAGAGATTTCAAATGGACTGGCACATACGGATGTATATAGACATATTTTAGAGTGTAGATTCACTCATTTTGCTCCGTATGTAGTCACTTGTTGAAATCTCTAGAAAGACGAATAGAATATTTAGGAACGGAGGGAGTACACATACGAAGCAAAATGAGTGAATCTACACTCTAAAATATGCCCATTTGAAATTTGTAAAAAGACAAATATTTAGGAATGAAGGAGTATAATTTTGTGCATGCCACATGGACCTGGATGATGAAGAGGCTTCTGGCAATGCTATCAAGCGCCATCATTTGTTTACATAATTGACGTACTATACAAATAATTTTCCAGCGACATGAAATTGTACAATGGTGTGAGCTTTCAGCTTTTTTCGCGTGTCTTGCCATCGATGCTATTTCGGAAACAATAAAAAACTAACTTCCTTGCTAATGCATGTCAATTATTAGTAGATCAGAGCTAATAATTACATCACAACTGAAGACAGAGTTGTGAGAAGGTGTTAAATTAAAATTGATACATGCTTTCATTGGCAGCAACGTCCCCCCAGCTCTGTCTAAATCAACAAGGCATGTTGGGAAAAAAGTAGCTGTCTGGAGCATGCAACATTCCGATCATTTTGTGCAGTTTCACTAAAATAGAGATGAGTGTCCCTGTTCCAAAGATATTAAGTGTGATTACGATAATAGAGGACTGCTGATGAAACAATAAACACACAAATAGAAGTTGGTCACCTTTGAAGTCTCTCTTAAGACTAACTAGTTGGAGAAGATTAGGCTCGGAGTTGGATGAGGAGGATAGAGCAAAACCAATCTCCCTTTGTGCAGTCGCACTGAAATGTAGAGACGTTGCCCATGTGACATTTTAGTACAACTGCACAAAACACTCTTAAGAAAAAAGTGATTTGTGCAGTTCACCAAAAGGTCGCAATAGCAACGAGGTGAAATGGATAGCCCTGTTTGCAAAAAGAGGTAGAAAAGAAACAATTACTGGCCAATAACAGTTGATGACACATGCGACGACAAAAAAGAAGCATATTCCTTGTCCTAAGGGAAGATAACAACACAGTTGTGTTTGTCTAAAACGGTGTGAGGACGAGAATGCAATATGGAAAGTACGCCGGACGAGCTACGTTTTGGGCAAAGAACTATGGAAGATCCACATGCAGCGATGTGGGAAGACGGGCAGTGGAGCAAGGCCGAAGGGGATACCTGGAGGTCATCGGGATGTCAGTAGGTGAGCGGCGGCGGGCGGAATCTGCGAGCAGGTGGCGTAGGCCCTGCCGCGCCGGAGCTTGGTCAGAGAGAACGGCGTGTACAGCAGATCGGGATGTGCTGCCTCGGCGCAGTCGAACGGAGAAACGATGCACTTCCTCCCTTTCCCCCGGCGGACGGGATGCGGCCGGATCAGTGACCAACGGTGAGAGAGAGAGAGGCCACCGCAGCCTTGTGTGAGATACTTTGAAGAGCGATAAACCAGGCAAGCAGGCTCCATTGTATATAGTGAGTGGACTACCTTTTTCTCCATAAAAATCATTTTATATTCTGTGTACGTGCCATTGAGCGCTATAACTTTATTTAAAAATAACGCGGCAACGCGTCAAGTCGAACTTTGTTTCGTGCACGTGTGGTACACGACCTCCCTAGGTAAACAACCGCTACATGCATTCAAATTAGCACGTAGGCTGCCATTTCATAAAGAAATGAGCTCCACCATGTACCCGTGCGGGTGTGGCTGGGCACGAAGCGTGAGTACGTGCATGGTGCACCTATTCTCTTTTTGTATACGTACACCACCTACGTGGGGTTGTGTGAGAGAGATACAAACCTAGAGAGATATAGTGTGTGGGTTCTTGGGAGTTTTTTTTTGGGGGGGGGTCAATCAAAAAATGTAACATATGCAATGTGTGTGAAATAGAATCCTGGATATAACATATATATAGAGGGGGTGATCCACGAGAAGAGAGTGGAGGTATCATCGGCTTGAGGTGTCCATAGAATCGAAGAGAGGGATGATGTGTGTGTGTGTGCGTGCGCGCGATCGATAAAGAGTGCCATCGAATTTGTGTGTGCCCACGTCAAAGATATAGAGTGGCTAGCCTACTAGAACGTGAGATGGGACATGTGCAGTTTGTCTCTGTGGCATGGATACCTACCTGCAGCGCTCAACTATCAGTGTGTGGTGGGGGAAGAGGGAGGCCAAATTAACTATAGAGGTACAATGGCTGGTATATGTGTGGAGGAGGAGAGAGGCCTACCTCATGTATTAAGGAGATCGATCTACCTCATGTATTAAGGGAGATCAATCGGCATCCATGCATATGTGCAGGAGAGGAATAAGGTTGGGAGAGAGAAAGAGCTAGAGTGTTGGAGGGGGTGGTAGTGGAGTTGCTTGTAACAAATGGTGGGATAGGCTTGCTAGACAAACGGAGGGCACGCCCGCAATATCAATAAGAGGGGAGATGGCTGCTTGTTGTCTGTGCACGTGTGTGTGGGAGACGGGTCAGTAGGCATGCACGAATGATGAGGGGGGACGATGTGGCTGTGGTAAGCAGGCGTAACTACATAGGAAGATCAATCGCCCTTTGTTAGAGAAAGGAGAGACATAACTTGTGAGGTACATCGATTGATGGGGGGGTAGTTAAAGTCGATCTAGGTATATGTTGGGAGATCGATCGGTATACATGCATGTGTCTGTTAGAAGCAAATGAGGCACGAGGAGAAGGATAGAGAGAGAAGGATGCATGTAGGAGGTGGTACGAGAGGCATACTATATCGAGGGGGAGGAGTGTGCGAGTACAAGAACGATGAAAAGAGTGGTGGGGTGAGGCATGGACGGTGACAAGAGAAGAGGGGAAGCTTGTGTTTGTGCTAGGCACACCTGGCTAGAGAGGCATATCGATCGATGTGTGCCGTAAAGAAGGAGCTGGGGGGCCTACACACACTGTGGGTGAATAACCTAAAGTGAAAAGACGAATTTGCGCGATGGAGCTAGAGAATGCTGAGGGAGGGTGAGAGGGATGCGGGCGTGTGCATGCACAAGAGAAATTTAGCGCTAGCTACAAAGATAAGAGGGTTGTGTGGGTGTAAAAGACGAATAGAGATCATATATACTTCATTATAAAAAGCGAATTCGGATATTTGAAGAATTTATCATAGTGTTTCAAACCGACGCATGTGTGAATATATATAACAGTGATACACATGGTGTGGTTATGAACATGTTATACTATAATTAATATATTTTATCTCTACTCTTATAAAAAACGGAGTTGTTGATGATGGTGTGCCTGCCATCCTGCATTATAGGCCGTCCGATTTATATCTGGTGGATAGCAAGGAAACTATGATGGTTGAAGTTGGCAACAATCATGATTGTAGATTCTTATTGAAATAGAGAAATGAATTCAAATTTAGTTCAAATTGCAGCGGTAGTATAGACATTTGGAATGCACTAAAATGTTGGTATGAGTAGGTTACATGCATTATACAGCAAGCGAAAAATTTAATCGGACATAACATGGATTATACTCCCTCCTTCCATCTATATAGGGCGTAATGAGATTTTTAAGACCGCCTTTGACTATTGACAAGATTAATAGTACATGACATGCACAATGTGGAAATTATATCATTGAAAGAACCTTTCACAGACGAATTTAACGGTGTGCTTTGTGTAAGTTGCATGTCGTATATCATTGCTCTAATATTTGGTCAAAGTTAGCATCAAAAAACGCATTAGGCCCTATATAGATGGAAGGAGGGAGTAGCTTTGAATAGCATTTGTATAGTAAAACGGGGCAAGACTCTCTCTTTGTGTGGTGTGAATAGTTTTATTTTTTTCGTTTTGTTTTTGGTTGAGGGAAGTGCGAATTGATTTGGTACGTACAAGTACAATATTACTACACGTTAGGCTTGTCCCTAAAATTCAACCCGCGTCTTGTTATATCCCAAAAATTCAGATATCGTGCTCC